>NC_073304.1:190866478-191215478 GCF_027595985.1 Sorex araneus | reverse complement strand
GGGATATGTATTTATTCACTTATACTTTGGGGGCATCCCGAGAAGTGCTCAAGTGGGCCAAAGGCCACTCCTGGTAATACTCGACCAGACAATTGGCCAACCAAGCTGGACAGTTCAATGTTTAGGTCAACTATGCTTGGGCCCAGTGGGTGCTGCGGGCTATCAGTGCCATCCTACTAGTGTTTGGGGACTTCCAGGCCTATACCAAGCAGTGCTGAGGGGCAATGCAGTGCCCACAATTAAGCATGAGGTCTCATACCTAGAAGGCATGCATTCCAGCCTGTTGAGCTATCTTCCCAGTCCCATTAAGGGCTAATGTTGTTCTTCCTGGTTTTTTGTTTCGGGGCCACACCTGGTGGTGATCAGGGATACCGGAGATCAAACCAAGATTAGCTTCATGCAAGGCAAGCACCCTACCCAAAGTACTACCTCTCCAGTCCCAAGGCCTGTTCTTTAGGGAATTTTAGTAAGCCACTTAGAATATTCCATTGTTTCAGCTTCTTCTAATTAACTATATTCAAGGTGTTATTTTTACTTTTGCTTTGCTTTCAGGATTTGGACACTTGTTAAAAGAAAAAGGGGGAATAATGTGATTCTAGTAAACGTGCACTTTTGGTGTGCTTTGACCCACTCCTCATTTGTCATCCCAAGTGGCACCTACATAGGATCCCTAATCTGTTTAATTAGCTATCTATTAGTGATAATCTATCTAGAATGAGCTTCGTGCAGGAACTCTGATTTAAAATTATATTCTCCTGTGTTCAGGACATTCCTTTAAATCTGGGACTTTCCTGTCTAGGGAGTAACCACGGGGAGACTTTTTTTTTTTTTTTTTTTTTGCTTTTTGGGTCACACCTGGCGATGCACAGGGGTTACTCCTGGCTCTGCACTCAGAAATTACCCCTGGCCGTGCTCAGGGGACCATATGGGATGCTGGGATTTGAACCCGGGTCGGCCGCGTGCGAGGCAAACGCCCTACCCGCTGTGCTATCTCTCCAGCCCCCGGGGAGGCTTTTTGCAGAGAAGGGGTCAAACTGATTAAGGTAACTGCTAATGTAAGAACTTGGAATTCCTGACTACTCCATGTTGGGTTTTTGCTTGTTTGGGGGAGGGGGTTTGGGTCACAACCAGTGATGCTTAAGGGTTACTCCTGGCTCTGCACACAGGAATCACTCCTGGTGTTCGGGGAGCCATATGGAATGCCAGAACGAGCCCGGGTTGGCTGTATGCAAGGCAAACGCCCTACCCACTGTACTATGGCTCCGCCTCCCCCTCCTCCCTAATTCTATGTAGATAAGGGATTCCATGTAGGTGTCACATGGGGATGACTGCTGAGGGTAGGTTAGGTGGTTGGTCTTTGGACCTCAGTCTCATTTTAACTAAGAGTTGATCTGTTTTTATTAATTTATGCATTGATTTTACTTGCTGAAAAGATTCTGTTGTTAGAAAAATGGTTTAAAAACCAGTGCTATACAAGTATTAGTAGTATTAAAAAAAATGCAATGGTTAAGGAGCTAAACTTTGAGCAAAACCAAACTAAGATTTCCCCTCCCTTAGTTCCTTTTCTTACTGTGTTCATTATAACAAAGAAACAAGACATCATTTCTTCCTTCTGGGTTTCTAGGCCATACCTGGCAGTACTCAGGACTTACACTTGGCTCTGTACTCAGGGATCACTCCTGGTGGTGCTTGGGGAACGGTATGTGGTGCAAGGGATTGAACCTGAGTTGGCCATGCACAAGGCCAGTGCCCTACCCACTGTACTATCACACGATTTTCTACCCCACATGATAATGCTTTTGTTTGTTTTGGGTCCACACCCAGGGTTGCTCAGCGAGTACTCATTGCTCAGTACTCAGGGCTTGCTCATAGGCTCCTGCATGTAACACCTGTGCTCTAGCCCACTGAACTACCTATCTGGCCTGATAATTAGCTTTATGGAAAAAAAGACATGAAGTATTGATACAAAATTGTATATGATTAAGTGCTGAAGTGAATAGTAGGAACAAGAATATTCAGGAGTTTGGGAGGTATTTCATGCTGGGCCAGTGAGACATTAGTGGCCCCAGGCATGACTGTCAAAGTCTAGTGCTCAGCATTTGTTAAGTGTTCAAAAGAGTGATATAGGCTTCCACTAAAGAGGAGCACTGCATGAAGAGCACTAATAGGTGGAATAGATCAAAGCACTGAGATGCTGTCTGAATGCTCCACACATGTCACTGTATTTACTTATTTTGGCTTTGGGGTCACATCTGGCAGTGCTTAGGGCTTACTCCTGGCTCTGTGCTCAGGAATCATCCTAGCATGGATCACTCAAGGCAAGCACTCTACAAGTTGTACTATCCAGTCTTCCATATATCTTTGTATTTAAACCTGTATTTAAAGCCTTGCATGAGGCTGAACCACTGTACCATCATCTCTGGCCTTAATGCATTTTTCAATTATAAAAAAAAAAATACATTTCCAAGTCATCTGTTTGCTGAGCAGGAATCGCTGTCATTTAAACCCATGGAGAACAGCTCCAGGTCACAGTCTTCCAAGACTGTGCTCTATTTACAACAATGTTCCATTTTGACATAAGTCTTAGGGTAAAGTAAAAACCTCAGTTTACCCTAAGGGAAACAGATAGCATTGATTCAGTTCATTAATAACTTACTAAATGTGCTTTCACTTAAAGAAGCTGAAGCAAATTCTGTACTTACAGGTACCGTTACATCATCATAAAAACTCCAAGCTAAAGCCCATCTCATTGTCCGACCTTGACAAAATTCAGTGAAGGTGACTTTGGGAACCTGAAACCAACAAACACAACATCTCATCTAACTGAAATCATTCCACTTCCACCAATATGTTTCTTACTATGGCATCACGTTAAATTGAACTGGTATTTCTTTATGTCAGTTGAATATTAACTATTCCTCACAGCTATTTGTAGCTGCCTTTTAAAAAAAGAAAGAAAAGAAAATATCAATGAATAAATCATTTCCCAACAAACTTGTTTTTGTGTTCCCACAAAACATTAGAGGGCCAGGGCTGTGACTCAAAAATAAAACATGATCTGCATGCATGAGACCTGCATTTGATCCACACCACCAAAAACAAAAAACAGAGAATTTATAGTATGAGCTTGAAGGTTTTTTGTTTTGTTTTGTTTTTTGCTTTTTGGGTCACACCCAGCGATGCTCAGGGGTAACTCCTGGCTTTGCACTCAGGAATTACTCCTGGCAGTGCTTGGAGGACCATATGGGATGCCGGGGATCGAACCTGGGTTGGCCGCGTGCAAGGCAAACGCCCTACCCACTGTGCTATCACTCCGGCCCCTGAGCTTGAAGTTTTAAATATAGGACACCTGAAAATAGTAAAACGATAGGTTTCAGTCTCCCCACTCCCTCGCTTTGGGTCACTGACAGGGCTCAGGGGACAATATGGGGTACTAAGGATCAAACCTAGGTTGGGCAGTGGGTGTGTGCAAGGCAAGCAGAGCCTTACCTGCTGTATTATCTCTCTGGCCCTTAAAAGTAAAATCCCCCCACCCCAAGAAAGAGTTCCAGGGGCTGGAGCGATAGCACAGCGGGTAGGGTATTTGCCTTGCACACGGCCGACCCGGGCTCGATTCCCACCATTCCATATGGTCCCCTGAGCCCGCCAGGAATAATTCCTGAGTGCATGAGCCAGGAGTAACTCCTGAGCATCACCAGATGTGACCCAAAAGGCAAAAAAAAAAAAAAAGAAAAGAAAGGGTTCCAAAAGCTAACTAAGCACATCTATGTAGACTTCCTTTTGCCTATCAAATTTTAGCCTGGTGGAGAGGGGGAAGAACTGTTTTGCAGTGGATATAATTTTAACAAAAAAAGGTGTTGGACCACAGAAACTGGCACACATCAGTAAGAAAAAGAACAACCAGTGCTGGCACAGATGTGGGGTGAAAGGGACTCATTTACTGTTGGTGGCAATGCTGACTGGTCCAGTCTTTTTGGAAAACAATATGGACATTCCTCCAAAAACTAGAAATTGAGCTACCATATGACCCAGCAATACCACTCCTGGAAATATATCTTGGAGATGAAAAAAAAAAAAAACCCACAGTAAAAATGACATCTGCACTTGTATGTTTATTGCAGTACTGCTCACAGCAGCCAAAATCTGGGAAAAAAAAAATCTGGAAAAACCTGAGTACCCGAGAACAGATGATTGGTTAAAGAAACTCTGGCACATCTACACAATGGAATACTATGCTGCTGTTAGAAGAGATAAATTATGAAATTTGCATGTAAGTGGATGGACATGGAGAGTATCATGCTAAGTGAAATTAGTCAGAAAGAGGGGGACAGACATAGAATGACTGCACTCATTTGTGGAATATAAAGTAGCATAATATGAGATTAACACCAAGGACAGTAGAGGTAAGGGCCAGGAGGATCATGCCACAGTTTGGAAGGCAGACCCATGTGCTGGGGGAAAAGGCAGCTAGGATAGAGAAGGATCCATTAAGCAAATGATGACTGGAGGGATTGCCCAGGATGGGAGATGAATGCTGAAACTAGACTAAGGACAAAACATGATGGCCTCTTAGTATCTGTATTGCAAATCATAACTCCCAGCATTAGAGAGAAAGAAGGAAAGTACCTGCCATTGAGGCAGGTGGTGGGGTGGGCTGGGGCAGCAGGAGGGATACTGGGAACAATGGTGGTGGAAAATGTGCACGGGTAGAGGGACAGGTGCTCGAGCATTGTATGACTGAAACGTAATCATGAAAGTTTCTAACTATATCTCATGGTGATCTAATAAAATTTATTTTTTTTTAAAAAAGTGTTGGAAAAATAGATGAAGAGTATATCAGAGATAACTTGACTCAGAGGAAGCTGATATGAGATATCAAAAGCTTGGTTGCTACCACTGACTTCTTTTTTTTAAAAATTGTATTAATTTTTAATTTTAAATTTTTTATTAATTCACCATGAGATAACACCACTTGGAGAGCCCGGCAAGCTACTGAGAATATCCCGCCGCAAGGCAGAGCCTGGCAAGCTACCCGTGGCATATTCGATATGCCAAAAACAGTAATGATAGGTCTCATTCCTCTGACCCTGAAAGAGCCTCCAATTGTTGGGAAAGACAAGGAGAGGCTGCTAAAATCTCAGGGCTGAGTGTAATAGAGACGTTACTGGTGCCCGCTCGAGTAAATAGATGAACAACGGGATGACAGTGATACCGTGATATACAGTAACAAAAATTTCATGTTTGAACTTTGGTCATACCATCATCAAACACCCATCCCTTCACCAGTGCACAGATTCCACCACCAAAAATCCCCAGTATTCCCACCCTTTCCATACCTCCCCCTGCTTGTGTGCAGACAATTTGCAAGGTATTCCTTCTCTACTTTAGTTACCTTCGATATTTCGAGACCAGTTCTACCTCCCCTCATACCTGCCGAAGATACAATTGCAAGACAATGTGTTTTATATTGCTTGTTATCTTTTGCAGCCGCATGCTTTAGGAATTCTAAGATTTTAAAAATTAGGGTCTGAAGAAATTGCTGCTGCAGGTTGCTTATGTCCGAGATTCCTGTGTGTTTCTCTGGATTGTGGCCACGTGGGAGTTGGTGCTTCTTGCTGGCTTCTAAAAAACAGCAACCAGGGCCGGAGCAATAGCACAATGGGTAGGGCGTTTGCCTTGCACGTGGCTGACCCGAGTTCGATCCCCGGCATCTCATATGGTCCTCCAAGCACCGCCAGGAGTAATTCCTGAGTGCAAAGCCAGGAGTAACCCCTGAGCATCGCTGGGTGTGACCCAAAAAGCAAAATAAATAAATAAATAAATAAATAAATAAATAACAGCAACTGCTGGAGCTCTTAGAGGGCAGGCGGTGGGATGGCACCTGCCCCCATTTGGAGCGGCCCAGCAGAGAAGGCCTATTGCGAAGTCCCGGGCCATCTCTGCTGCAAGTTGCTCGGGTCCAGGGTTTCTGTGTGTGTGTGTCTCTCTACCACTGACTTCTTAAGTCATTCTACTACTAATGCCTACTCATGCCAAAACACCATAAACTGGGAGGTGGGTGAGGGGGACCAATTGCTTACGAGCTACTTCTCAAAACAGAAACCAAGGACTGAATTTTCATTCCTGCTCTACAGCGGGAAGTACTCTGAGTTGAGGTGGTTCAACGTTGAGCTCTTCTCTGATACCTAGCCATGTGACCTAGAGCAGGCTTAACTTACAGCCTTCAGTTTCTTCAACCCTAAGAGCCAAAGTGAGGTCAGTGGTAGGCAGACACCAGGATTTTCTGGTTTCTCTCTGATATTCCAGTCATTCAGTTTTCCCAACCTTTTCTTTGTTAGAACTGAAAGGCTTTATTTTAATAATCTCAAAATAATCCTTTTCAGATTTATAAAAGTAAACAAAAACAGAACAGCAAAAATACATAAACATATGCTTATAGTTTTAAGGTGTAAAGGAAAATTTTGTACTTCAACAACCATAAAAAGTAGATATATCATGAACGTAATGATCAAGTCCTACCCCTTGTATACGAAGTTCTTCCTTGAGAGGAGCCAGGCTGCATTTCTTCCCCAGCATACAGCTGTACCACCTAGAAGGAAAGTTAGACTGGTAAAACGCTGCATAATAATGCAAATGTTTTTATCTCAGGACATGATATACCATATCAGACCCACCACAAAGGTGCAAGTAATGTTCTACTAGTCTCCTGGACCCTTTCTGCCAATGTTCTCACCCCACTCTCACCTAGTTAACCTCAGTTTTGTGTACATAATTTTTTTTTTTAAAAAACCAGGCCCTTGAGGGAAACATGAGCATGAAAATGTATAAATCTGTAACTGTACCCTCATGGCAATTCACTAATTAAAAATAAATAAATTAATTAAAAAACAAACAAACCAGGCCTTACTCCTGGCTCTGTGCTAAGGAGAACCATATGATGTGCCAGGGATCGAATGGGGTCAGGTAAGGGCAAGGCAAGCACCTTACTGTTCTATCTCCAACCCCTCCGTTTTGTGTATATGTTTATCTTTTTATTTGTTTGTGGGCCACTCCCAGCTCAGTGTTAGCTGATCGCTCATGGTGATGCTGGGGGAAAACTGAATGCAGGCCTCACACTAAGGCCTCCTGCATGCAAAACATGAACTGCATACCTTTGAGCAATATTGCCAGTCCACTGGTTATGATTTTTTTTTTTTCGTTTTTTTGGACCATACTTGGCTAATTCCCAGGGCTCATTCCTCCTGGCTCTGCACTTAGGAATCACTCCTGGGGGGCTTGGGAATCATATGGAGTACTGGGGATCAAACTTAGGTAGGTTTCACATCAGGCAAGAGCCCTACCATCTGTATAATCTCTCTCTGGCCCCCAAATTATTATTTTTTAAAAAATATTTATTTAATTTATTTATGGTTTTTTTGTCACACCCAATGATGCACAGGGGTTATTCCTGGCTCTGCATTCAGGAATTACTTCTGGCGATGCTCGGGAACCATATGGGATGCTGGAAATCAAACCCAGGTCAGCCACGTGCAAGGCAAACGCCCTACCCGCTGTGCTATCATTCTAGCCCCCCAATTATTATTATTATTTTGGCTTTTTGGGTCATACCCGGCGATGGATAGGGGTTACTCCTGGCTTATGCACTCAAGAATTAACTCCTGGCGCCGCTCAGGGGACCATATGGGATGCTGGGAATTGAATCCGGGTTGGCCACATACAAGGCAAATGCCCTACCCACTGTGCTATCGCTCCAACCCTCCAAATTATTTTTTAAGTATAACTGATATATTAATAAATGAAAGAAAAGTGGAATACAAAAATTAATGCTAAACGGGGCCAGGGAGGTGGTTTCATGGTAAAGTGCATGCCTCACATACAAGAGATCTGGATTCAATCCTCAGCACTGCAAAATAAAACAATACAAACAAGAAATGCTCCATACAACCACAACAGGCAGAAAAGAGTGGGAGATAAAGAGTATAAATAGGGCAACAAACAGAAAATAGTAACCATATTTATGACAGTCATCAAAGTATAACAAGAATTATTATCATAAATGATCTAAATACAACAATTAGAAGACAGATTGTCAGGATGGAGCAAGAAGCAAAATCTAGGTCCAGACATTTTGTTTCGCCAATACAGCACTTGCCTTATAAGTGACTGGCCCAGACTCAATCCCTGGAACCCTATATATAGTACCCTGAGCCCTATCAGGAGTGATCACTGAGTGCAGAGTCAGGAGTAAGCCCTGAGCATCACCTGGTGTAGCCCCCGAACCATAAAAATGTAAAGAGAAAGGAAATTCATGGGGGTGATTGCACTGCACATGGCCAACTCTAACTGGATCCCCAGCACTACATGTGGTCTCCTGAACCCACCAAGAGTGATCCCAGGCACACAGGAGTAAGATCTGACCACTCCCTGATGTGGCCAAAAGAAAACGATGAAAAATTCAACTATTATGTTACTTATAAAAATATCACTTTAAAAATCAATTTTCAGTTCTGAAAATATGGACAAAGCCCAGGGATGTAACTCAGTGGTAGAACATACACCTTGTAAAAATCAACAGATTGAAAATAATAGACAAAATCCAAGTATACACTCAGTGGTAAAGTGTATACCTTGCATACATGTGACCCTGGGCTCAATCCCTAATTCCACAAAAAAGAGAGGGTGAAGAGCAAAGGAAGAAGCATTAGAAAGACTGCACGGTACTATAATGTATATTCTTTTGTCCAGCTCTATAGAACATACAAGATGAAGAGTGAACCCAAAGGTAAACTATAGACTCTGGGTGATAATGAAATATCAGAGTAGTAACAAGTGTCCTACTCTGGTGAGAGCCTTCACACAAATAGGGGGTAAGGGTATATGGGAATCTGTGACTTCCACTCAATTCTGCAATAAAGTTAGAACTGCTCTAAAATTAAATCTAGGTTTGTAGAGTCTAGGATAGTACAGGGGATAAGGTGCTTGCCTTGCATGTGGTCAACCCTGGTTTGATCCCCTGTACTGCAATACTGTTCTCCAGCACCACTACGGGTCACTTCTGAGTAGAGCCAGGTGTGTGGTCCCTAAGCACCTCCAGGTATGGCTCAAAAACCCTAGTAACAACAAAAAGGAAGTAACTACAGAGAGCAAGATGAAGCATGAGAGACAGACAAAGAATAACCAACAAGCACACTGAAAGATGCTTCCTTTCACTAGTCATCAAGGAAATGCAAATTAAGACCAAAATAAGATATTACTAAATGTCTATTAGGGTAATAAAATTCTGGGGGTCAGAGTGATAGAATACTGGGTAGGGCATTTGCCTTGCAAGTGGCTGATCCGGTTTGATCCGTGGCATCCTATATGGTCCGCTGAGCACTGCCAAGAGTAATTTCTGAGTGCAGAGTCAGGAGTCACCCCTGAGCATCACCAGGTGTGGCCCAAACAAACAAACAAACAAAAAACAGAACAACAAAATTGACTGACTTCTTTTAGAGGGAGATCCCTCCCAAGCAGTGCTCAGGGGACTGGGTCACTCCTAACAATTCTTTGCCAACCAGGCTGGAAAATCCAATGTCAGAGCCCAGAGATAAAGCACAGTTTGGGCCCCATAGAGGCAGGGCCACCCCACTGCTCAAGGGGCTTGCATGGACACGTCCAGTGATGCTCAGAGGGACATGTGATATTGGGATTAAACTGGAGTTGGGCATATCAAGGTATGTCTCCTAAACTTTGTCTTACATCTCCAGTCACTGGAATCAATTTTATTACTTGTATTTTTTGGGGGGAGGGGGTAGACATACCACTCTGCTGTGCTCAGGGATCACTCAATTTTGTGGGTCTGGGAGACCATATATGGTGCCAGGGATTGAGCCCAGGTCAGGTGCATATAAGACAAGCACCTTACTTGTACTAGAATGAATATTTCATTCAGTTGAATATAGTAACAAGTACTAGCAAGACCGTAAAATACAATACTTCAGTCACTTAAAAATACTCTGGCCAACTTGATACTGGCATCCTTTCCCTACATTTTGGGATGGGGATGTGATTCGGCCTAACAGAAGTACTTGGGAGGGCTGGAATGATAGCACAGCAGGTAGGGTGTTTGCCTTGCACGTGACCGACGCGGGTTCGATCCCCAGCAACCCATATGGTCCCCTGAACACTGCCAGAAGTAATTCCTGAGTGCAGAACCAGGAATAACCCCTGTGCATCACTGGGTGACCCAAAAAGAAAAAAAAAATTACTTGTGTGCTACTCTCAGTGGGGTACCTAGAGCACATGCAGAGCTGGGGATCGAAGCAGAGGCTCCTGTAAGCACAGCATGTGCCCAGCCCACTGTGCCATCTCCCTGGGCTCCTACTCCTAGGTCTTTTTACTTAAGGCTGAGGAAATGTGAAGTCTACGTAGACTTATGAGGGAATGATCAAAGGAGGTGTTTGTTTGTCTTGCAGTACTGGGAACTAAACCCAGGGCTTACACATGCGGGCATGCTCTCTCTCCCTCACTGAGTCACGTCACCAGCAGCCAGAGAAGTCTGATCTATAGCAGCCAAGACCTGGAAATGACCAAATGTCTATATATCCCTATCACTTATATTACTTAATAATGAGAGAGGAAGAGACTGATACAAAGCTCTGAGAAAGAGTCTGGAGTGTGTTCCTTAAGGAAATGGTCAGATAATGTTTATTAATGTTAACGTTAATGTTAATGGCCTTAAGAGGAGACAGAGGTCCCGGACAAAGACAGCAGGGTGGTCAGGGAGCAGAAGCCAGAAATGAGAGGAACCTTTGGACTGCAAACTCTGGTAGGGATTCCTCAGGACAAGGGAGGCTGGGCAGGAACAGTCAGGCCGAGCTGGTGAGATGAGGACAGTGAACTCTGATGGTTTCACACTCTCTGGCACCTGGCCCAGGAATGGGAAAGGCAGAGGACAACTGTGTGCCAGGGTGTATGAGCCAGACAAAGCAGGTCAGGCTCTGCACTTAGTCTGCATGGAAGGGGCAAGCTCGGGCCGTCCCTTCACCTTCCTAGGAACTGACTAACCTACAGGAGGGTAGTCTCGCCCCAGCAGAAAAGATTTTTCAGGGCTGGAGCGATAGTACAGCGGGTAGGGTGTTTGCCTTGCACATGTCCAACCTGGATTCGATCCCCGGCATCCCCTGAGCACCGCCAGGAGTAACCTCTGAGCATCACCGGATGTGGTCCCCAAAAAAAGGTTTTTTCACATCAAAACACAATATATAAAAATTTTAATTTATAACAGAACCAGAAACTCTTCTCTCTCCCCCCCCCCCCCCCCGTATGATTCAACTTAGATGAAAGTCTAGAACAGGCAAAATTTTTGTAACATAACCGCCTGGGTCCTACTGAGTACCATTATCAAGTGTGAGATTACTGGTGAGCACTGCAACCAAAATGTGTATAAACACCAATACACAGTGAGCCAAGCCACTGCCAAAGTGCACGAGAAGCTTAAGCAACTGTGGGTGAATCCTATTCACAGAAACAACAAGAGAATGGATAGGCAATGTGTATGTGTTTTTCTTCCTTTTGAAAAAATTTATCATTGTTTCTTATTATTTTTTTTTCAGTTACAAAGTTGTTCACAACTTTGGTTTCATTCATACAACATTGGAATCCCCATCCCTTCATGAGCCAGTGTGTGGGGATTTCTAAAGCCACTCATGCATAGAGTTAAAAACCACATACAATTGCATTTTTTAACCCTAGAACAGATGACTGGTTAAAGAAATTTTGGTACATCTCTACAATGGAACACTATGCAGCTGTCAGAAAAAATAAGTCATGAACTTTGCATATAAGTGGATCAACATGGAAAGTATCATGCTAAGTGAAATGAGTTAGGAAGAGAGAGACAGACATAGAAAGATTGCACTCATCTGTGGAATATAAAATAACAGAGTAGGAGACTAATACCCAAGAATAATAGAAATAAGTACCAGGAGGTTGGTTCCATAGCTTGGAAGCTGGCCTCACATGCTGGGGGAAAAGGCAGCTCAGATAGAGAAGGGAACACCAAGTAGAATGTGGCTGGAGACCACGTGCGGGAAGGGAGATGCGTGCTGAAAGTAGACTAGAGATTGAACACAATGGCCACTCAATACCCCTATTGCAAACCACAACACCCAATTGGAGAGAGAGAACAAAAGGGAAGGTTGTCACAGAGGCAGGGTGGGGTCGGGGGAGATGGGATTGGGGGGTGGGAGGGATATTAGATTTATTGGTGGTGGAGAATGGGCACTGGTGGAGGGATGGATTCTCGAACATTGTATAAGAGAAACACAAGGATAAAAATGTGTAGATCTGTAACTGTACCCTCACGGTGATTCACTAATTAAAAAACAAATTTAAAAAAATATATTGAAAAAAACCTTGCATTTTTTAAAGGGTGAAACTGGGGATTTCATACTGTTCAACCTAACAGTATTAAGGAAATGCTATTTTAAAATATGACACGATTATACTGCTTTTAGAAATAGCACATTAACCAATTTAACCAAGAACATGTTCAGTTTTTCATTTCTTCATCATCATCATCATCATCCCGTTGATCGTCAATTTTCTTGAGCCGTCTCAGTAACGTCTCCATTCGTCCTAGCCCTGAGATTTTAGAAGCCTCTCTTTACTCGTCCTTCCCAACAGTGCCGCATTGGAGGCTCTTTCAGGGTCAGGAGAATGAGACCCATCATTTTCATTTCCTTTTTTTTTTTTGCTTTTTGGGTTACACCCAGCAATGTTCAGGGGTTACTCCTGGCTTTGCACTCCAGGAATTACTCCTGGCAGTGCTTGGGGGACCATATGGGATGCCGGGGATCGAACCCGGGTCGGCTGCGTGCAAGACAAACGCCCTACCCGTTGTGCTATTGCTCCGGCCCCTCATTTTCATTTCTTATTTTTTTTTTTTTGCCACATGGTGCTCAGGGAGTTCACTTCTGGCAGGGCCTGGGGACCAAATGTGGTGCTGGGGATTGAACTGGGTCAGTCACATGCAAGGCAAGCACCCTATCAACTGTACTATCTTTTCTTAGAAATTTTTCTAAGATTTTTTTCTTTTTTGGAGGGCTTATTTATTTATGTATGTATGTATTTATTTATTTATTTGGCTTTCTGGGTCACACCTGGCAATGCATAGGGGTTACTCCAGGTTTTGCACTCAGGAATTACTCCTAGTGGTGCTCAGGAGACCATATAGGATGCTGGGAATCAAACCCAGGTAGGCTATGAGCAAGGCAAACGCCCTACCTGCAGTACTATCGCTCCAGTCCCTAGTGGGGCTTTTTAAACTTTTGGGGTCACCCCTTCCCCCTTTAGCTTTTTTGGAGACACGTGGTCGTCAGAGGCTATTCCTGGCTGGGTGCTCAGGAACAACCCATAGCAGTACTTGGGGGATTCAGTGGTATGATTCAAACCACGGTAAACCAAATGTAAAGCAAGTACAAAGACAAAGGGTAGGGGGATTTGCTCCCTGAGCACCAGCAGCTGTAGTCTTGGGGTGGGGGTGGGAAGTTTGGAAGAAAAATATGCTTTGTTTAAGAAGACAGGGTATAGATGCAGATTTTATTAACCAGGAGTTAAAATCCTTTGGTATGCTATGAACAAGATAAAGGAAAAAAAAATTAAGAGAAATTAGGTGCTCATATAGTATCAGTAAAACAGGTTAATATCTTTCTTTTAAAATCAGCATCCCCTAGGCTGGGAGATGGTTCGAATGCCTGGAACGTACTTCTCAGGCAGGAGTTCCAGGTCGGATTCCAGGTTGGTTCCCTGAGCACAAAGTGCTGGGTGTAGCCCCAAGAGCTGCCAGGTGTGAGTCAAATACCAAAAATTAAAGCTAGCAAAACTGAATAGATTAGATCAAAGTTACCAAAAGCCAAGTAGTAGCCCAGAAAAGAGAAAATGTATAAAATTCCTCAAGAGATGAGGAAAGCAAATATCTAGCTAAGTAAAGGTTGGAATAGTTAAATGTCACTGATATTTAACATAGGCTTATTAATTTTTTATTGACAATTTAATTAATTTTGCTTTGTTTTGATTTTTCTGGGCCATTCACTCCTGCTGAGCTTGGGGGACCGTATGTGGTGCTGGTATTGAACCCAGGTAAGCTGTGTACAAGGTAAGCACCTTATCCAAGGTACTATCTCTCTGGCCCTGAATTTAATTTTTTATTACTTACTTTAACTTGAATACTTCATGATAAAACTTTTCAAGTTTAATCTCCTCAATTTATAGTTCTTTGCAAGTGACACATATCTTATAGAAAAAGCATATGTAACTGGATGTACTAGAAATTCTATTTTAGCTTCACTTTAAGAGAAAAAAAAAAAAACGTATCCAGTAGATCTGAGGTACTCTCAACAGGCATTTTGTGACAACTAATCAAAATGCAAGTAGGAAAAAAATGAACAAAAGATTTAGTTACCCAAGAGACTCTGAATCCATTATACTCTTTTAATAATAAAAGTAGCACTCTACTTATTACTGCAGTTAGTAATTCCTCTGAGACAGTAGGTTTCAAAGAAAATTATTTTGAAATAATTTCAAATGTACAGAAGTGTTGCAAGATTAGTACAAATATTTCTAGTATAATCTTCACCCTGACTCACCAATTAACATTTTCTCCCATTTGCTCAAAATCTGTGTGGATGCTTTTCCATAACGCATCTGAGTTATCTGACTACAGTCATCACTGTGCCCCTTCAAACCTAAATATTTTGGCATGTAGATTTTGAAAACAAGGATATTCTCTTTCATAACCAAATAATGAAACTGAGAAGATGGAATATTCACAATTCTATCATCTAAAATACATTACAGACTCAAATTTTACCAACTATCCCAATGAGATCTGTCATAGCAATTTCCTCCCTTGATGAAAGATTCAATCTAGGATCATGCATTTCATTTACGTGTCAAGTCTCTACAGTCTCCTTCAATCTGGAACAGTTCTTCTCTTACTTTTCTGACCTTAATATTTCCGAAGAATTATTTTGACAAAACCCAGCAAGTTGGTCTGTGTGAATTTCCTCACAGCTGGATTCAGGTCGTCCACTCAGGGCAAGAAAGGCACAGCGGTACTGTTCTGTTCTTTCTAGTGCCACATGAAGGGACCATCCAGTCAAGATGGCATCAACTAGGTTTCTCTATTAATACTCTTATTTTGGTTTTTGGGCCACATCTGGTGATGCTCAGGGATTATTCTTGTCTCTGCATTCAGATACTATTCCTAGCAGTGCTTGGAGGGACCATATGGGATACCAGGGTTGGCCACAAGCACCCTACCTGCTGTATTTATCTCTCTAGCTTTTTAAAAAATTTGATTTGGGGTTAGGAAGGGTGTCAACATACGGCAGTGTTCAGGGTTTACTTCTGGCTCTGTAGTCAGGGAGGCAAGATGGATCGCAGGTTTTGGGGATAATATGAGGTGCCAGGGGTCACACCACAACTGGCTATGGCCAGGCAAGTGGCTTACCCACCGTGCAATCTCTCTGATCCTAGGAGGTCCAGCAAGCCTATATGGACTCCCAAGAACCACTAGAGGTAACCCCCAAGTACTGAGCCAGGAATAGTCCTGAAACACTGCTGGGTATAGTCCAGCCCCCCGGCCCTGCAAAAGGAGTAAGATATGATCCAATTATTATTATTCACTACATCAAACATGGATTCTTTTTTTTTTCTTTTTTGGGTCACACCCGGCAATGCACAGGGGTCATTCCTGGCTCATGCACTCAGGAATTACCCCTGGCGGTGCTCAGGGGACCATATGGGATGCTGGGATTCGAATCCGGGTCGGTCGCGTGCAAGGCAAATGCCCTACCCGCTGTGCTATCACTCCAGCCCCGGATTCTTTTAATTATACATCACCCTATGAGGTAGCTATTTTTTTTTTGATGGGTGTGTATCTATATGGGGATGCCCAGCAGTGTTCAGAGCATATTTCTGGCTCTGAGAGAAGGACTTATTCCTGGTGGAGCTGGGGTGACCATATGGGGTGCCAGGGATCAAACCTGGTTTGGCCGTGTGAAAGGTAAGCACCCTAATGGCTACACTATCACTCCAACCACAGAGGTAGCTAATGTTTTTAAATTCAATTTTACGAATGAGAAAACAGCAACAAATTCAAAAGATCTAGATCAGGACTGGAAAGATAGCTTGAGCAGCACGGTACATGCCTTGCACATGCAAAGCCTCAGTTCAATCTCCTAGTACTACATGCCTCTCCACCCACCACTGTGAGGCAAGTTCTGGTGGCCACCAAGTGGCCCACTGCTGGGCCCAGCTCTGTGGGCAGTGGGTCCAGGGTGCCCAGCACTGCCAGGCGTGGCCCTTCTACTACAAAATTAATGCTCAGAGGTTCAGGATGTGGCTCAATGACAAAATACATGCCTTACATTCATAAGACATGGTTCCAATCACCAGAACACAGGGGGAAAAACAATATAAGGGGTTTTGAGAGACAGCTTAGCTGCATATGGAGGAGTGAGACTGAACCCCAATATCACATGGTCTCTGAATAGCACTGTAGCACTGTCTTCCCATTGTTCATCAATTTGCTCGAGCAGGCACCAGTAATGTCTCCATTGTGAGACTTGTTACTGTTATTGGCATATCGAATACGCCATGGGTAGCTTGCCAGGCTTTGCCATGAGAGCGGGATACTCTCGGTAGCTTGCTGGGCTCTCCAAGAGGGATGGAGGAATCGAACCCGGGTCGGCAACACCCTACCCACTGTGCTATGGCTCCAGTCCGGTCTGAGTATTACTGAATATAGCCTTCGAGGCCCAGAGGCCCATGAGCTTCTTCGGGTGGCTCTAGTGTCCCCAGTACCACTGGGCCCAAGCAGCCCCACATCCGTAGGCCCTAACATTGAATAGTCCAGCTACTGACCAAGTATCACTGCAGGTGATCACGGAGCCCCCTGAGCACTGCCTGGGTGCCTATCCCTTTCCTCTTACTAGAAGGCCTAGAGTTTTCAAGTCATTGCCTATCACTATATATCTGGATTAGTTCTGTTTTTGAACAGTACCTGGCTGTACTCAGAATTGACTCCCAGCTCTAAGCTCAGGAGTCACTCAGGAGTCAGTGCTTTGGGAACCATATGCATTTCTGGGTATCAAGTAAGGCCAGCCACGTGCAAGGCAAGCAGCTTAACTCCTGTACTATCTTTCCAAGCCTGGGCTGATCTTGCTTATTGATTTGAAAGAGGCAGGGTGAAGGAGGGCAAGCAAGGTCACTGCTGGTGGTGCTAGGGGCCACCAAGTCTACACTTAATAGTGAAAGGCTATGTGGTATCTGGGATATAGCCCTGGGCCTCTGTATGCAAGGCATGCTCTCCAGCATCTGAGCTACCTTCCTAGCTCTAACATTAAATATTTGGCTAAACACAAATCCAACTACCTGTGTTTGTCTTTCTTTTTTTTTTTTTTTTGCTTTTCGGGTCACACCCAGCGATGCTCAGGGGTTACTCCTGGCTCTACACTCAGGAATTACACCTGGTGGTGCTGGGGGACCATATGGGTTGCTGGGAATCGAACCCGGGTCAGTCGTGTGTAAGGCAAACGCCCTACCCACTGTGCTATCACTCCAGCCCCCCTTTTTCTAAAAACTTTTTAAAAATTTTATTGAATCACCGTGAGATAGTTACAAGCTCTCATGTTTGGGTTACAATCTCACAATGATCAAACACCCATCTCTCCACCAGTGCACATTCCCCACCACCAATATCCCGGGTATACCCCCCTTTCCCACCCTCCCCCTGCCTGTGTGTTTGTCTTTCTTACCAAGTAATTCTACTCCTGATACAGGTGAAAGGGCTGAAAGTGCGGTTTTGGATATTTATATATCTATGTTTGCTCACAATAGTCAAAAGGTAAAAGCAATTCAAATCCATCAACACATTATAATAGACAATACATGGTACATGCATATGACAGAATGGTTATATTAAACAGCCTTAAGGATATTCAGACATATCTTTTAACTGGGTGAGCCTTGCTAACACGATGTTGAGTGAAAGAAGTAGTTACAAAAGCACAAAAATTGCCTGATTCCACTAAGATGAAGTATATAAAAACAGTCAACTTCAGAGAGAGGACAAGCAGACTGGTGGTTGCCGGGGGCTGTGGTGGGGTTACGGAAGGGGGCTGTTCTTTATTGGGCATAGTTTCAATTTTACAAGATGAATGAGTTCTGGAAAAAGTTGAACAAATATGTCAATGCACATAACACCTCACTCTTTAAAATTATGTAGGATAATAAATTTGATAATGTGCATTTTATCCCAATTTAAAAAACAATCCCTATGTCCCAAAGCTAAATCTAAGGGTGGAAAATCGTCTTAGCTGTGACCTACTATTCGATCCATCATTTCAACAACACTGGGGAGGGCAAGAAATCAAGTGAGACAAATAGCTTCTTTTGAATACCTTATGCTGCTTAATGACAGGTGTGGTATCTTAAATAATTAGTTTTTAAAAAGAAACAACGGCCTTATCTCTCCTTTGGAACTGGTTGGTGATCTCAGCTTCCCTTCATTAAGCTTCTGACAGCTAGATGTCCTCACATCTGTCACTGTTTGGGAGACTGAGTCCAAAAACATAAATTGCTTCCAGGACTAATTTATTCTGGTTCATGGGACAGATTTGAACCCATCTGTTTTCTAATCAAAAGCCATATTTGAATTAGTTTTGTCCCATCATAGGACCATATTAATGGAAGCAATAAAATCACAGGGTATTTTCCTTCTTTCTATCTGTGTCTAGATGATTACAGGAAACACAAATCAACGAAAGGCTCATATGAGACCATAGTCAGAACAGGGGTTTGGCAGACTACAGAATTTAGTTACTTTCTGAGTTTCACCTGTCTTTTCTTTGTATTACTTTGGGCAGGCTTATCTAAATGGCATGGTTTTGAAATTAAACAATGAGAAAATATTCCCATGCTGCAATAACCAACTTACCTTAATCTTTTTTTAAGCTGTAAACTGTCATGGATGATCCTTTTAACAAACTCCAATTCACCTCCCTCTGCCATGATCTCTGTGATACCTCCTGTGTTTACAGAGCTAGGTGGAGGCCTTCGAGCATTTCTAGAGTTTACTCCCTAAACAAATAGTAACAAATACTGATTAAAATTACATTTTAAAAACTAAGTCTCTGACAACAATCTAGTTGTAAGAATTTCACAATGTAAAAAAAAAAAAAAGAATTTCACAATGTAATCTACTCCTACATCACACACTATTTAAATGAACTCAGAATAGATGTAAATATGTAAGCTAAAACTATAAAACTCATAAAAGAAAACATGGAATAAATCTTCACAAGCTTGGATTAGACAACTGTCTTAGATATGATTCAAAATAAAAGTCTGGCATAACAGGACACATTCAAGAAAGTTAAGACAATCCTCAGAAAGGGAGAAAATGTTTGAAAATAATGGACCTGAATCTAGAACACATAAATAAAGTTTTAAGTCAAGAGAGAAAATAGGAGGGGGGAGGGGGGAGGAAAGGAGGGAGGGAGGGAGCAGAGAGAGAGAGAGAAAGGGCAGGAGAGAAAGAGAGAGAGAAAGGGGGAAAGAGAAAGGGAGGGAGGGAGAGAGGGAGAGAGAGAGAAAGCGAGGGAGAGAAAGGGAGGGAGAGAGGGAGAGAAAGGGAGGGAGAGAAAGGGAGGGAGAGAGGGAGAGAGAGAAAAAGGGAGGGAGAGAGGGAGAGAGAGTGGGAGGAGAGAAGGAAAGAGGGAAAGGGAGAGAGGGAGGAGGGGCAGAGAGCAAGCCAGAGCACCCAAAGACCAGAGACCCAAGCTTTGCATGCGAAGGACCATGCTCATGTTCAATCCCTAGCACCTCACGGACCCGTGAGCACCAACAGGTATACCCCTGGAGGCCCAGCACGACAGGGCGCCAACAGGACTGTATCCTCAAACACTAGCACCAGCATGTCGAACCCAGTTGGTGGAGTATCCTCAAGGAGTACTGCTGGAAGGGTCCCTAGCCCCCAAACATGGCGATTTTGAAAAAATTTTATGTGTATGGTGCTGGGAAACTTCACATGCCTGGCAAAGTGCTCCGCTGTGAGCTACACTTGACGATAACAATTTCTGAATGGCAAATATCTAAGTATAATACATATATATGAGAAATAACAGACATATATCCAACATCATTAGTAATCCGGGAACTGCACATTACAATCATGAGGGCCGGAGCAATAGTACAGCGGGTAGGGTGCTTGCCTTGCACACTGCTCAGCCAGGTTCAATACCTGGCACTCCACATGGCCTCATGGGCCTGCCAGGAGTGATTTGGAAGTGCAGAGCCCTGAGCACCACTGGTGTGAGAAAAGACAAATAAAGGAAAAAACTACAATGAGATAGCACTTTATATCTACTAGATGGCTATAGTCAAGAAACAAATAATAAGTACTGACAAGATTGTAGAGAAATTGAAACTCTCATACATTGCTGCTGGTAGAATGAAAAATGATGCAGTCACTTTGGAAAAGTCTAGCAGTTCATTAATTAAACAGAATTAATGCAGAATTATGTAGGACCCAGTAATTATACTCCTAAGTATACAACCAAGAAAAATTAAAACAGGTCCAATAACACTTGCACACCAATGCTCAGAGCATCATTATTCATGGACAAAAAGGGGGAAAAAACCCAAATGTCCATCAGCTGATGAATAAGTAAAATGTGATATATACAAAGAGTAGCACACCACATTTGATGGGGCGTAAAGTAGAAGGTAACTGATCTTGATAAAAATATATATATGTAAGTTATACATATATATGTGTATGTATGTACACACACACACACACACACACGAGGCTCAACCTGTAAGAACATGTTAGTGATCTTTTATACAGGGGCTTGATGGCTCCAAGGTGAGATACAACAATTTTCACCACTTTCCTCTGAAGAAATCTTTTTGGATCATTTTTAGTGGACTATTAATAACAAGCAATACAAAATAAATCATTTAGCATTTGCCTTTGGGGCAGGCTTGGGTGGTGGTGGGAAAATTCAAAATAATAGTGGTAAGAAGGTTTAATGGTGGTAGGATTGGTGTTGAAATATTGAATGTAGTAAGTTGTGAACAACTTTATAAAAATAAAATTAAAAATAGACCATAAACTATAATTCCACTTATACAAAAGTAAGAACAAGGCAAACCCACAGAAGCAGAGTATTGATGAATGCTGGCTTAGGCTTGCAAGAAAGAGGACTGCAGAAAAATGGACAGTACTCTGCTAACGAGCTTAGGGTTTTTTAGGGGAAATAGGAAAATGTGGCGGGGACTATGGGGATGGCTCAAAGGGTCAGAGTGCATGCTTTGCCTGCAGGAGCCTTGGGTTTGAGTCCTGGTACTGTATGAGCACTACACCATAAGTTGCTCCCAAGTACCACCAGGTGAGGTCCCAAATCAAAACAAACAAAAAAACTGTGGTGATGACTACAAAACTCTGAATACACTAACAACAATTAACTAGGTGCTTTGTTTGGTACAAAGGAATTGTAAAAAGATGCTTAGGGTCAAAAGGTGGAAGGTAAGGCACCTGCCTTATACGTGGCTGCAGCCGTGACAATGGTTAGAATCCTGGCATCTGAGGTGTAGCCCCTGACCACAGAACCAAGTGTAGCACCCCCATCACCCTCTAAAAATATGTTTAGTTCTGGTCCAGTAATATTCTATTTCTTCATCTGGGCTCTGGTCCAGTGTTCACTTTGGAAAATCTATAGTTTATATTTAAGATACATTGGGGGGAGGGGCGGGTGCAGAACACACACACACACACACACACACACATACCCTACAGTGCTCTGAGGCTACTCCTGGCTCTTTCTCAGGAGTAAGTGAACCTTGGTGATGCTTAGGAGACCTGTAGCTTCAGGGATTTAAAACAGACTTCGCAGCAAACAAGGCAAGCTCTTGTACCACCTTTCCAGCCCATAGGATGCATTCTTTTATGTACCTGTATTGTAACTTGATAACTGTTTAAAACTAATACTCCAGGGTCAGAGACAGTACAGTGGGCAGGGCACTTGCCTGCACATTGCCAACCTGGGTTTGATCTCTGGAACTGAGCACTGCCAGGAGTGATCCCTGAGCTAAGAGCCAGAAGTAAACTGGGATCACAGCTGGCTGTGACCCTAAGACAAAAACCAAACAAGCAAATAAAGAACACCCAAGGCCAAAGAGATAGTACAGGGCTTAGGGCACTTGCCTTGCTGACCAGGATTTGATCTCAGTCACCCCATAAGGTCCCCTGGGCATTGCCAGGTGTGGCCCCCAAACCAAAACATGAACAAAATAAAAAATTAACACCCCAAAAGTGGATATTTTAGTATCCTCAA
Source organism: Sorex araneus (assembly GCF_027595985.1). NCBI lineage: Eukaryota > Metazoa > Chordata > Mammalia > Eulipotyphla > Soricidae > Sorex > Sorex araneus. The sequence continues at coordinate 191,193,093 of NC_073304.1, read as the reverse complement.
TTTACCTTAACTGAAGGCAAAAATTTAGATTTTTTTATTTTTGATGCAGGGCTTGAGTGCATTTCTGGTTCTAGGGATCCCCAAGGGGCTGGACACTTGCTTCCTGGGGACTGTATTCCCTGCCACAGTGCTCATACATCTTCAGCTGTGGTCCTCTAGAGATTGCACACACTCTCAGCAGGGGTGTTTGGGGTCCCAGAAAAGAGCTTCTGGGACTAGGTGCCTTTACCCACTAAACTGTCCCCCTGAGCCCTTGGAATTTATATTTCTTTTACTTTATTTTTCATGGAGGGAGAGGCTCATACCCAGCAGTGCTCAGGAATTCTCCTGATTTTACTCGGGGCCGGGTGGAGGGGGAGTGGAGTAGGGGGTAGTCACTCCTGGCAGTGCTCAAGCATGTGCTCAGGCAATTAAGCTAAATATCTAATCCCTAAAATTTAGATTTTTTTTTTATTTTGTTTTAGGCCACACCTAGTGGTGCTCAGGGCTTACTCCTGGCTCTTTGTTCACTGTTGGAGGGTTCAGAGATCAAACCAGGGTCAGCTGCAGGAAAGGTGTCGAATCAGCTATAAAATTTAGATTTTATAAATTTAAATTTTATAAAATTTAGATTTCTTAAAGCCACAATTTATGTTTTAGTCAGAATATTGCTACAATGATACAGTCTGTACCCCTCCTGGATCCCTGCCACACAAAAATCTATCAAAATTATTTAATCCATAAGGAATTTATTGTGAAATATGCAAATGATACTTTTAGGGTATTAGAGTAACTTTACAATTTATGGGGAAGACGGTGGCAAGACTGGATAAAGAGGGGGCTCGAGGGGCTATTGGCTAAGGCACTTACCTTGCACATCAGGTTCCATCCCTGATATTCCAGATGGTACCCTGAGCCCACCAGAGCTATGACCAAGCACAGGGCTAGTAATAAACCCTAGGGGGGAGGGAGGGAGAGAGGGAGAGAGGGAGGGAGAGAGAGAGAGAGAGAGAGAGAGAGAGAGAGAGAGAGAGAGAGAATATAGCAGGTAGAGCATTTGCCTTGCATGCGGCTGACTGGGGTTCAATCTCTGGTATCCCATACGGTCCCATGAGCCCTCCAGGAGTAATTCCGAGCACCACCAGGAGTAATTCCTGAGTGTAGAGTCAGGAGTAATCCCTGAGCATCACTGGGTGTGACCCAAAAAGCCAAAAAAAAAAAAAAGAGAGACACAAGGAGGGAGGGAGGTAGAAGGAAGAGGAGGAAGAGAAGAAGGAAGAAAGAAAGGGAGGGAGAGAGGGAGGGAAAGAAGGGCTGGTAGGGTGCTTGCTTTGCATCTGACCAACCCATGTTTGATTCTCAATCACCCCATATGGTCGCCTGATCCGCACCAGAAGTGATCTCTAAGAGCAAAGCCAGGAGTAAGCCCTACCACCACGTGGGGTATTAAAACCCAAACAACCCCCTCCCTACAAAGAAAATAATAAGAATAAAAAAAGACTGGATATAGAGGAGGATTAATCTGATTATGGTGAAAGGTATCAGAACTTTGGTGGTGTGGTGTAATATATACATACATCAAGGTGTGAATCTATACTCCTAAAGCATATAGTATTACATACCAATGGTAAATTTAAATATAGCAAAAAAACTTTCTCACTTTCTTAATATTTAAGTATATAACTTTCCTTTTTCCTTTTTCTTACTATTCATAGTCTATTAATAGAACTCTATTAGAGAGGAAAACAAGTCAAAAAACCAAGGGCAGACCGAGACTTAAAGCGTTGTAACTGCTCTCACAGTGATTCAATAAATTAATTTATTAAAAACAAAAACAAAGGGGCTGGAGTGATAGCACAGCGGGTAGGGCGTTTGCCTTGCACGCGGCTGACCCGGGTTCGATTCCCAGCATCCCATATGGTCCCCTGAGCACCACCAGAAGTGATTCCTGAGTGCAGAGCCAGGAGTAACCCCTGTGCATCGCCGGGTGTGACCCCCCAAAAAAAAACAAAAACAAAAACCAAGGACATTGTAAATGTATGCAAGGCTATCAACAATCTTTTTTATTACTGAAAGTTTTTCATTAGGCCGACCTGTGTTCGATTCCTCCGCCCCTCTCGGAGAGCCTGGCAAGCTACTGAGAGTATCGTGCCCGCACAGCAGAGCCTGGCAAGCTACCCATGGCGTATTCAATATGCCAAAAACAGTAACAACAAGTCTCACATTGAGAGACGTTACTGGTGCCTGCTCAAACAAATTGATGAGCAATGGGATGACAATGACAGTGACAGTGTTTAAAATATAAAATTTCATTTTTTGTTATTCTGATATTAAACACAGCGCAACATTTTCACAAGAGTTTTCTGAGACAGTCAATGATGAGCAACATACGATAACGGCCCGACTCTCCTAAATAACAATTACTCAAACAACTGGTCACCCAGCACAGTTAATATTATTTTTTATGTGCCACACCCAGTACTATCTGGGTGCTACTCCCAGCTCAGAGCTCACTGGTTGTTCCCAATGATGCACATGAGGCCTTGTGGCACTGGGCATCTAATCTAAGCCTTCCATGCAAAGTACGTGCTCTGGCCCTTTCAGTCTGTTCCTCAATCCTGTCAGCATTATGCTTTTACTTTAAGTAAAAACAGGTTAGTTACTTTAATCCAGGGTATCTTTCAATATTCATGAGCAAGCCACTTTAAAATTTTAAGTTATGAAGATCAAATCAATGTTTATTTACTAACGAGCGACAGGTGGCAATAAAAATGACCTTCAGGGACTAGAGCAGCAGTTTAATGAGCTGAAAGTGAGGAAAGGCTGGGGACCCCAGCACCAGATGGCATCCTGAGCACAAGGTGACCCCCAGGAAGTAGCCCCTAGGAGCTGTCAGCTGTAGTCTAAAAATCAACAAAACAATAACTTCCTTTTCATGTCAATAAACCCAATACAGGAGTTACTACTCTCACGAGTAAGTCAGCCTGAGAAAAAAAATAACCAAGGACCAGATTAGAGCCAAGAGAAATCTGGAAAAACCTCAGCCTACATCATCTTTCTTGAGCAAACTGTTCATCAAGTCTATACTATCTCTGGATGTCTCTAAGACAAGGAACTGGAAGCTGGAAACATAGTATGAAAGGCTTATTACACTTGGTTTTACTGCTGACCTTAATACCTCATATGGTCCTTCAGTCCTTTCTGAAGTGACCCCTAAGTACAGCCCAGGAGTCAGTCCTAAGCATTGCTGCATGTGGCTAAAACAACAACAACAACAACAACAAACAAACAAAAAAAAAAACACTAAGATATGACACGGAGCTTTCTTCACTGTTAAGTCAATCTGAACTGTTATTTATTTTTATATTATTATTTTTTAGGTATTTGAGTTATACCTGGTAATGCTCCAGAGTTGCTCCTGGCTGTGCTCAGGGGTCACTCCTGGTGAGTTTGGAGGACCATATGGGATACCAGGGATCAAACCCAGGTCGGCTGCATGCAAAACAAATGCCCTAGCCACACTATATTATTGCTCAGCCCTTAAATGGGCTTTGGGGGACTTTGACACCAGAAGTACCTGATACAGGTTCCAAAATAAAAGTTGCTCTTTGCTCTTATCTTTGCAAACAAAAATAACTTAATATTCAATTACTTTAAAATAGAAGATATTTTACCTTGGCTTCCAACTGATTAGCAAAAAAAGGTGGGTTGCACATGCAAAAGTCATAAATTATTTCAGATTCTTCTTTAAGAGCATCCATCAGGAGTGTTTTCTGTGGTACTTTCACCACTAGGAGGAAAAACAGGAAATGTTAACCTGTTATTCTGTGGTAGTTTTCAAAATCTGTCTGTAATTTACCTTTATAACAAAACAGCAAACCCAACATTCCAAATCTTTAATGAACAAAGTTTGCATATTTAAATAAAAGGTGAGTTGTATCAAATCAAAAGGTTAATAAAGTTTAAAAGGCACTATGAATTTTGCAGATCTAACCTTTTATGAGATCAGATAAGTTATTCTGTTCTACATTTTTCTTTGCATAGTTGAAGCACATATCATCCACTTCAGTTGCAAGAAAATACCAGCCATTTAAAGTTGTTCCAAGTAAAGGGTAGATGCAGGATGCCCCAGTACCTAGTGAAATAAAAATTCAAAACACAATGTGAACAGCTGAAAAAGAGGCGAGAACAGAAAGCACAACTGCCATTCTTGGTTGAGTGGGGGTGAGGGGCAAAAAAAGAAAGTCATTCTTAGAATTCTTAGAGCCCTAACAGCTTAAAACACAAGCTGTCACCTGATTATACAAAGAACTATGGCTACTGCATTCTCCAGTCATTTCATGTATAGCAGTGTTGCCTCAGAATCAGATATAAATTTCCTAGAGAATAGAAATCTTTCCGATCTTTCTGTTCTCTTCTTTTGTAAGTTATTTAAAACAATGTGTGCTGGTGATAAAAGAATACATGACAAATTACTGAAAAAAATTCCAAACTGAATACGATTTATTTTGTTGAAAGTGTTCAGAAGTCATGAGTATAGGTCCATGGTACAGAACATGCCTCATAGATGAGGCTCTGGATTAGAGCAATGGGGGGGGAGGGGGGGAGAGAGAGAGAGAGAGAGAGAGAGAGAGAGAGAGAGAACACAGGGCAATTGCCTTGTATATGGTTCAACCCTGGGGGGAGGAAGGGAGGAAAGAGGAAGGGAGGGGAGGGAAGGGGAAGAGAGAGAGAGAGAGAGAGAGAGAGAGAGAGAGAGAGAGAGAGAGAGAGAGAGGACAAGGCACTTGCCTTGTATGTGGCCCAACCCTGTTCTGATCCCCAGCATCACATATGGTCCTCTCCAAGCAATACAAAGATCACTATTGAACACAGAGCCAGGGAGAGCCCCCGAGGGAGAAGAGACAGAGTACAGCACATAGAATGTTTGACTTGCATGTGGAGGACCCAGGTTAGATAACAGGAGTCCCATATGATCCCCTGAGCCCGCTAGAAGTGATCCATGAACACAGAGTTAGAAGAAAGTCCTGAGCAGAACTGAGTATGGTCTCAAAACAAAGGAGAAAAAACCCAAACAGGAGTAGCCCCTAAACACTGGTCAGTGTGGCCCAAACTCCTCCCCTACAACCCTGGCAATAAAAAACAAAAAACCTCTAAAGGTAATTTATTTCTAAGATATCTGGAAAAATATTTGATGTGAATCAAAAATATTTTGGGGAGGGGCTGGAGCGATAGCACATCGGGTAGGGCGTTTGCCTTACACGCGACCGACCCAGGTTCTAATCCCAGCGTCCCATATGGTCCCCTGAGCACCGCCAGGGGTAATTCCTGAGTGAAGAGCCAGGAGTAACCCCTGTGCATTGCCGGGTGTGACCCAAAACACCAAAAAAAAAAAAAAATTGGGGGGAGCCAGAGCAATAGTACAGTGGGAAGGGCATTTGCCTTGCATATGGCCAACCTAACCCTGGTTTGATCTCTGGCACACCATATGGTCCCCCAAGCCCGCTAGCAATAATTCATGAGTTCAGATCCAGGAGTCACCCCTGAGCACTGCCAGGTGTGACCCCCACACAAAATATATTGTCAGCACTGGAAATATAGTGTAGCAGGTAGAGTGCTTGCCTTGCACTTGGCCCACCGGGTTTGATACCCACCATCCCATATGGTCCCCAGAGCACCGGCAGGAGTAATTTCTCATACACACACACACACACACACACACACACACACACACACACTCTCTCTCTCTCTCTCTCTCTCTCTCTCTCTCTCTCTCTCTCTCAAACTCACACACACACACACACACTTTGCCACATCCCATACAGTCTCTCTCTCTCTCTCTCTCACACACACACAAAGCTTTGTCACATCATTGTTTCAAGGGAAACATTCAGAGAAAAATATTCCAGGTATAAAGCACTCAGAGACAACCAGGCTTTGATTGTAAACTTGGAAGTACAATCCCTAACCATGAATTGGGTTACATAATAACTTACAAATATTATTTTTATAACCATTGACTAATCTTGACCAATAAGATGCTAAAAAACGTATTTAAAAGTAAAAAGTCAGAATACCACCTATTCTTTCTAGCTCCAGCCCCCCCCCCTACTTCCATCTCTTTTCCCCACTTGGCAACCATAATTCTGTTATCAGAATCTAAATGTTTGTTTCCATTGGTCATTGTCTATACCCTTGCTTTGGTTATATCACACATGAATGAGATCATTTTGTATTTGCCTTTCTTCTTCTGACTTCATTAAACATACACTGTTCTAGTTCTAGTCATTCGGTAGTAAGATCCTAAATTTCACCTTCTCATAAGTGAACAATAAACCATCATTGTGTAAACATCTCTCTTCCCCTTTTTTTGGTGATAGAAAATAGTTTTATTAAGAAAAACTTAAAGAAATGAGAGAGGACAGAAGCAGAGATACATGCTGAGGAGAGAATAGGCACTTTGCCAGAGAGGAAAGCCAAGAGTACACATCTTGGGTTGAGATGTGGGCTAATCTCCAGGATGGAGAATGAGCCCATTAGTTCTTGGATTCCCCCCCCACTCAACCCACCCCACTGGTTTGGGGGCCATACTCAATGGTGCTCATGGCATCCTCCTGGTGGGGCTCCGGGAACCATCCGTGGTGCTGGGGTCTAAACCTGGGTCGGCCACCTGCAAGGCAGGTGTCACTGTAGTATCCATCCGGCCTCTGTTCTTTGACTGTGTGCAGTACTGGAGACCAAACTCAGGGTCTTGTTAATGCAATTGTAAATTTTACTATTGAGCCATAACCCCAGTCCAGAATTGTTTCATTGTCGTCGCTGCTATTATTGTGGGGATCAGTGCTTAGAAGACTGACAGAGATCAGAAACCACCGTGGCTACCTCTGGTGGTGCTTTTGGAAACCATGTGGTGCGAAGGATGAATCCTTTGAAGATGCAAGGCACATTGCTGTATCACTGGGAGCATCATCCCGGGCCCCTTTATACTATAAAGTTCTCCTTCACTCACCTGCCTTTGGGCACCATAAACAGCAAGGTGAAGACAAGGGTACACATATATTTTCAAATTAGTGTTTTTGTGTTCTTGGAATAGAAACCAACAAAGAGCAGAATTACTGGATGATAGGTAGTTCTATTTTTAGCTTTTTGAGAGTCTCCAGACTGTTTTCCATACAAGCTGAACCAGATTAAAATTTCAACAGTGAATAATGAAAGTTCCTTTTCACTGCATCCTTGCCAGCACTGTTTTTTTTCCCCTTGTTTTTTGTTCTGGTTTGGAGTGCCACACCCTGTGCTGCTCAGGGCTTAATCCTTGCTCTGTGCTCAGGGATCACTCCTGGCGGTGCTCAGTGGACCATATGGGTTGCTGGGGTTGAACCCAAGTTGGACGCATGCAATGCAAATGCCTTACCCACTATAATATCACTCTGGTCCTCTTTTGGCCTTTTTGATACGCACAGTCTCCCTGATGTGAGGATACTCACTGATGGAAAAGCCAGTGTTTTACTGAAGGCTTGGAGAAGTCTGCCGTAGCAGTCACACCAGGGGTGCTTTCCCCAATTACATCTTAGGGTCACTAAAGATCTAGTTGGAAAAGGTAGAGGTTACCGACATTAACTCAGGCTCATCTTATACTTACCATCTTAAGCTTATTTTTTTTATTTTTATTTTTTTTTTTTGCTTTTTGAGTCACACCCAGCGATGCACAGGGGTTGCTCCTGACTTTGCACTCATGAATTACTCCTGGCGGTGCTCAGGGGCTCAGAGGATCATTTGGAATGCTGGGAATCTAACCTGGGTTGGCTGTGTGCAAGGTGAACGACCTATCCGCTGTGCTATCACTTCAGCCCCTTAAAAATTCTTTTAAAGAACTATTTGCTTGTTTGTATTTTTCTTTCCTCACTAACATTCTCATTCTTTTTTTTATTTATTTAATTAAATCACAGTGAGATACACAGTTACAAAGTTATTCATGATTGGGTTTCAGTCATATAATGTTCCAACTGTGCACAGTGGTGATGGGAAATGTACATGGTGAAGGGATGGGTATAGGAATATTCTCATTCTTTTGGATGGGGTGTGTGTAGGGGCAGGAGTGGGGTTGAATTTTTGGTCCAGACTCAATGGAGCTTGTTATGTGGGGTCACTCCTGACACTGGAGAAGTCGGGGGAGATGGACAGCGTGGTGCCAGGGACAAATTCCACCCTATCACTGAGTAACATCCTGATCCTGTTTCTCACTTATATACACATCAGCTTTATTAACATGGTTAGTTTAGTGTTAACATCTGTGGTTTTGATGTCATTTCTCAATTCTTAAAAACCAAAGACTTGTGTTCTAACATCTAAAATTCACCCAGGAAGCTGAATAACTTAGAAATGAGTCGTCATTGCAATGATAAAAATGGAAAGCTTATAATTATAGAATTAGAGCAAACTTATAGAGTCTGGGGGAAGAATTTATATAAAACCCTAATTAGAATGAATATGATTTCAGCAAGAGTGCTCCTGTGAAGAGTAAAAATCCATTAACCTCCTATATCCCCATGTGCTATTTTAGAACGTTTGGGGCAGAAATAAAATAAATTAGTATCAAATATACTTGCAACTTTTTTATATATACCCTTCAGCCATTCTTCTGCAATATATACATACAAAGGGGCATTATTTTTATAAAAAGGTTACATTCACAGGGGGTACTCATAATGTTGCATGCTTTATAAAAAAAAAGAATGCTGAATCTAGTCAACAAATCATTCAATATGTTATTTATTACATACCTACTATGTGCGTGACAATTTTCTAGGTCATGAAATATTATAACAAGCAAAATAGTAATAGGCCCTGGGGCCAGAGCAATAGTACAGCAGGGAGGGCTCTTGCCTTGCTCAAGGCCAACCCTAGTTTGATCCCTTGCATCCCTGGTACAGAACCAGGAGTAACCCCTGACCATTGATATGTGTGCCCTCACCCCCTAAAACAAAAACCACAACAGTAACAAGCCCTGTGGTTTTTCTGGTTTTTTTTTTTTGCTTTTTGGATCACACCTGGCGATGCACAGGGGTTACTCCTGGTTCTACACTCAGGAATTACTCCTGGTAGTGCTCAGGGGACCATATGGGATGCTGGGATTTGAACCTGGGTCGGCCGCATGCAAGGTAAACGCCCTACCCGCTGTGCTATCGCTCTAGCCCCACTGTGGGTTTTTTTGTTTGTTTTTTTGTGTTTTGCTTTTGGGGTCACATCTGGCGAAGTTCACACCAGGTGATGCTTGGGGGACCATATGGGATGGAAGGAATCAAACCTGGGTTGAACCTGTGCAAGGCAAACACTCTACCCGCTGTACTATTGCTTGGCCCTTGGCCTTGTGCTTTACTTAATCTAATGGTTAAAAAGATTTCAGTCAAGGGCACAGAGAAATAACTTAATCAGCTGAGCAGATGCAAAAATCAAAAACAAAAGAAGACAAAGAATAAGTCTTTCTACTCCTTTTCCTCCTCTTTTATTTGTTTTTGTTTGGGGGTCACACCTGGTGATGCTCAGGGTTCCTCCTGGCTCTTCACTCAAAAATCACTCCTGGTGATGTTTGGGGACCATATAGGATGCTGGGGATTAAGCCCATGTTGGCCACGTGCAAGCCAAGTGTCCTACCTCCTGTGCAATCTCTCCAGCCCAGAAATAAGACTTTCTAAAGCTCATGACTAGGAATCTATTGTGGGATGGAGAGTCAGCTCGAAGGGCAGAACACATACTCTGCATGTGGAAGACACAGGTTTGATTTCCAGAACCGTAAGCTCCCTGAAAACTGCTGGGAATGACACCCAAGAACAGAGCTAGAAGTAGGCCGAGTATTATTGGGTATGGCTTCCCACAAAAGTAAAGAAATAAGAATCAAATGTGTCATGTTAGAAGATCAGAGAATGCTTTCCTAAGAAAATAAGAACATGAGGTAGGAGAGATAGTAGAGCGGATAGGGCACTTGCTCTGCATGCGTCTGGCCCAGGTTTGATCTTTAGCACCTCTTATGAGTCTTGCCAGAAGTGATCCCTGAGCACAGAGTCAGGAGTAAGCCCTGAGCACAGCCAGGTGTTGCCCCAAAACCAAATAAATAAATAAATAATGGAAATAAGGACAGTTGACAGCTACTGAAGTGAAGGAAGTATCAGGCAGAGGGAATAACATATAAAGAGACCTATGTTGTGATGCTGCATTAGACTAAAGTGTATAAAACAAGACAGAGAAGCGTGAGAGCAGACAACAGATATTCTAATAGGCCAGATTAAGATTTTAGTTTTCTATCAAAGTTTCTATCAGAGGAGGAATAGCAGATCATTAAAGTAGTAAAGAAATGATCAGATATGGACCTTGGCATATTTTCTGGTGCATGAACTAGAGAAGCAGTAGAGAGGCTAGAGAGTAGCTGAGGAGTTACTGTATGTAATGTACTGTCATGGTTACTGACCATGACAGTGCTTAGACTGCACTGACCCTTTAGAGCAGAGTCAGGAGAAAGCACTGAGTACTGCCGGATATAGCCACTAAATAAAAAGAGAGTAGAAATGAAAAATAAAGTGCCTGCCCTGTACATGTGAGACTGAGTTCAACGCCCAGTGGTGCCACATGTGTCAAGTATGGGCCTGGGCAGCTCTGCTATCTCTCATCTGAGGTGCTGCAAGATTTCCAGCTATATCACAGGCAGGTATGTGTGAGAAATACAACTAATGAGATACAACTCTCAGTGACCACCACTAAAAGAGAACGTGAGCTTCACATCAGGAATTACACACCCTGGGACTTATGTGTGTAAACACCACAGCAATCCCAGCAAGCAACACAGCCAGATTGTACAAAAGCATCAAACTTAAGAGTGTGACTCCCAGCAAACAGCACAAGCAAAGAAGCTGAACCCTAACTGAGCACCACAACCTAATGTGTGAGCATCACGACCAAGCACAGACACTGCTCAAGTTACGGCAGCAGCAGGAGGGGCAACAGGACAGCACCTGTGAGGCACATGCTCCAGCACTGGAACTCTCTCCCCTGATGCCATTCTGTACTTCTTTTAGTCCTTTCTTCAGATTTGGTGCAGACAATCCCTTCCTCTTCTCAAAAGAAATCAATGGCAGAAAAGGCCAGATATAGCTAACAAGATCAGTAATATCTGTAACTAGATGCTTTTTTGTTGTTGTTTTGTTTGGGGCCATACCCTGCTAGGCTCAGGGCTTATTCCTGGCTCTGCTCACAGGGATCACTCCTGGTGGGCTCAGGGGACCATATGGGGTGCTAAGGATGAAATATGGGTTGGTTGTGTGTAAGGCAAGCACCTGACCCACTCTACAATCTCTCAGGCCCCCCTAACTAGATTCTTTCACACAATCCAGATGCTCAGAAGAGAAGTTTACGGCAAACTTGCCCTCACAAATTTAAGGAACTTAAATTAGGACAAAAGAGAATTTTAAACCATATAGTTACATAAATAAATGTCAGTACCTATGTCAATTCCTCTCCGGAGAGTACTTTTGTCAGAGTCTTGATGACCGATCAGATCTTCCACCCAGTGAATATAGTTGAGTCTCAAGGGAACTGTGGGAATTAGTCTTTCCAACGGAATATCAATAGAAAGTCCAAAATCTTCCCTCAGGAGTGTACATGTCAGAGCTCGAACTGCTTCAGGATCTTTAAAATTAAGACTAAGTTGAAGGGAAAAAAAAGTAAAATTGACTAGTAAGATCTGCTGTACTGCACAAGTTCTATGGCAGACAGAAAATAGCAAATACCACTTGAATCATAAGAGATAAACATAAGAAAGCTATGCAGAGGATTCAGTACTGTGGCATATATACATATATGTTAAACACAATCAAAGAACATGAGCAACAAAACATTTTCACTAAAACATTGCATCTGAGTGCTGGAGAGACAGCACAATGGCCTAGAGAGCACGCTTCCATGCAGGAGGCCTGGGTTTCATCACTGACACCACAGGATCCCCCAGGCACTTGTGGGAGTGACCCCAGAGCACAGCATCAAAAGCACAAACTGAAAGGATGCATTCCACATGGCACATAGAGAACAAGAATACCTCTATTTCAGTTCCTACATGACTGTTTCCTTATTCAGTGATGTGACTGACAGGACAAGTTACAAGATTACTTCCTCAGCTTCAAAATGAGATTAATAGAACCTATGCTACAGAGAGAGCTACTGGGAGGTAGTATGTGGAAAGTACTTAGAATAATGCCTGCTACTTAGTAACTATTTTATAAATTCTGGCTATTTCTATATCAACATCATTCAACACTAGCATTCTTTGAAAATTACACTTGAATGTAGAGAGAAGGCAGTATAAAATATTTATGGGGCGAACAGAGTAGAGAGGCCAAGGTGCATGCATGCACATTACCCTGGTTCAATCTCTGGTCACTGCAGTGCCCCACGCACTGCCAGGAGCCATGTCTGAGCACATAGCCAGGAGTAGTCCCCACCACTACTGGGTGTGGCTCAAAAACCAAAAAGCAGAAGTGTACCATTTTAACTGTTTTGATGTTAAAATGCTACTGAAAAAATCTTAAAACAAAACAAAACAAACAAAAAACTCCAATGCACTTAATCCTTCTTGGTCATCAAGTGTTTAATCCTTTAGAAAATCATCAAATGTTTGAAACAAAAGTACTTTAGCCACATCCTAAAATGGAATTTCCAGAAATGTACTACAGACTCAATCACCTCTGTCACGGACAACTGAAATATTCTAGTAGGCAAGATCAGAAATCTGGACTCTAACAAAAGCCTTGCAATCAAGTACTCATAAACTGAAAATTACTGCAGGGGCCTGAGGAGAGCTTAGTGGCCAGCATCTGCCTCACAGGGATGAGGTTGCAAGTGTGACTGCCAGTGTTACTTTCAGGAGCCCAGCATTATTGCACTGACACTGCCTGCTGGGATCCCTCGTAACACAGGAAAGTGTGTGACCCCCAGCAAACAGCAACCAAATGTGTGTGGGCATCACAACTAGAACATGCAAGAGTATCATCGTCAAGGGTGCGTGGCTGCAACAACAAAAGGGGAAGAATTTTTTTTTTAACTTCTGCTATAAAACTCAGGTTCTTTCTGTAGGATTAAGGAACTGGATACAGTAAGGATTCATAAGGCAAAAACTCTTATAAACGGGGCTAGAGTAATAGCACAGCAGGTAGGGCGTTTGCCTTGCACACGGCCAACCCAGGTTTGATTCCCAGCATCCCAGATGGTCCCCTGAGCACTGTCAAGAGTAATTCCTGAGTGTATGAGCCAGGAGTATACCCTGTGCATGGCGTGGTGTGACCCAAAAATTTAATAAATAAATAAATAAATAAATAAATAAACATCTATAAAGAACTGGTACAAAGCTACAAAGAGTAAACATTTCCATTTTCCTGCAGCCTGATTCCTTAAACTATTCTTTTGCATAATTATTAAATATGCAATAATACTACTGAACACATATTAAGGAATATACAAAACTCAGGCTATAGAGATAATATAGCAGGTACAGCACTTGCCTTACATACAGCCAACCCAGGTTTGACCACCAGCATCCCATATGGTTCCCTGAGCATATCTGAGCACTGCCGAGTGTGGCCCCAAAATGAAACAAACAAAACCAAAACCAAAATAAGGAACATACAAAAGCAGTGGTGTTAACTGCCATACCTATATTAAAATTTTTAAATTTTAGTTTAGAAAAATATAACTTTAATAGCAAAGAAATTAATGAAAAGGGAAGGATTAGATTTTGAGATAACATATGCTTGCTGTCCACAGAAAAACTGCACCTTATACCTTAATATCCACTTTTCTCCAACATTTAAGAATGTTTCAGGTAACTGGGCTACTCCAAAAGTAGTCAGACATCCAAGGTCAACCTAAGAATGTTTTCGAATACTAATTTGTTGGGGAGGAAATGGAAGAACAAAACCACAACATACTCCCTGTCAGAACCCTGACAGATCAATGACTGTAGTAGAATCCTGGGACAGCAGAGATGACTAATGTACTAGGAGATGGATGAGAAGCAACCTAGTTCTAGGTCTTGATTTCCAAATATCATATTCATCACTGAAAATGAATCAGATTTACTTGGATTTTTGCAGTAGGAAAAGTACAGGAAGAGCCTAGAAAATTTTGCTGCATCAGAAAATAGAACGTGCTCCAAGAAGATGGGGACAAATTAATTGCTCGTGGATCAGTTTAAAGCGGGGCCTCCAATGGCCAAATCTAGAATAATGTTAACAAGGGACTATAGACTAATTAGTAATTAATAAAAGAACATGAGTTCATACTTAATTTTTTTTCCTTCTTTTTCTTTTTTTTCTTGCTTTTGGGGCTACACCTGGCAATGCTCAGGGGTTACTCCTATACTGCTCAAGGAACCATATGGGATGATGGGATGCTGGGGATCAAATCTGGTTCTGCAGGTAAGAGCCCTACCTACTGTACTATTGCTCTGGCCCCTTACCTATTGCTTCAATTTAAGAATCATCAATGCCCCTAGCACTTCAATACTTTTTACAAATTAAAAATAATTAAAGCACAGAGAAACCTAAAAATATTAACACACACACACACACACACACACAAATGAGCCATGAATGGAAACTAAAAGCAGCAGAAAAAAAATTTGAAAAAAAGTGCACAGCAAATCAGGCACCTGCCTTGCATACAACAGACTTGGGTTTGACCCTTGACACTACATATGGTCCCTCTAACCATCACCAGGAGTGACCACTGAACACAGAGCCTGGAGTAGCCCCTAGCCATGTCCAGAAAGAGTCCCCAAACCAAAAACAAACAAATAGAAGTTTAACAACAATGTTTATATAGTCTCAAAGTATTGCCCCACAAATTATAAATTACAAAGAAAACAGTAACTATATAATATAGACAGCTGACGGATACCACCTAAAATCAAGTGATCTAAGTTACAATCACAAATCATGGGACAAACTGAAATTATATGCTTCTGTGATAGTGAGAAAAAAACAAGATTTTAAGAAGTATGCATGCAAATGAAATGGAATTCAAGATTAAGTGGTGATGATTACACTGTTTTGTCAATTACTAAAAAACTAATTTAAAGGTGAATTTTATAGTATGTTAACTGTATCTCAACAAACAACATAAAAGTAAACATTAAGTTTTTTAAAAATTAGAAAAAATCTGAGCAAGGCAGATAATGGAGATGCCTTCAATATCCCCATGGTATTTTTGAATTAGTGAACCAATGGAGTAAACAACTAGTCAGAGAAATTATTCAAGATAATCTTCCGAAACCAAAAAGTTCACTATGTTTCTAGGAAAACCAACACAGAATTAGCAATACCAATACATATCCTAGAAAATTTATGGGATTTTAAAAATTAAAAAGACCAAAAAAAGAGATTCCTATGATCTCTTTGTGAAAAACTTTCTAATAAAAAAAAATGTTATGACAAAACAAGAGACAAAAGAAACTATGGCAAAAGGACTAACAACCATCATTTATTTTTGTTTTTTGGTTTTGGAGGGCCACAGCTGGTGGTGTTAAGGGAACCATGCAGTGTCAGGAGCTGAACTCACATGCAAAGCATGTTCACTAGCCCTGTAAGCTATCTCCCAGGTCCCCTTGGGAGACCTACTTTAACCTGACAACTAAGATTAAACAACTGAGGGGTTCCAAGGAATAGTGCAATGTTTTAGAGCTGCTTCAAGTTCTTTGTTCCGAGTATATAATCACAAACTCAAATCCCTGCACCCTCCCTCTACCCCCCTCCCCATGTGCAGAGCATCATCTGGGCAATTCTGATGTCTGAGCATGAGAGCTCTGCTGACTGTGACCCCTGGCACTGTGACCAATTCCTGGCCGTAATGTGTAAGCACTACCAAAAAAAAAAAAAAGTACAATCCTTGACAAGGCCCACAACTAAAACTATAGATGAGTACCATGGACAGGAAGTGTGTCCTTTGGCAAGCACATGTATGAGGATCACAGTAATCCATGGTAAGCACTACAACTAGAGGAAGGCAAACCTTGGGAAGCACCAGAGCTGAGGACATGAGCATTACAACCTGATGTGTGATTCCCAGCTGACACCACAGTAAGAAAAAAGTGTACAAGTGCCCAGCCAGGTATGTGCTCAGCCCCACCTCAACACTAATGACCAATGGGGTGGGGGTGGGGATTCAAAATAATTTAATAATAAAGTAACTGAACTATATAATAGAATGAAATATTTTAAAACTATGATAAAAACTGATTAAAATTCAGGAGAGAAACAAAAAGGAAAAGATAGTAAAGTGAGTTATTTCTTCATCTTTATAAGCGAGATCAAAATATTTCTCTAGAGCTAACTAATGAAGCATGAGAGGTATAAGTACACATTTAAGAACACTAGAGGCCTGAGAGATGGCTCTGCTGGCCTTTGAGTAGAAGAGTCCTGGGTCGATCTCTGGCATGGTACCCTGAAGAAAGCACTGTCCGGAGTGACCCCTGAGCACAGAGCTGGGAGTAGCACCCGAGCACCCCTGGGTGTGGTTACTCCAAAGAGGCAGACAAAAACGAGAGACTAAAAATGCTAGGGGGTGCTGAGATGCAGCTCCGTAGAACACTGGCTTTCCATTTGTGAGACTCAGCACTGCGTGGTCCCCAGCCTGGGCACCACTGGGAGAGCAGCCTAGAGCAGAGTTGGTATGTTCCCAAAGTCAAAACAAAACACTAGAAACAAAGAAAAAAACTTTCACCCTAAACAACAGTGGCAAAGGAAGGTAACATTAAAAAAAAAAAAAAAAAGCTCAAAATGAAAAAAGAGAGAAGAAAAACTATTTTTAAAACAACATAAACGGGGCTGGAGCTATAGCACAGCAGGCAGGGCATTTGCTTTGCACACGGCCAACCCGGGTTCAATTCCCAGCATGCCATATGGTCCCCTGAGCAGCATCAGGAGTGATTTCTGAGTTCAGAGACAGGATTAACCCCTGAGCATCGCCAAGTGTGACCCAAAAAGCCAAAAAACTAAACATAAACAAGTGAAACTCCCAGGACTCAGCTTAAATCATAAAGCCAAAACCACAAAGCCAAACCAACTACAATAAACTATGCTATGAAAAAAACGCTATGCCTGAAACACAGATTGAAACAAGGTGGGAGGGAAGGGGAGTGTTCTGCTGAGCTACATTCATGGCTCCTTCTTGAAACAGTTAAAAAGAATTAAAAAGCAGATATACATATATATAACATCACATTTAAACTTTTATTTTATTGAAACTTTGATTTACAAAGTTTTTTACAGTTGGTTTTTAAACACACAATGTTCCAGCACCAATCCCACCATCAATGTCTACTTACTTCCACCAGAGTTCCCAGTTTACCTCTCCTATCCTCTGACCCCCAGCTTGCCATCTTGACAGGCACCTTTTTATGTTTGGGTCTCATGATTTCAGTTGTTGACTCTGTGGTTAAATCACATTTCTATAAAAGTAACAAATAGGGGGCTAGAACAAAAGTACAGATAATAGGGTGCTTGCCTTGCATGCAGGTGAACGGGGTTCCATACCTGGCATCTCATATGGTTCCCCCCACACCCCAAGCACTGCCAGGATTAATTCCTGAGTGCAGAGCCACATGTAACCCCTGAGCATTTATTTATGTATTTATTTATTAATAGATTGTTTTTGTTTTTGTTTTTTGGATCACACCCAGCAATGCTCAGGGGTTACTCCTGGCTGTACACTCAGGAATTATTCCTGGCAGTGCTTGGGGGACCATATAGGATGCCAGGGATCAAAACCAGGTTGGCCGCATGCAAGGCAAATGCCCTACCTGCTGTACTATCACTCCAGCCCAAGCACTTATTATTAATGACAAATAAAAAGACCAGGAGTAAACCTTGAGCATCACCAGGTTTGCCTGCTCCCAACCCCGAAAAATACCCAAAAGCATAACTTCCAATAGTAAATTAAACGGTTATTAGACTATCAGGAATCATTCCTTGCAGTGCTCAGGGGGACCATATAGGATACTGGGGAGCAATCAAGGCTGGTACCCTACCTATACCATCCTCCTTGCCCTAATTTTTTTTAATTGGTTTCTGAAAATTGTATGGAGGAAATTTGATGATATTTTATTACAAAAGGTAACCTAAGATTAGAGGCTGCCCCCAAATCCTCCGTCCCTCTTTGAGAGCCCAGCAAGCCACCCATGGCATACTCAATATGCCAAAAACAGTAACGACGACGGTCCTCATTTCCCTGACCCTGAAAGAGCCCCCAATATGCCATCAGGCTACACTAGCATGTGACAGAGACGAATGGAGACGTTACTGGTGCCAGCTCAAGCAAATCGATTAACAATGAGATGACAGTGACAGTGATACAGTAAAATAAAAAGACCATAGGGCCACAGAGGGCCAGAGAGACAGTACAGAAGGTACAGGCAGCAGATCCCAGTCAAATCCCTGGCACCACATACAGACTCCCAGCACGCGCAAGGGTCACTCTAGAGCACAGAGCCAACAACAGCGCCTGAGCATGACCAAGTGCAGCCCAACCCCCTCCCTTCCCTGCCATTTGTTGCAAAATAAAAAATTTTTAATGACTTTACTATCATAAATGTTTGATTTGTATACTTATATTTATATATCTATATGCCCATGATCATGTAAGAATTTTGGGGTTGAGGGGCCAGAGTGATAGCACAGCGGGTAAGGTGTTTGCTTTGCACGCGGCCGACCTGGGTTCAATCCCCGGCATCCCATATGGTCCCCGAAGCACTGCCAGGAGTAATTCCTGAGTGCAAAGCCAGGAGTAACCCCTGACCATCGCTGGGTGTGACCCAAAAAGCAAAAAAAAAGAAAAAGAATTTTGGGGTTGGAAAATTTAAGGAGCCCTGAACTTGATCATAGAATTTATTAGTAAGGAACCATATATCCTCAATGTACAAGCCATCCTATAGCGGCTAATCTAATTAAATATAATAAACTGAAAAATCAATGAAGAGCTGGTTCATAGACTTGGCAAAATGAGTATTTTCTTATTTCAAAGAAGACAGACATTAATCTGGGGGTTGGGAATACTTTTGTAGGACAAAGTCTAGTCTTACAACTTTACTAGTTAAATATCTAGGTCACTTTAGCACCCTGGGACATTCAAAAACTCTGAACACAGGCAAGATCTTTTTTCAGTCTCATTTCTGAGATCACAGGAAGGCACAGGAACTAAAATTAGCTCTCACGTGGAAATTAGTAATTTGTTCCATCAGTCTTTGTTGTTTAAACACACCCGGCTTCACATAATAGTCTATTGTCCAGGCTCATGTCCATTTCCCCAGACTGATTCCTGCTTTGCCAGTGATGAGTACAGTACTGCCAATACAGACGAGTTTAGAATATCCATTCTAAAACTGTAGAGGCTGAATTTCATGTAACAACAACAACAGCAACAAAAAGGCTGAAGTCTCTCATCAATATTTCCACTTTAGTTTCTATTGATATTCAGCAGTGCTAAAAATGCTAGTCAGAGTCTAAAGGGAAATGCCTTCAATATTGGGGATTTGATTTAAAAACGAATCGGTGGTATTGTGAGCTATAAGCAATTCTCATCTTCTTGGCAATGCTATTAGTTTTAATAATAGCAAGAGAATCTATAATTCACTAAATATCTATAAGGTATCAGCCACTTTTCATGCTAACCTTTAGGACAACCACCCAAAGTGTGCCTTTTTACACTCTCTTTCAGATGAAGAAACCCAGTCTCAGGAAGCTAAGAAAAAAAGAATACAAATGATACAAATGAAAATGTAATTACTGGGGCCTGGGAAATTTTACAGTAGGTTCAATTCTGAGTACCACCTGTGGTTATCAGGTCCTCTGAGCACCATCAGGAGTGATTCCTGAGCACAGAGCCAAGAGTAAGCCTTCAGCCTAGCTGGGTGTGGCCCAAAAACAAAAAAGAAAAATACTACTATAAGCATAAAGAAACTGAGTTAATCACAAATTAAAAGTGAAAAAAAATTTAATTTAAAAGAATATTCTATCAGGAGCTGGAGCAACAGCACAGAGGGTAGGGCGTCTGCCTTGCACCCGGCCAACCCGGGTTCGATTCCTAGCATCCCATATGGTCCCCTGAGCACTGCTAGGGGTGATTCCAGAGTGCAGAGCCAGGAGTAACCTCTGTGCATTGCCGGGTGTGACCCAAAAAGCAAAAAAGAAAAAAAAAAGAATATTCTATCAATACAATCACCAACAACCAACTTAGGCCTACACTAAATTACTCCCTGGCTGGGGAGTTTCTTTTCCTTTTCCTTCTACTTCCCAATCAACCTTTCTATTGTCAACTCTGAAATAATGGTGAAAAAAAAAACCAAAACCAAAACAAACCAATCATCAGCAACCACATAAGAAAGCAAGAAAGGGATAATGTCTATGAGCAGCTAGATCATTTATTCTAGAAAAGTACAATCCTTTCTCCTTCATCAGGTCCCCTTCTAAATAAGCTATAATGCCAACCATATAAAAGTTCATGTTGCGGGGCTGGAGTGATAGCACAGCAGGTAGGGCGTTTGCCTTGTACATGGCCGACCCGGGTTCGATTCCCAGCATCCCATATGTTACTCTGAGAACTGCCAGGGGTGATTCCTGAGTGCAGAGCTAGAAGTAACCCCTGTGCATTGCCAGGTGTGACCCAAAAAGAAAAAAAAAAAAGTTCATGTTGCTTCCAGTTCTGAAAAAACTGAGGGGGGTTCAGAGCAATAGCTCAGTGGGTAGGGCAATGCAGCTGACCCGGGTACGATCCTGGCATCCCATATGGTCTTCTGGGATACAGCACTGCCAGGGGTAATTCCTGAGTGCAGAGCCAGGAGGAACTCCTGAGCATCGTCAAAAAACTCCCCCGTAAAAAAAAAAATCCAGGGGACCAGAGAGATAGTAAGGGGTTAAGGCGCTTGCTTTGCATGCCACTGACCAGCAGTTTGACCTAAGCTCTGTATATGGTCTCTGGGCATTGCCAGGAGTGATTCCTGAGCACTGAGTTGATACATCTATTCTTTTGAGGGTGGAGGTCAAACCCCTCTGGCCCTCAAAAGAAAACCAAAAGGTTTCTCATCAAGCTTGCCTCACCTTCTTCCCATCCCCTCAAATTTAATTTTCCCTGTATTTTTTTAAAATTTCTTTTGCCTATTGAAACACACACACACACACACACACACACACACACACACACACACACACACACACACCATTACTCTAATCACAATACTCTTAGTTTTCGGTTTGAAATGAAACTATATCAGAACCTGTAACATCTATTCCACTGATCACAAATTTAAGATAAATTGGAGACCTTTTATTTATTTTTTAAGAATTTCTTGGGTTTCGAATGCCCCAGAACGGATGACTGGTTGAGGAAACTTTGGTACATCTATACAATGGAATACTATGCAGCTGTTAGAAAAAAGGAGGTCAAGAATTTTGTAGTCAAGTGGATGGGCATGAAAAGTTTCATGCTGAGTGAAATGAGTCAGAAAGAGAGAGACAGACATAGAAAGATTGCACTCATCTATGGTATATAGAATAACAGAGTGGGAGACTAACACCCAAGAACTGTAGAAATAAGTACCAGGAGGTTGACTCCATGGCTTCGAGGCTGGCCTCACGTTCCGGGGAAAGGTCAACTCAGAGAAGCGATCACCAACTACATTGTAGTCGAAGGCCATGTGGGGGAAGGGAGTTGCGGGCTGAATGAGGGCTAGAGACTGAGCACAGCGGCCACTCAACACCTTTATTGCAAACCACAACAGCTAATTAGAGAGAGAAAACAGAAGGGAATGCCTTGCCACAGTGGCAGGGTGGGGTGGGGGGGAGATGGGATTGGGGAGGGTGGGAGGGACACTGGGTTTACGGGTGGTGGAGAATGGGCACTGGTGAAGGGATGGGTTCCCAAACTTTGTATGAGGGAAGTATAAGCACAAAAGTGTATAAATCTGTAACTGTACCCTCACGGTGATCCTCTAATTAAAAATAAATAAATTAAAAAATAAAATAAAATTTAAAAAAAAAAAAAAAAAGAATTTCTTGGGTTTTTTTTGGCCACACCCAGCTGTGCTCAGGGTTTTCTCCTGGCTCTGCACTCAGGGATCTTATTTATTTTTATTTTGTGCAGGCCCAAGTATCAAACCCAGGGCCTCGTATAAGCAAGGCAAGTGCTCTACTGTTGAGCCACATTCACAGCCCTAAGTGGATATCATAAAGAAACATGATTCTTCCTATTCCCATCTCCTGTCACTTGCCCAGGACAACAAGATCAATGGCATACTGTTTCCAATTCAGCACTACTGTGTTCACTGCACATGCTGTTCCATTTGCCTGCAACATTTCTCTTTCTACCTAGTTAACGCCTATTCATTCTTCAAAGAGCCAAGTTATTGCTTCTGTTTCAAATTATTCTTGAAATCCCACCCTTCAATGTGATTCTGCGATGCATCCTACAAATTCAGCCACACTAAAAAGATAAATATTTATTTGTCCACTTGTCCCACTAGTGACTGAACCTGAAATATGGGATGGCTTTCTTGTTTGTTAACTCAGCACAAAAGAGTTAATAGATAAGTATAAAAGAAAAAGTAGAAATAAACAAAAATGTACCTGCTCTAAAGCTATCAGAATAAACATACACATACGTAACTATTAAAGATTTAAGAACAATGATATGGATGATCGAAAAAATAATAACTACCACTTCTAGTTTGGAGGGGGTATCTCCAAAGTAAGTAACCCAAGTATGAATTTTCAAGTGTGCAAAGAAAATATCAAAACTCGTATTTAAGTGTATTTTACTCTTATACAATGTATTTAAATGTGCTAAGGAACCCAGCAGTACTCAGGACTTACTCCTGGCTCTGAACTCAGAGGTCACTCTTGGCAGTACTCAGGGTATCATATGGAGCACCTGGATCAAACCCAGATCAGTTGTATGTAAGGCAAACATCCTACCCACTATATTATCACTCTGGCCCCATTACTTTAAGTATATTTTAATTCCATATGTGCTATGTTTGATATAGCAACATAGTAAGCAGTACAAGTATTCATAATTCCTATCTCATTCTAAAAGATGCAGATTAAAAAAATCTGGAAAGCAAATCTCTAAGACAATTGATCTTAACTATTGCGCATTTAAAGGAGAAAGGGTGTCAGATTCCTTTCAGCATCTGATAAAACTAAGGACTAGCTCCCAAAAAGTAAGTGTATTTTTTTTAAAAGCTTCATGATTTTGAGGGCTTCTAGGATTTCTCAGTACATGCTGTGCTCTAGCCCATGTGAAATAAGTTTTGATGTTTCAATTATTTTCCTCCCTCAAAACAAAGTAAGCACACACTAAAATTAGAATTTGGATTCTTGGGGCTAGAGAGATAGTACAGTGGGAAGGGTGTTCGCCTTGCATGCAGCTGACCTGGGTTTGATTCCCAGCACTCCATATGGTCTCCTGAGCACCACCAGGAGTAATTCCTGATTGCAGAGCCCAGAGTGACCAAATGAGGAAACAAATAAACAAACAAAATTTGGATTCTTAGAAGGCATCAAGTTTTAGAGCACAATACTAAAGTTTCTACAAATATTCTGAAACTTCTATTGGGTAAACAATAATTGCACATAAAAAATTGCTTGTTTTACAAGCCAGAAGGAAACATAAAAGCAACTGAAGTAGACCTCTCATTTTTTGTTGTTTTTTTTTTGTTTGTTTGTTTTGGGGTCACAACCGGCAGTGCTAAGGACTTACTCCTTTCTTTGCACTCAGGAATCACTCCTGGCGGGCTTTGGGGTTACTGAGGATCAAACCCAGGATGGCAGCGTGCAAGTTAAGTGCCCTACCCACTTTACTATTGATTCAGCTTCTTAATCCTCTCACTTTTATAGACTAAAAAGTAGAAACCCATACCACTGAGGTACCAGGAATAGCACACATTGGATAGGATGTATAGTAGAAGGCAACCAATAGCAAATAAAAAAATATTAGTACACAAGACTCAAACCTGTTAGTAATCTCTTATACAAGGGCTCAATGGCTCCAGGGTGAGATACAACAATTTTCACACGCTTTCTTCTAAGGAAAGCTTTTTTTGATCACTTTTAGAGAATTATTCATAACAAGCAATACAAAATAAATTATTTAAGATCTGCTATTGGGGCAGACTTGGGTGGTGGTTCAAAATAATGGTGATGGGTAAGGTGCAATGATGATGGGATTGGTGTTGGAATATTGAATGTAATAAATTATTGTGAACAATCTTATAAAAATAAAATTAATAGAAAAGTAGAAACCCTGGGCAGAGTGGGCGGGGGTGGAGGGGTTGGCAGGTACACTAGAGAGAGAGAAAAGCAAAAGCCCAGAAAGGTTGGTGATTTGTCCAAAGTCAGATGGATTTGTCCAAAGTTGGATGCAATGTTTGGGTCAGTGTTCAGGTCCACTATCCATTCAGCATACTTCTCTCTACGTGGAGATCATTCAAATCATACCAGAAGAAACAAATCATACGGGAACATAATCAAACCTAGTATTTATTTATTCTTCACCCATTACCTACCTCACTCTTCCATTAAGATTTATCTGAACATGCTGCTTAAAATCTGGATATTTGGATGCCAGATATGCAAAGTCTGGTGGTTTGTCCTTGTATCTGTTTCTTGCATGCATTGATTTACTTAGAGCCATCTTCAAAAGGAAAAAAAAGGAGCAGAGGGGTCAGTATAAGTGGTTGCCAAGTCAATAGTAACAGTCAAAGCATCTTCACTAAACAAGTAAGAAAGTATATTTTTAAACTGTTTACAACAAATAAGCACACAAAAAGATGCTCACTACCATTAATCACCAAAGAAATGCATCTCAAAACTTTCTTTGTCTTTTTTGTTTTGGGGCCACAGCAATGCTCAGGGCTTACTCCTGTTTCTGCACTCAGGAAAGAAGGAAAAAGAAAAGAGAAAAATAGAAAAGAAAACTTGCCTTTTAAAATATGTTTTAAAGGTAAAACATACCTCACTTTTTTTTTTAGCTTTTTAGGTCACACCCAGCAATGCTCAGGGGTTACTCCTGGCTCTGCACTCAGGAATCACTCCTAGCGGTGCTCGGGGGAACATATGGGATATTGGGAATTGAACCCGGGTTGGCCACGTGCAAGGCAAACGCCCTACCCCTCTGTGTTTCCCTACCCTCTGTGTTATCGTTCCAGCCTATCTCTCTTGAATCTACTACTAGCTCTCTTCCATTCTGGAGAAGCTCATGTCCTCTGCTGAACATGTTCTTTCTGTTTCTTTCCCCTCACATCTACGTAAATTTTAATAAAAACTTTCTTCCTTCACCAAAAAGAAATAAAAGAAAAAAAAGAAAAAAAGTAGTGCTGACAAGGATATGAGAACTCTGCAGTCCTTGTGCAATGTATTAAGAAAGTGAAATGGCACAACTGCTACAGAAAGTTTGGTAGTCCTATAAAAAGTTTAATATGAAACTGGGTGAGACTCAAGTCAAACCAACTCACTGAAACTTATTGGCCCAGTTTTGGAGTTCCTGCAGCATCTGGCTGTGGATGTGGCCGGGAAAGACCTCCAAACTCCACGATATTGACAGACCAGTAGGAGCACACCAAATTAGATGGGAAAGTAGCATAGAAGCTAACTAAGCACATTAAAAAAAAAAAATTAACAAAGAAGGCTCAACTAGCAACAAACAGCTTATTAAAACCTTCAGATCAGAATTTTAATGATGCCACTGCGAGATATAACAATTTTCACAAATTTTCTTTTACTGAAGTACTTCTCAAAAATTCCATTAGTTATTTTGTTGTAACAGCAATACAAAATAAATTATTTTGTTCCTGCTAACAAGGAAGGAGGCTGGATGGATGACTGGGAACACTGGTGGAGGAAAGATCACATGGAGGGAGGATTGGTATTGGAATACTGATGAAAACAATATATTGTGAAAAACTTTATAAACCACTGTTTAAATGAGTTAAAAAAAAACAAAACACAGGACTGCGGATGTGGTCCAGCAGTAGAGTACTTACCTTGTAGGTATTCGATTCTAAGGTCAATTCCTGGTTTAAAAAAAAAAAAGAGTCAAATATAAAATTATTACTGCATAACCCCTAAACAACTGAAAACAGGGATTTAAACACCAATTTGTACACTGATACTTAAAACAGCAACAGTGATTCTGGAAACCATGCAATGGTTAAATAGGTTCAATAGTTTCGATAGGTTCAATCAACCAATAAAATGATACAACCTAGAAATCACAAATAGATGAATACATTTAATAATCTGGTATAGGAGTCACAGAGATAGTACAGGGGTTAAGACAATTGCCTTGCATGCAGCAGACACCAGTTTAATCCCTAGTACCACCAGGAGTGATCCCTGAGCAGAGAGCCAGGTCTAAGCTCTCAACTTGTGGCCCAATAACAAACACAAACATTGTGGAGATTATTTACGGGGTTGGAGCACATGTTTTGCCTGTAGGAACCTTGGGACTATCACTGGCCCCACTGGGTATAGCTCCAAAACAAAATCCAAAAAGTGGTGTGTGTGTGTGTGTGTGTGTGTGTGTGTGTGTGTGTGTGTGACTATCACTGGCCCCACTGGATATAGCTCCAAAACAAAATCCCAAAAGGGGGGTGTGTGTATGTGTGTGTATGTGTGTGTGTGTGTGTGTAGCTCCAAAACAAAATTCAAAAAGTGGTGTGTGTGTGTATAGCTCCAAAACAAAAATCCAAAAGTGGTGTGTGTCTGTGTGTGTGTATAGCTCCAAAACAAAACCCAAAAAGTGGTGTGTGTGTGTGTGTGTGTGTTTGTGTGTAGCTCCAAAACAAAATTCAAAAAGTGGTGTGTGTGTGTATAGCTCCAAAACAAAAATCCAAAAGTGGTGTGTGTCTGTGTGTGTGTATAGCTCCAAAACAAAACCCAAAAAGTGGTGTGTGTGTGTGTGTGTGAAACTTCCCTGACCAGGTGATGGTTCAGAGGGTGGGAGCATGGTCAGGTCACTGCATGGTTCCCAGCATCACCAGAATTGCAGAATAACTAAAAAAAAAAAAAAGAAATTCTGGAAGCCAGAGAGCTAGTTCAGCAGGCAGGGATGCATGCTTTACAAGGGCCAGAACGTGAGTTGACCTCCAGCACCAAAGCCCCCTGAATTCTATTGGGTAAAGCCTGGGGAGCCTCTGAGTACTGCCAGTAAACCCAGAGGCTCCTAATAACTGCCAGGGTTGGCCCTGGTGGTCCCTGGCACCACAGGGCCCAAAAAGCTCTACGTTCTTGGGTCCTGGCATTAAAGCTTCAGGCCCAGATAGCCAAGCATCACTAGGAGAGACGCCCCCACCCCCAAAGAACCGGAGCATCACTTGGCGGGACCCTCCCTTAAAAAAAAATTTCACCCACACTACAACATGATGAACCCTAAAAACCATGCTGTGGAAAGTCATGCACGAAAGGACAAACCTTAACCCACATAGATTAGGTGTAAGAATCCATACATGTATGAAGTAAAATTGAGGTCACAGGGTTGAGGGAGGGGTAGATGGTGTTACTGTTTAATGAAGAGAGGATCTATTTAGGATGATGAATAGAATATGCTTGACAACAGCAAAATTATGTCTTCTTACAGATTACAGAAAAGAGTTACTGCACTTATAGCAAGAAATACATACTGGAAAAGCTACTGTGTAAATTAGTGAATTTCTAAGCAGCTAAAAATTTAAAAATACGTTAGTGTGTATCCTTAGATGGTAGATCATTTTTTATTTTACTTTCATTCTCCATTTTCCACTTTTTCTGTAGTGAGTATTCACCTAAACATGCTGTTTAGATGCTATATAAGCCAGAAACCTACGGGGTCACCCGAGAGTTCTCCGAACTCCAACATCCCAAGAAATCACCAGTATTAGGATTTTCCATGCTAAATACCTCTGGAAACCATCTAGGATTTTCCTAGTTCATTATTCATTATCTAGACAGCCACCACAGTCTCTAAATTGGTCTCCCTGAATCAATTTATTCCCTCCATTCCTTTTTCCATCTGGCAGCAATAATTTCCATTTTGTTTTGTTTGGGGGCCACACCCAGCAGTGCTCAGGAATTACTCCTGGCTCTGTGCTCAGGGATCATTCTTGGTGGGCTTAGAAGACCATATGAGATGCTGGGTATCGAAATCAAGTCAGCTGCGTGCAAGGAAAGTGCCCTACCTGCTGTACTATTTCTCCGGCTCCAGCAATAATTTCTAAACACAAATCTCTATGTCCTCTTCTTTGCCTAAGTGTTGAAAATCTAACAGGATAAAATTAAAACCATATTACTTTAGAATGCATAAAGGGCCTACACCAACTGTTTCAGCATTTAAGTCATACCATCTTGCTTTCTGTCTCTCCACTCTGACAAAAGGATTTTTACACAACTTATGTCTTTGATTTACAATGCTATTTTCCCCCCATCTTCATCTGGTTATCTCTACCCCTCTTTTACTACCCTCTTCAGAAATAAATGGTCAGTTAAATCCTATCTCCTAGCAACAAACAGCTTTCATTTATAGGTTTTGGTGGCTATTTTCCTACACTGGAAATCTAACAGCCATTTTCAAAAATAAACTGCCTCACACCAGAACTTCACAAATCATATTCAACTGCCTATCAGCCTTAACATTTGAGTAGCTCAAAAGTAGTTTATGCACTTATATCCAAAATTAAATCATTTTACCCAACTCAAACTGGTTCTCTTCCCTACTTTATTAACACCACTTTGAGTTGTACAACCAGAATCTTTAGTACCCTTTCACCCTGCCTCACCCATTCCAAATACACAGCCCTAAACATTCTGTCTACTAATTATTTCTTGACATCTACTTTTCACTCTTCATAATTTCAGGTCTCTAACTAAAATCTTTTTCTTAGATTATAACTGGGGAGGGGGGCAGTATGGGAGCACTTAGTGGTACTTAGTCCATGCAGCTCTGTGGTCAGGAATGAATCCTGGAGGTGCTCAAGGGACCATATACGGTGCTGGGGATTCTAACCAGGCAGGCTGAGTGCTCAGCAAGCGCATTACCTACTATATTACCTCTTGGATTATTTTTAAGTCTTTAACTGATCTCTTTATAAGTTCTTTGGCATTTGCAATCCACTCTCCACCCAAGAGGTAAGTCCTCCCAACCCCTGTACATCTAAACATTCCTTTAAAAACCCCTCAGAGAAAACAGAAGGGAATGCCTTGCCACAGTGGCAGGGTGGGGTGGGGGGGAGATGGGATTGGGGAGGGTGGGAGGGACACTGGGTTTACGGGTGGTGGAGAATGGGCACTGGTGAAGGGATGGGTTCCAAACTTTGTATGAGGGAAGTATAAGCACAAAAGTGTATAAATCTGTAACTGTACCCTCACGGTGATTCTCTAATTAAAAATAAATAAATAAAAAAAAAATAAAAAAAAAATAAAAACCCCTCAGAGGTTTTCTAAAGCTGTCAGTTAGCCTCACAAAATCCAAAATCACCAACATACATACCTTTTCTTTCCCTCCACCCTCACTTGTTCATTTTCCCTCCTACGCTATGCACCAGGTATTTTCTCTGTAGCCTCATAGTCTGGTCAACCATCTGCTGTTCATACTGTTTACCAGACTCTCCTCATACTTCCAAACATCCCTTCACCTCACAAAGGCCCAGCTCAGTAGGCAGGCCTTCAAATCACACCTTGCAAACCATACACACAAACACACAAACACACACAAACAAAACCACAATCAAATCCATCATATTCTTCACTGTACCTTTCTCCCAGTAACCGGTATACAATAAAAAGTTGTATGAATGGGGTGGGTTTAAATAATCACTTGTAATCACTTGGGAATTTCTTAGCACACCAGACTCATATTACCACAAAAATTCACTATATACATTTCCCCAAAT
This sequence comes from Sorex araneus, assembly GCF_027595985.1. Lineage (NCBI taxonomy): Eukaryota > Metazoa > Chordata > Mammalia > Eulipotyphla > Soricidae > Sorex > Sorex araneus. Next base: position 191,163,164 of record NC_073304.1, on the reverse strand, counting down.
GTACTATATGCCTTTTGCCACTCACATTTCCACAGAAATTCACTGTATATATTTTTCACATTCCTAACCTTTACATACCTTTACAAATGATCTGGGAAGAGGGGAACATAAAAGTAGGGCACATCAGACCACCCAAGAAAAAGCTAAAAGAAAACCACTTTCCTTTCTTGAAATTCTGGCAAGCAACAACAAAAGATACTGTTTGGTTTTTGGTTTGGGGCCACAACCTGTGAAGATCAGGGATTACTACTGGCTCTGCACTCAGGAATTACTCCTGACGGTGCTTGGGGGGCATATAGGATACTAGGGATTGAACTCGGGAGAGTCACATGCAAGGCACTGAAGCCTTCCCTGAGTACCTGCACATAAATTGTGCAGCAAATGAACACAATCCTTGTCTCCTTTCTCCTTTACTAGCTTCAGTCTTCCTCAAGAAAACTTACCATCTGGGGGCCAGAGAAATAGTACAGTAGGAAGGACCTTTGCCTTGCACTGGGCCAACCCGGTCAGTCCCCAGCATCCCATATAGTCCCCCTGAGCAGAGAGCCAGGAGTGATCCCTGAGCCCAAACTCAAGAGTAGGCCGCAGCACGGTCTGTTGTGGCCCCCAAGTTGACCCAGTTGACATCTCTTGTTTTTGTTTTTTTTAAGTGTCCTGTCAGTCAGCTTCATAATGGAAAATATACTACATATGATGTTACTGGGACATTCCAGTGGCTTAAACAGGTGGGAATGCAGCAGCTCGGTATTTGGTGCGAAAAGACGACGGAATTCTTCACACTCATTCTTGAAAAGTAAGCCCCATCCTGACTCTTGAAAAGGCTCAGATCCTGGAGTTTTTTCTCCCATGCTAATCAAATCGCTCCCCAGAGTCAAAGTAGTATACCAGGGAAGCATGAGTAGAAGACTGCTCTTTCCCAGCTCCCAAGTTTCCGTTTCCTTGGTTTCCCTAGATCCTCAACAGAACTCCCCAACTACTATTTCATACAAAGCAGCCTAGATTCCACTTCAGAATTTCGAATTCTTTCTACAGAGATCCATTCCACTTCAACACTCATCTCCGTTTTCTCTTGCCTTCCTTCATGAATCCGAGTTATCCCTTCAACATCGTTCCGGTCAGTTCTCCCACCTCTTCTACTTCCAAGACCTCATCTCCCCCCCACCCCCAGGTTTCCCGCCTTAATTCTGGGTCTCTCTAAACCTCCTCAGTTCTGGGAGTGCTTCCTATTTTAACTGACCTCCGTGCCATTCGCTAGCTCCTACCCCCTCACTCCACTACCACTCCAAACACGCACTCATGCTCGCAGCGCGCCTGCACGCACAGACACGCGTCAGGTCTCCCTCCTCGATCCACAAACCAGAGCCTCCGGCCCAGAATACGAGAGTGAGTCATGTGTGTAATACGTGAGTTTAGTGAACTCGCAACCCGCATGGACGATATTAAGTGACTCACCTCAAAGTTCAAAGTTTCTGCCAGACTATTACCCTGGCGTGAACCTCTACAACCTGAGAGACTTAAGCCACCCGCAGCGCGAAGATCCTAGAAACGCAGATGTTACGCTCTCAGGACGCCGCCATCTTAGGAAGTTATCCGGCCTTGTGATTGGGCGAGTAACTCTCGCGCGACCTGTGCCAGATTCTTCCTAAGGAAGGAGCTGTCGCGATATCTGGGCTTGTTTCTCCTTTTGACCGGGAGAGGGGGCGTGGTAGCAAATGGAGCGTCTAAATGAAACCTGCTAGGGAGCACGGTTTTTTTTTTTCATACGCTGAAATTAAAAATTATATGTATGTACATATGTATATATAGGTCGCACGCCAGATTTTCTGGGGTTGGGTGTGGAATATAAGAAGGACGGGAGAAGGGTTTGCTTGCTGGCGGCCTGTCAGTATTTATCATGCAACAGGTCATGCTTCGCGTCATTTAACCATTGCAAATAAAACTGTGAGGTAATAGTAGTGTCATTTACAGAAGAAGAACAGGGGATCTGAAACATTAATTCTAGTCCTAACATCTTCTGGACTGATAGAGCAATATAAGACAAGAGGAAAATAGGCTGAATGAGATTAAAAGAAAGAACGATCCCAGAAGCCAGAGAGAGTACAGAGGTGAAGGCCCTGTCCTATATGCGACCAACCTTGGTTCCAACCCTGGTCCCCTGAGCACTCCTAGGATGAGTACCTCAGAGTACCGTTCTCCCCCCTTCGCCCCCCCCTCAAAAGCTATAACATTGGCCCTAGAGAAAAATTTCTGAGAATGAGCCCAGTATATGCACCCAGGATATAAAGAAAATAATCCTTTCAGACATCCTCATCTTCCCCAGCCTCTTTATTTTTCCATCTTGAATGCCTTAACCCAATCCAGAGCTCACCCACCCCTTAAAGAGAATATTAAAAATTGCTTTCCACCTTCCTTGGCTTTCAATTTAAGGATATACCATGCCACAGCTTTTATCCTTTCATTCCTTTTCATAGAGTTTCTACTGCATTTTGGTGTCTCCAATCCTCTGCTTTGAATCATGACTGCTTGAGGGCAAGCACCTGAGTACACTCTAACACGCTGCTTTCAAATCCACCTTTTTATCTCATTTGCCTCTAACTAGAAGATCAAATAGCACTGCACTGTGTCCTGTTGTTCATTGCTTTGCTCAAGCGGGCACCAGTAACGTCTCCATTGTGAGACTTGTTACTATTTTTGGCATATGGAATGCCCCCCGGGTAGCTTGCCAGGCTCTGCTGTGCGGGCCAACCAGATACTCTTGGTAGCCCCTCCGAGAGGGGCGGAGGAATCAAACCTGGGTCGGCTGCGTGCAAGGAAAATGCCCTGCTGTGCTCAATAAGTACATTTAATTTCATTTTTCACCTCAAGTATATTAATTTATATCATCTGAAAGAGGACAGGTATTAGAGACCAGAGATTCAGAATGGCGGTAAGGTGCTTGCCTTACACACTGCCAATCCTAGTTGGGTCCTGGCACCATGAGCCCAAGTACTTCCAGCAGTAATTCCCCGAGAACTGACCCAAGAGTAAGTCCCAAGCATATGGATACAGCCTTAAAACTAAAATAAATAAGCAAAAGAAGATAAGCATTAGTCTACTCTGTTATAATTATGACAAGAATTAAATGACTTTCAAAAAACCCAAATCCAATGTCAAAAGCACCCCCATGCAGGCCTGAGGCCAATTAAGTCACTAGTTCAACCCATTGGACTGTCCCACATTCCTGAGTTCAGTCCACTAACTGTGCTGTTTAATAACCCAGATGCCAAAACTAAATGTCAGATCACCACAAATCAAACGTGTGTGTGGTCATGGCAACAATAAAGAAGAAAAATGTTGGGGTATTGTAACAGACATTGCTATACTGTCAATAACAGAGCTTTGAACCGTGTTTCTACTCCACACCTACCATTAGTATACCTTGGCCAATGTCTCACCATAACTTAGCACCCACACATCCTATCCTCTTGGCAATCTCATTTTTTATTTTTTTGTTTTTGTTTTAAATTAATTAATTTATTTATTAATCAGTGAATCACCATGAGGGTACAGTAACAGATTTACACATTTTCATACTTGTGTATCCCTCATATAAAGTTCTAGCACCCCTCCCTCTACCAGTGGCCATTCTCCACCACCAGTGAACCCAGTATCCCTCCCACCTCCCAATCCCATCTCCCCCTCCTCCTGCCTCCCCCATCCCCACCTCTGTGGCAGGGCATTCCCTTTTGCTCTCTCTCTCCTTTTGGGTGTTGGGGTCCAAAATAGGGGTATTGAGTGGCCATCATGTTCAATCTATAGTCTACTTTCAGCACGCATCTCCCCTCCCGAGCGGGTCCTCCAACTAGAGCTTACTTGATGTTCCCTTCTCTGTCTGAACTGCCTTTTCCCCCAGCATGTGAGGCTGGCTTCCAAGCCATGGGGCCAACCTCCTGGTACTTATTTCTACTATTCTTGGGTGTTAGTCTCCTACTCTGTTATTTTATATTCCACAGATGAGCGCAATCTTTCTATGTCTGTCTCTCTCTTTCTGACTCATTTCACTTAGCATGATACTTTCCATGTTGATCCACTTATATGCAAAATTAATGACTTTATCTTTTCTAACAGCTGCATAGTATTCCATTGTATAGATGTACCAAAGTTTCTTTAACCAGTCATCTGTTCTCAGGCACTCGGGTTTTTTCCAGGTTCTGGCTATTGTAAACAGTGCTGCGATGAACATATAAGTGCAAATGTCATTTTGACTATACTTTTTTGCTTCTCTGGGATGTATTCCCAGAAGTGGTATTGCTGGGTCGAATGGGAGCTCAATTTCTAATTTTTTTAAATTTTTTTAAAGAATTTTATTTTATTGAATCACCATGTGGAAAATTACAATGCTTTCAGGCTTAAGTCTCAGTTATACAATGCTGAAACAATCATCCCTTCACCAGTGCCCATATATCCCACCACCAAAAAAAACAGAAAACAAAAAACACAGTACACCTCCCATCCCGCACCCCCGCACCCCCCCACCCTGTAACTGATAAATTTCACTTTACTTTCTATTTACTTTGGTTACACTATTTCAACACAAACCTTACTATTATTGTTAGGAGTACCCCACTAGAGTCAGACCTGTTGTAAAGAGATAAGAGAAGCGGTTTTGGATTTCTGTACTTTAGCAACTAAGTCCAGGGAGATTTCTTCCAGATATTGGATCATTGCAAGCTTGTAAACCCCATCTGTGGTTGTCATAATATGGCAGTCACCACGACCTTCACCCCGGCAAGGAAGAGGCGAGAGAGAGAAATATCTTTCCCCTCCTGGGTGGGCATGGGGCCTCGGCTTAGTTCTCAGTCTGGAGGCATTCTGCGAGGAGCTGCCCATGCCGAAAAATTTAGCTGGCATCTGGAGTCACACTCGTGCAGCTGCAGAGAGGCCTCACACACGTGCAGCCCCCGGGATCACATCTTGGCGGCAGCTCAATTTCTAATTTTTTGAGAAGCGACCATATTGTTTTCCAAAAGGGTTGAACCAGTAGGCATTCCCACCAGCAGTGTAGAAGGGTCCCTTTCTCCCCACATCCCCTCCAACAGCGGTTACTTTTGTTCTTTTGGCTGTGTGCCATTCTCTGTGGTGTGGGGTGGTATCTCATAGTTGTTTCGATCTGCATCTCCCTGATGGGCAATCTCATTTTTTTCTTTTGCTTTTCGGGTCACACCCAGCGATGCTCAGGGGTTACTCCTGGCTCTGCACTCAGGAATTACTCCTCGAGGTGCTCAGAGGACCATATGGGATGCCGGGGATCGAACTCAGGTGGGCCGAGTGCAAGGCAAACGCCCTACCCGCTGTGCTATCACTCCGGGCCCGCAATCTCATTTTTTTTTAAATTTATTAGTGAATCACCGTGAGGTACAATTACAAACTTATGAACTTTCATGTTTGCATTTGGTTTATATCCCCCCACTAGTGCCCATTCTTCTCCACCAATGTTCCTAGTATCCCTCCCACCACCCCCACCCCAACCCCCACCACCCCACCCTGCCTCTGTGGCTGGGCACTCCCTTTTGTTCTCTCTCCTGTTGGGTGTTGTAGTTTGCAATAGAGGTATTGAGTGACCATCATGTTCGGTCTATAGTCTACTTTTGGTACTCAGCTTTCAACCCAAGTGGTTGCTCCCAACATTCCCTACTAGGTGTTCCCTTCTCTATCTCTGCTGCCTTTTCCCCCAGAATGTAAGGCCAGTTTCCAAGCTGTGGGGCAGACCTTCTGGTTCTTATCTCTACTACTCTTGAGTGTAAGTGTCCCATTCTGCTACTTTATATTCCACATATGAGTGTGATCTTTCTATATCTGTCTCTTTCTTTCTGACTCATTTAACTCAACATGATACTTTCCATGTTGATCCACTTATATGCAAATTTCATGACTTCATCTTTTCTAACAGCTGCATAGTATTCCATTGTATAGATGTACCAAAGTTTCTTTAACCAGTCATCTGGTTTTGGGCACTCCGGTTTTTTTCCAGGTTTTGGCTATTGTAAATAGTGCTGCAATGAACATACAAATGTCATTTCTACTATACCTTTTTGGCAATAACAGTTTTTAAAAATGAATCATAGTTTGGGCTGATAATAACGTGGGTAGGGCATTTGCCTTGCATATACCAGGTCTGGTCCCTGGCACCCACTATGGTGCGCTGCCAGGGGTGATCCCTGAAGACAGAACCAGGAGTAAATCTTGACCTAGAATCAAGCAAAAAATTATTATAGTTTGGATTGTTATGCCTAAGTTCATCATAGCTCAATGAGATAGCCAACATACAGAGGGGCATAAGACAAGAGTTCATTTCATCATCATGGGCCCAGGAATCACAATGGGTCATGGGACTCTAACACATTCCACAAATGATTCAGATACTGAGATTGCAGTTATACTCTAAAACTATATTCCAAAGTGTCAGGTAAGACTGTGCAAGATTATAGTTTTAAACTTATGTTTAAAACAAAATATGGTTTACAGACATACATCAACGAGGCTTAACTTCATACCTCACATGGGAGCAAATTGTCTCTTTATGTGGATCAGAGTCAGGGCATGCTTTTTGCCATCATAGGCCCTTGGTTGTAAATCCCAGGACCTGTTAGGGATTCACTTCAGGGTCTCCTAGGGATTTATTCAGATGACTGCTCTGAAATTTTAGGGTTTGAATCTTACAAACTTTTAACTCTTCCTTGGTTCCAACAGTATATGAATGATGTTTCTTTGTTTTCTCTTTCTTTCTTTTTGGTATTTGGGCCACACCCAGAGATGCTAAGGGGTTACTCAGGGATTATTCCTGGCTCTTCCCTCAGGAATTACTCCTGACAGCTCTCAGAGTACTTGGGATGCCAGGGATAGAATCCCAGTTAGCAGAGTGCAAGGCAAGTGCCCTACCAGCTATGCTATCTCTCAGGCCCCTGATGAAGTTTTCTTGAACTCTATATTATAGCAGATTGTAACAAATTGATATACACAGTTACTTTTGATATACAGTTACCTCACCTCATCACAACCAAAGTATAGAGAAAGTAAAAAACTAAGCTAAAGTTTTGTATATATCTGTAACTACAGATCTGAAGTCAAGCTGAAAGTTTGAGTATAGACCCTGCTTGCTGCCTTCAGACAGCCTAGTTCAAGAGATTTACCCATGGGGAAGATTTGTTGCAAGAGTTCATGTGTCATTTTTAATGATTTGTGTTTTTTATTCTACCTAGTTTAGAGTTTCACCTCTCTCCTTTATTTATTTTCTTGTTGGTTCACAGAGTACATCTGGCAGTGCTCAGGAGCTGCTCCTGGCTCTGTGCTCCAAGGCTGCCCCCAGAGGTACTCCAAGGACCATGAAGTGCCAGGAATGTGTTCAGCGCATTGAGCTATCTCTCTGGCCCTTTACCCCTTTCTACTTGAAATAAACTTAGTTTCAGCAGAGCCACATTGCTCCCCGAATCAATCATTTCTTTAACCATTTAGTATAAAAGAACATTTTCCCCTGCTTTCCAATCACTTGCCTGGAATGAACTCCATTTTGCCTTTCTTTTGTTATTTATATATTTTGATTTGGGGGCCACACTCAGCATACTCAGAAGATACACTGAGTTTGATGGTCCACGAGTGCCCCGGCGGGGGCGGGGGGCATTTGGTGCTGAGGTTCCACCCTGCATAGAAATGTGCTCCATTCCTTTGAGCCATCTCCTGGGCCCTTTTTGTTTCCTTTAAATACATGTAGCAAACTTTGTGGTAACCAGTTCTTTCTTCTCCCCTGCCTTCCCATTTTTTGTTTGTTGTTGCAATAGAGCCTGGTGGTCACACACATTTGGTTGCCATACTCACACGAGGGATTGTGATGCTTACACTCATGCTTTCTGAGGGCTGCACACTTCAATCTTGTAGTGAGACACACTTTGTTGCCATGCACCAAGATCACACACTTTATTGAGGTGCCTGCCAGAAGGCACTTTTGTCACTGAGCTATCTCCAGGACCTTCTGTTCCTTTGTTTTTGTGATCAGCTTCCTCGCAATAGCAACTCGTGCTCTCCGCCTTTCTTACCAATGAAGGGAACCCTGGTGGTCCGGGAGTACCACCAACCTGATCACAGTTAGTCCACACCACGCCAAGCTCTGCTGCGATTGGCCCCACTAGACTTAAGCACCTGATAAAAAGGCAAAAGCAAGACTGGGCATGTGAACAAAACTGAGCAAAGCTCAGTGGTAGAGCAGTTGCCTTGCATGTATGAGTCCCTCTAGGGTTTTGATCCCCTGGGCTCAATCCCCAGCACCTAAGGTGAGGTGGGAGGAGAGAGAGAGACAGAGAGAGAGGAAGAGAGAGAGTATCAGTGAAAGACAGAGACAGAGACAGACACATACAGAGAGAGAATATTATAAAAAGGAAGAAAGAGTAAAGGCAAATGCTGCAAGATTTTTCCTACTTGCTTTTTCTAGCCCCAACCCCCACTTTTCTCTTTTTCTAGCTGTAATTTCCGCATGCAATTCTGTGCTTCAAATATCTAAGAACCAATGATCTCAAATTTCATGTTCAGTATTGTCACCATCTGTGTTCTCTACATATATCAGGTTTTTAACGAACATACACAGAAACCCTCTGAGTGTTGACACTTATCTGTTTTAATCTCCCCCTGCTCTCTCAGGTCTGAAAAGAAGGCTCTGGCAAGCTCTCCCAGAACTGTGGTGAGCTGGATCTTAAGAGTCATCTGAAGGGGGGCCCGAAGCAATAGTACAATGGTTAAGGCACTTTCCTTGCACGAAGCCCACCAAGTTCAATCCTGGGCATCCTGTGTAGTCTTCTGAGCCCTGAGTGCACAGCCAGGAGTAAGTCCTGAGCACTGCCAGGTGTGGCCCAAAACCAAACAAACAAAATATCATCTGAATGGTGTTTCTTATGCTCCATTTTGAATTCTGCCATTTTCAGTGTTCACATGTCTAAACAGACAAAGTGATTCAGATGGCTGGGCTGGTCTTGAACACAAATTAATTCCAAAGATGAGCTCTTTTGAAAACATTTCCAGTCACAAAATCTCAAATGCAGAACATTGCTTTAAATGGTAGGATTAAAAATCCACGATCCACCACAGTGCAGTTTGGGACTTTGGAAAGATGTCTTTATCATGTATTGCTGTGAAGCTAGGTTTTGTAGGATATGACTGTCACTTAGAAGTAATATACATTCATAAGTATAAACATATATTTTATAATTTTTCCTTTTTGAGAGAAGCACTCCCAGCAGTGCTCAGAGCTATTCTTGGTTCTGTGCTAAGGAATGACCCTAACAGTGTTCAGGGGATCATATGTGATACCAGGGATTCAAATCGGATTCTGCAGCAAGCCAGGCAAGCAATACCTCTCTGGCACCATATAGACATATGTGTATATGTACATATATGTGAATATATAAACATATTTAAATTTTACTTATTTTTGGCCACACCTGGCAATGCTCGGGACTTACTTCTGGCTCTGCACTCAGGAATTATACCTGGCACTCCTCTGGGAACAATATGGGATACCAGAGATTAAACCTTGGTCGGTTACATGCAAGGTAAGCACCTTACACACTGTACTATCTCTCTAACTCCATAGACATTTATTTTAATGCAGACTCTTTTTTTTAAAATTAGTGATTCACCATGAGGGCACAGTTACAGCTTTACACATTTTCCTGCTTGTGTTTCCATCATACAATGTTCGAGAACCCATCCATCCACCAGTGCCCATTCTCCACCTCCAATGAACCAAGTATCCCTCCTCCCCTCATCCTATCCCCCCATCACATCCCTCCTCTGTGGCAGGGAATTCCCTCCCTCCTGTTCTCTCTCTCCTTTTGGGTGTTGTGGTTTGCAATAGGGGTATTGAGCGGCCATTATGTTCAATCTATAGTCTACTTTCAGCACGCATCTCCCTTCCCGAGTGGGTCCTCCAACCACATTTTACTTGGTATTCCCTTCTTTATCCGAGCTGCCTTTTCCCCCAGCATGTGGCTTCCAAGTCATGGAGCCACCCTCCTGGTACTTATTTCTACTATTCTTGGGTATTAGTCTCCTATTCTGTTATTTTATATTCCACAGATGAGCACAATCTTTCTATGTCTGTCCCTCTCTTTCTGACTCATTTCACTTAGCATGATACTTTCCATGTTGGCCCACTCATAAGCAAATTTCATGACTTCATCTTTTCTAACAGCTTCGTAGTATTCCATTGTATAGACATACCAAAGTTTCTTTAACAAGTCATCTGTTTTGGGCATTCGGGTTTTTTTCCAGATTCTGGCTATTGTAAACAGTACTAATGCAGACTCTTTTTGCCAGTCCAAAATGGTTAATTAACCAGCCACCACTGCATCTGAGTTTTTGTCTCTGGGCACAAATGACAGATCAAGACTAAAAGTGGAAAACTTGAAAGCCAGAGAGATTATTATTAAGAAATAATAATGTATTTATTATTAAAATTAATGTTGTTATTTTAATAGCTTGAAAAATAAATTTCAAAAATTAATAGCTTGGGGTATAAAGGAAACTAAAATTAATAGTTGGGGGTATAAAGGAAATAAAAACACCTGATTATCTCCCTCCTGTTCCAAATTCCATAAAACAAAAGATATTAATGGAGAGAGGCATGGTCAGCAGTGCTCAAAGTCCAGAGTACTAACAATTATACTATGGAAAGTCAGCAGAGCTCAGGGCTTACTCCTGGCTCTGTGCTCAGGGATCACTCCTGGTGGAGCTCAGGGGACCATAATGGGGTGCCAAGTACTGAACCTGGGTTGGACACATGCAAGGCAAATGCCCTACTTGCTGTACTGTTCCTCCTGCCCCTTTAAGATATTAACTTTTAACTTTTATTTATTTATTTTCATTTTCTTGGGGTCACACCTGGCTGTGCTGAACACTTACTTCTTATTCTGTGCTCAGACATCACTCCTGGCAGGACTTGGGAGACCATAAGAAATGCCAGGGATTGAACCCAAAGCAACTTCCCTAACAATTGTACTACTGCTCCAGCCCAAGATATTAATTTTTAAAATGCAATAATACTATAGAAAGAAAGAATAAATAATTTCTTTTATTTATTTTTAGGGTCAGAGTTACAGTACAGTGAGTAGGACACTTTTCTTGCATGCAGCTGGCCTGAGTTTGATCTCCAGCATCCCATATGGTTCTCTGAACACTGCCAGTAGTAATTCCTGAGTGCAGAACCAGGAGTAACCCTTGAGTATTGCCGGGTGTGGCCCCAAAAGAAAAACAAAAAACAAATAAACATAAACCTAAAATGTCAAGAAATTTAGTTTTATGGGCTCTGTACTCAGTGATGCTGGGGATGGTTGTGCCCAAGCTACCATGATTCCTGACCATGCCATTTTGGTTAGGAGACCACCATGGCTCTGCCCACAGTGCTCAGGGGAGCAGGCATGTAGTATCAGGGGTTGAACTCAGGGCTCCACATATGCTAGGCTTGTGTTACACCACTTGAGCTAACTTCTAGGTCTCATTCTCATAACAAGAGACTTTTGTAGGGAACTGCAGATGATTTTGAAGTTTATCTGTAGAACAAAATGGAAAAGAATAGTCAATAACAATGTTTTCCACTTGGAAAAAATAAAATTACAAGGTTAGAGAGATAGCACTTGCCTTACAAATGACCCTATTTTGATTCTTGACACCCCATATGGTCTCCCAAGCACCAATAAGAGTGGTTTCTGAGTGCAGAGCCAGGAGGAAGCCCTGAGCACTGCCAGATATAGCCAAAAAGCAGGACAAAAAAAGAAAATACCACAGAGTATTGGAAATTACAAATATTTTTGTTTCAGGTTGAAAGTACATGCCTTCCTGAAATAAAAAGCAATAGCAGTGTGTACATTGATGTTTTAAAGGCACTGCTCTACTTGACCTAAATAAGACAGGGTTAGGTAGATGGGCCAGAGGGACATAGGGAAAGCATTTCAAAAGCTCAAAACTGGGGCCGGAGCAGATAACACAGTGGGTAGGGCATTTGCCTTGCACACGGTCGACCTGAGTTCAATCCCCGGCATCCCATATGGTCCCCGAGCACTGCCAGTAGTAATTCCTGAGTGCAGAGCCAGGAGTAACCCCTGAGCATCGCCGGGTGTGATCCAAAAAGCAAAAACAAAACAAAACAAAACAAAACAACAATCAAAAGCTCAAAACTATCCATCCACTCAGTGACCCAAGCCATGCATATAATGGTCTCTTGCTAAGTTTAAAACCGCAACAAAAAGCTAGGGGTGTGGCTCACAAGCAAAGCACAGGCCATATGTGCATGGGGCCTGTGTTTCATCCCAAGCAACTCACACACACACACATACACACACACATCTCTCTATATAATAAAGGATCTATAAATAACAGACAACAAAAGGAGAAAAACATCTGCACACAGATATATGTGTGTGTGTGTGCGTATGTGTGTAAAAAAAGGTTAATTTTCAAGATACAGTCTCAAAGAATCGATAGAAAAATAACTCAATACTAAAATGATGGACTGGAGCTATAGCACACTGGGTAGGATGTCTGCCTTGCATGCGGCCGACCCGGGTTCGATTCCTCTGTCCCTCTTGGAGAGCCCAGCAAACTACTGAGAGTATCTTGCCCACACGGCAGAGCCTAGCAAGCTACCCATGGCACATTCAATATGCCTAAAACAGTAACAAGTCTCACAATGGAGACGTTACTGGTGCCTGCTCGAGCAAACTGATGAACAATGGGAGGACAGGACAGAGCTCATTCACTAAAATTATAAGTAGTTATAAATATAAAACTTAAAAAAGTCTTATATCATTTCCAATCACACAGAGTTTTTAAAAAGCTCAAATACATAAGTAATCACAGAAAAGCATGGTAAAATAACCACAGTATGCACTGTAACACACCAGATTAATGAAATAAAAACTATTAAATTGCTTATTAAACTATAATAATGTAAATATTGGTAATATCCACTGGTGTCAAAGGTTAGTGTGCTGATTAACTTTTGCTGTGTTACAAGCTATACAAAAGTTTTGTGACTTTAAAGTAGAAACTGGGGCTAAAGCGATAGTACAGCAGGGGGCATTTGCCTTGCAGGTGGCTGACCCTGATTTTTGGGTGATCACACCCTGGGTGTGACCCAAAACACACACACAAATAAAGTGGGCATCTTTGTCTTGTTGCTAATTTTTTGGTGTGTGTGGGGGGGGAGGGGGTCACAACCAGCTAAACTCAGGGATTATTCTTGGCTTTGTGCTCAGGGATCACTCTTGGCAATGATTGGGAGACAAAATGCAGCACCAGGATTAATTCAGGTTCATTGCATACAAAGATAAGTGCCGAATCCCTGTACTTCTTCCAGCACCATTGTTTGTTGCTAATCTTTTTTTTTTTTTTTTTTTTTTTGCTTTTTTGGGTCACACCTGGCAATGCACAGGGGTCACTCCTGGCTCTGCACTCAAGAATTACCTCTGGCGGTGTTCAGGGGACCATATGGGATGGTGGGAATTGAACCCGGGTCAGCCGCTTGTAAGACAAACGTCCTACCCGATGTGCTATTGCTCCAGCCCCCATTGTTGCTAATATTAAAGGAAATGCTTTTCTTCTTTGAGTGTGTTATTTGTGGTTTTTTCATGCATGTCCTTTGTTGGTCAGTTTCCTTTCCCCCCAAGTTTGTTGAGTGATTTTATCAGAAAAAAAATGCTGGACATGCTGCTTCAATTGAGATGATCATTTATTTAGCTTTATTCTTTCTTTTAGTTTGGTATATTGATGAATTGATCTACAGATGTTTAATGCATTTTTGTATCCCAAGAATAGATTACACTTGGTCTGGTATAAAATCCTTTTAATATGCTATTAAATTCTATTTGCTAGTATTTTGTTTAGGATTTTTGTATGTGGTGCAGGATATTGAGCTCAGGGAGAGCCTCACATATGTAAGACAAATGTTCTGCTACTGAACTATGTTCCTGGTCCCTTAACTTTGCTTTTAAAAAATTTTATTTGATTTTTAATGTTTTCCCCCTCGATGGTTCACTGCCTCATTGTGGTGAGTGGTTGGCAATGGTACCAACCGGCGAAGAGCGAACCAACATGCCATCCACACGGCAGAGCCTGGCAAGCTACCCGTGGTGTATTCGATATGCTAAAAACAGAAGAACATCTGGCTGCCCACCTACGAGATGGGCAAGACTTCGTCAAGACCCTGAATGAACGTTTTGAAGCTCTTTGTGTTCCTGGAGCGAGCAGAAGCCATTGGGCTACACTAACACATTACAGGGACGAATGGAGAAGTTACTGGTGCCCACTCAAGCAAATTGATGAGCAACGAGATGGCAAGTGATATAAGTGATGCAAGTGAATTTAAAATTTTTTAATTTTATTATTTTTTTAAAATCTTGCTTAAGGGGCTGGAGTGATAGCACAGCGGGTAGGGCGTTTGCCTTGCACGCGGCCAACCGGGGTTCAATTCCCAGCATCCCATATGGTCCCCTGAGCACAACCAGGGTTAATTCCTGAGTGCAGAGCCAGGTGTGACCCCTGTGCATCGCCGGGTGTGACCCAAAAAGCAAAAAAAAAAAAAAAGTAAAAAAAGTAAAAATCTTGCTTAAGCTCTTTTCCAAATTTTTTATTATTGAATCACCATGAGATACAGTTATAAGCTTTCATGTTTGAGTTTCAATCATGCAATGATCAAACACCCATCCCTCCACCAGTGCACATTCTCCACCACCAATGTCTCCAGTATCCCCCTCCCTTTCTAACCCTACCCCTGCCTCCATGCCAGACAATTTTCCCCATACTCTCTCTCTCTCTCTCTCTCTCTCCTTTTGGGAATTATGCTCTGAAATACAAATACTGAGAGTTTATCATGTTTGGTTCTTTATCTACTTTCAGCACACATCTCTCATCCTGAACGAAACCTCCAACCATCATTGACTTAGTGATCCCTTCTTTATTCCAGCTGCCTTCTCCCCCAACTTTGCTTTTTTAAAAAATTATATTTTTGGGAGTTATTTTGGGATCACATACAGTGGTGTTCAAGGCTTACTTCTGGCTCTCTGCTCAGGGTTCGCTTCTGGAGGGCTTGAGGAAACATGGGGTGCCAGGGACTGGCCTGGGTTGGCCATGTGTGAGGTAAATGCCCTACCCAGCGTACTATAACTCTGGCCTTTTTAATTACATATTTTGAAGTAATTGTAAATTCATGTGCAGAAATTATACAGAGAAACCGATGTACCTATGACCCACTTTCTCTAAGTTAACCCAGTTTCTCTAACATTTTGTAAAACTATAGTACAATATCAAAATCAGGATATTGACATTAATTCAAGATAAAAATAGTTCTGATTTCATTAAGATCCCTCCTGTGTTGATATTTTTATTGCCATACTCTCCATCTCCCCCATCATCCCTGTTTCTTGATATTCACGAATCCATTCTCTATTCTATAATTCTGTCATTTCAGAATGACTTATCACTGTATCATTGTCATCCCATTCATCAATTTGCTCGAGTGTGCGCCAGTAAGGTCTCCATTTGTCCCTATCGCATGCTAGTGTAGCCCAATGGCATATTAGGGTCAGGGGAACGAGGACTGTTGTGGTCACTGTTTTTGGTATATCAAGTACACCACAGGTAGCTTTAGGCTCTGCTGTGCGGGCAGGATACCCTCTGTAGTTTGCCTGGCTCTCCAAGAGGGACTAGTTCCTGACGTTTCATTTTCTCTCAACAGAATGAACATCTTCGAATGCAGTAGTTATGCGTTCCTGGATGAGAACTTACATGACAAACAACTTGGCGCCAGAACTGCACAGGAGGAAGAGTGGAGTGGAACGCCTTTAAGAGTGTCGAAGAAGTTGTTAAGAGGACAAAGAACCTCCAGTTCCAGGCACATCTTTTTGACTCCACCATTCTTCCTGCATTAACATACACCTCAGAGACCTGGGCCTAAGAAAATAGGATGAGAATGCTATTTGGGTTTCCCAAAGAGTAATTGAAAGAGCTATGCTTGGAGTATCATGTTTCACACAAGTGAGAGAAGGAATCTGGAGTTCTTACCTCCGTCAGTGTCTCGTTTGCCAAGGTGTTGAAAATCAGATGGGCCGAACACGTAATGCAATTTGGAGATAACCACTGGACTAGAGCTGTTACCTACTGGATTCCATGGGATATCAAAATAACGCCTGGCTGCCCAACTACAAGATGGTTAGACTTCTTCATCAAGAACCTGAATAAATGGTTTGATGCTTTTCGTGTTCCTGGAGCTATCAGAAGCCTACACTTGCACATGATAGGGACGAATGGAGATGTTACTGGCGCAAGCTCGAGCAAATCAGTGAGCTACGGGATGACAGGTGATACAGTTTTAGACCACACCTGGTAGTGTTCAGGGCTTGCTCCTGACTCTGTGTTTGAGGGACCATATGTGGTGCCAGCAATATCTCTGGGGGTCAACCCAGGTTGACTCCATAAAAGGCAAGTGCCCTACCCAAATACTATCTCTCTGACCCTGTAATCTATCTTTTAAGAGGAGTAGATTTTACTAATAGCCTATCTGCCAATTATTAGTACTGTGATCTTAGATAAGTTAGATAATATATTATTATTGAATATATATTATTTGTGACAGTTCTTGATAAATAATTAAAATTAAATAAATGTTAATCTAATGCCTTTCCCTCAACTATGATATTACAAAAGTGCTGTTACTTCTGTCTTCCCAAATTGATATTGTTATACCTATCAAATTTGAAGCATATATGGATTATTCTTCGTTGATGTATATTTATAATCTGACTTCAAGCTCATTATAAAAAAAGATATAACTGTCCTCTTAAAAAAACTCAGAATAGAATGCATAAACTATCTGGGATACAATCCAAATATTGTTCAAGGAAGAAAGAATTAGGTCAGCGTGACCTATTCTGAAGAGAAAAGAAAATCAATATAGAACAACCTGATTTAAGTCAAATGCTGAATGAAGCAATATAACATCAAAAATCTACTATAACTACATTTAGTGCTAGAATGGAAAATATGTTAATGCTAAATGCATATACATGAAGCCTCAACAGAGAACTAAAATCTACTAAAAAGAACCAAAGGAAGAGGCCCAAGGAATGGCTCAGTGGCAAAAAGTGCCTGACTTGCAAAAGTAAAGTTATGAGTTTGATCCCCAGTGCAGCCCTTACATGCAAATGTAGTCCCAGCTGCTCCAGTATCTGGGGCACGTGATGCTGTAACAGAACATGCAGACTCTGGAGCGCTGCAGGATTTGGAGCTTGTTCGTTTGGGCCTCACCCAGCAGTGCTCAGGACTTACACTGAGTGCAGGCTCTGCACTAGGTATCACTCTTGGAGGGGCTTGGTAGACCATTGTGGGGTGGGGTGGGGATCAAACTCTGGTCGGCTGCATCCAAGGCAAGTACCCTACCTGCTGTAATATTTCTCCAGCTCCCAAGTCCCTTAAATATTTCTCCGAGGGTCACTTTCATGGCAATGAATTCCTCTAAGTGTTGTTTAATAAAAAAAAAACCTTCAAATCTAAATCAGAACCAAACTGAATTAAGTATGCATGGTTGGAGAACTTCTACATTCAGTTCTTAATAAATATAAGTCACTCCTTCTGGCCTAGGTTCTGTTGAGAAATCCCATAGTATTATGGGGTTCCCTTATATATATCCTTATCTCTCTCTCTCTCTCTCTCTCTCTCTCTCGTATCTCTCTCTGTGTGTGTGTGTGTGTGTGTGTGTGTGTGTGTGTGTGTTTTCAGGTTATTTTGTTTGGAATTCTGAGTTTTCTGAATGTAGAACTCTAACTCCATTTTCTTAGTTTGGGTAAAATTCTTGATGATTTATTTCTTCTAATAAGAATTCTGCCCCTGGCATAGACTCAGGATGATCTCTCTCATATGTGGGATATAAAGGAATTTTTGCAGGGGGATATCAAATGTCCAATGGCATTGGAAATGAAAAGCACGAGAACTGGTCTTCAGTAGGAAGTTTGGCACTATGGCCAGGGTGAGGGGGTAAATTATGGAAGGGAACACTAGGACAATGGGGGTAGGCAAAGTGTTTGCCTCAGGAGAGCCTAGTGGGACAGAAGGGAAACTTGGGGACATTGGTAGAGGGTAGTGAGCATTGGTGAAGGGATTGGTGTTGGAAAAATACTACCTAAAACTCAATCATAAATATCCTAGTAACCTTGTAATTCATGATGATTAGAAAATTGTTTTAATGTTAAAAAAATATTCTGCCCCTTCGGGGGGTTTACCGGGGATTTTGGTGGTGGAATATGGGCACTGGTGAAGGGATGGTGTTTGAATACGATATAACTGAGACATAAACCTGAGAACTCTGTAACTTTCCACATGGTGATAAAATTTTTTAAAAAATTAAAAAAAAGAAAGTAAAAAAAAATCACTTATCTCTTATAAATGATAGTGTTGAGTACTACTAAATGACAGCAGCATGTAAGTGTTAATTCCAGCTAAGTGTGCTATGATAGTTCTCCATCGCAGATTATGAAGATCTTGTTTTGAATGTAAAGAAAAATAGGTGTTTAAACAATTAATTTAAGGATATTGATTAAAAGGGGTGATGTTATTTATCTTAATTCTATCTTACTGTTGTTTTTTTTTACTGATATTTTAAACTCTAAATGCTTATATACACTCAGGCATTAGATAGAATGGTATTTGCATCCCTAGGGGAAGAGATGGATAAAAACAAGAGTCAAATAACAGAGGCTCATCATTACAAATAAAAATACTGTCACTGTCAAAAAAAATTATTCTGCCCCTGGGGCTGGGAGACTCTGTAAAAGCTGCCTTGCAAGCATGAGGTTACAAGTTGGATCCTCAGTGTAGCCACAAGTGCTGAGTTTGATCCTGACAACTCTGCTTTTGGTACCCAGCAGCTATGGAGCAGAGATGCCTGGAACAGTGAGCGATTTCGGTCATATCACCATCAAGTGTGTGAGAGCACCACTAAAAAGTGAAGCTCCCGGCTAGCACTGCACCTGAGAAGATATGTGAGCACTACCTCAGGAAATGTGACCGCACAGTGAGCCCTGGCGAGCACTCCAACCAGAATGTGCATGGGTCCTACAACTAAATGAATGCACCCACTGAACGTGTATATAAACACTGGAACTAAATGAGCCCTCTATGAACACTGCAACCTGATGGTCAACCCCTGGCAAACATCACAACCAAGTGTATGAGCACCACAAATACCCTTGGCCATTAGAACAACAACATCAGCAAAGGGAAGGGAAGGGAGAAAGATTTCCTTCTTCTTTCCTTGTCTTCATCCTTCCTCTGGAATTCCTATGGTATAAATCTCTCTTGATGACGTCCCACATAGATTTTTTTTTATTTTGTTTTTTGGGTAACACCCAGAGATGCTCAGGGGTTACTCCTGGCTCTGCACTCAGGAATTACTCCTGGCTGTGCTTGGGTGGCCATATGGAATGCTGGGGATTGAACACCGATTTTGGTTATTTTTATTGTTTTTAATCCTTTCTTATTTTTGCTGGTCTTTTTTTTTAATGGTTTCCACTTCTTTACCTCCAAACTCACTGATTTTATGGGCCAGAGAAATAGTACAGTAGGTAGAGTGCTTGCCTTGCATACCTCTAACACAGGTTTGATCTGGCACCTCATGTGAAACCCCAATGTTTTTTTTTTGGTTTTTGGGTCACACCTGGCGATGCACAGGGGTTACTCCTGGCTCTGCACTCAGGAATTACTCCTGGCGGTGCTCAGGGGACCATATGGGATGCTGGGATTTGAACCCAGGTCGGCCGCGTGCAAGGCAAACGCCCTACCCGCTATGCTATCACTCCAGCCCCGAAACCCCAATGTTTTAACACCAATCCCTTCACCAGTGTCTACTTCTCTCCACCAGTGTCTCTTACCCTGTTTCTCTCTCACCTACAGCCTGCTACTATAAAAGACACTTTAAAATTTTTTTTGCTTTTTGGGTCACACCTAACGATGCACAGGAATTACTCCTGGCTCTGCACTCAGGAATCACTCCCAACGGTGCTCAGGGCACCAGATGGGATGCTGAGAATCGAACCTGGGTCAGCCGCATGCAAGGCAAATGTCCTACCCTCTGTGCTATTGCTCCAGCCCCTTTAACAATTTTTGATACTGTGGTTTACAGTAATGTTGCCAATAGGGTTTCATGTATAACACTAACTTTCATCTCCCTCTCTTCCTCCTGGTTGAACATTTCTCTCCTCCATTATTGTCATTTTCCCTTTCCTCTCTAATTTATCCCACTGTCCCCCCAGGGGCATAATTTCTTCCTTTGGGTATTTGTTATTCCACCATAATGTTTCATAATGTCCTGCATATGAGAGAGATCATTCTGTGTCATTCTTGCTCTCTCTGACTAATTTCATTCAGCACCATACTCTCCAGATCCATCCACAAAGCAGCAAATTGCATGATTTTATCTCTCCTATGAGATAGAAGAGATTTTCTATGAGGTAGAAGAGATTTTATTGTGTATATGTACCAGAGTTTCTTTATCCAGTCATCTATTCTTGGACACAGTTGTTTCCAGATTTTGCCTACTATGGGTAGTGCTGAAGGAACATAGCGATGCAAATGTCTTTTTGCCATTGTGTTTTTGGGTCCTTGGGGTCAAAATGGAAGCTGAGTCAAATGGAAGCTCAATTTTGAGATTTTTTTTAGGAATGTCCATATTGTTTTCCAGAAAGTTTGTACCAGTCTACATTCCCACCAGCAATAAATGAGCATAGCTTTTTCACTGCATCCACACCAACACTGGTTATTCTTTTTAATGAGTACCAGTCTCTGTGGTGTGAGATAATATTTAATTGTTATTTTGATTTCCATCTCCCTGATGATTAGTGATGTACAGTATTTTTTCATGTGTCTTTTGGCCATTTGCATGTCTTCTTTGAAGAAGTTTCTATTCATCTCTTCTCCCCATTTTTTGGCGTTTTTTTTTTTTTTTGGTGTGTAGCTCTGTTAGTGCTCTGTATGTTTTAGATATTTACTGTTTACCAGATGAATGATGAGTAAATAATTTATCCCAGTCTGTGGGGTGTCTTTGTATTTTGCTCACTACTTCCCTAGAGGTGCAGAAACGTTTTAATCGAACGTAGCACCATTTGTTTCTCTTAGTTTCTGTTTGCTTGGTTTATAGCATTGTTGACTCTTTAAAGATGCTTCTTTTTAATGTCACGGAGTGATCTGCCTACATTTTCCTTTATGTAATTTATTCATTC
The DNA here is from genome assembly GCF_027595985.1 of Sorex araneus. Classification (NCBI taxonomy): domain Eukaryota; kingdom Metazoa; phylum Chordata; class Mammalia; order Eulipotyphla; family Soricidae; genus Sorex; species Sorex araneus. The sequence goes on along the minus strand of NC_073304.1, from coordinate 191,141,877 downwards.
AGGCCTGATATTGAGGTCTTTAATCCATTTTGACTTGACTTTTGTGCATGGTGTTAGAAAGGGGTGATTGTGCAGATTTTTTTTTCATGAACATTCATAAATTAGGGGGGGGAAAGAACAAAAAAGCCAAACATGCTCTGGAAATAAGCGACAGAACTGTTCTCCCCCATTTCAATACCCTGACTCCCACGCTACCATCTACTGCCATAGTCACCAGTCCAAGGCTCTCCCTTGGCAGCCAGCAAAGGGAAAAGCAGGAGAATGACAGCAAATGAGCATCCACAGCTACAAGGCTAGCACAGGAGCCTCAGAACCTGGGCTCCAGAAAGCAGGATCACACATAATGTCACATCGACCTGTTTTACTACCCTCAATATCCATTTCCTCACGTGTCAAGCGAGTTAACGGCCACATCCACTTTCCAAACAGTGCGAGGCTCAGAAGAGAAAACTGCAACGGGTGGACTTGGTATTTCCACATCTTTATACGTGGATGGGATGTTAGCAGCTGTTGGTACCAGGGTGCCAGGCCTCCCCTACAGCCCTCCACCTCTGCCTCGAGACAGGCAGGGGCAAGACCTTTTATTGCCTCTTACAAAACCGTTCATTATGCATTCAAGCCCGTGAGTGGGAGAGCAGAGGCCGTCTGGGGCCGGCCCTGGGAATGCTGCAAGGAAAGCCCAGCGCTGCCCTCCGGGACTCCAGCGTGCTCACAGGAGTCACAGGAGCCGTCCACTTCGCCTCCTTTGTCCACGCTCTGAAACGAAGGGGGAAGGCCACTTGGCAATCCCAGACTAGTGGAAGGAGACAGTGAGTAAACAGTCCAGGGGTGTCCCGCGCAGAGCCCAGCCGGTGGGAAGGGGCTTGGGAAGTTTTGTGGGGACCGGGCCAGACGAGGGCGGACCCCCACTGGCCTTCTCAGCCGGCCCAGGCCCCAAGCACCCGCCCTGCGGATCCGGCAGCGGACCGGGCGCTCTGCGTCGCGGATGCCCGCAGGGACCCGCGGCCCGGCGTGGGCTCCCGCCGCCTCCGGCTCCGCGGCTGCCCGCGACCGCCCACCGCAGCCCACCGCAGCCGCGGGCCCCGCGGGGCGGACAGACGAGCTCCGGGCGGGGAGGCCTTAGAACAGGCAGACCGGGAGCTTCCTCAGCGCTGTATTGTTTCCCCTGAAATCTGCTCCTCCTACGCGCTCTGCTGCTTGGGGCTTGACTCAACTGCTCGTCCGAGGAGCTGGAAGGACAATTCCAAACCTCTGTGTTTAGCGGGGCGTTGAACGCTAATTTAAGGCGCTCAGTGTTTAAAAATGCGACTGTGTTTACTATGATTTCAGTGTGCTAAGCGTTTACAAGCCAGACACTGTGCCCGAGGCTCTAAAAATGGTCTACCCTGTAGACTTCACAACCACTAGATAAAGCAGAGAATGTTATTGCCCACTTCTATTATTTTTACTATGTGGGTGGTGGCAGGGAAGTGGCACCCCGCCAAGATGGGGGGTGGGGTGCTGTTCTTGGCTCTGTGCTCAGAGTGATCCCTGGTGGTGCTTGAGGAAACATGAGTTGTCCTGGATCAAATCAGGGTGGGCTTTGTGGAAGCGAGTACCTTCCCACCTGTACTATTTCTCCAGCCCTATTCTGCCCCTTATTAACCATGAGGAAACTAGGAATTAGAGAATGCTGTAGCAGTTTTTTAAAAACTGAATCAACATGAGATACACAATTACAAAGTTCATGATTGAATTTTAGTCCTATAATGTTCCAAGGGACTGGAGCCATCGCACAGCGGGTAAGGCTTTACATTCAGCCGACCCGGGTTCGATTCCCGGGTCTCTCTTGAAACTAAGTGGAAGCAAGCTACCAAGAGTATCCCGATATGCATGGCAGAGCCTGGCAAGCTACCCGTGATGTATCTGATATGCCAAAAACAGTAACAACAAGTCTCACAATGGAGAGTTACTGGTGCCCGCTTGAGCAAATCGATGAACAACGGGAGAACAGTGCTACAGTGCTGATGTTCCAATATCCATCCCTCCTTCACCAGTGCACATTTCCCACCACCAATGTGCCCCGTTTTCCCTCTGCACACCCCCAACCTCTTTTTTATTGTTTTTGAGTATTATTCTCATACTACATTTTTATTTTTATTTATTTATTTATTTATTTGGTTTGTTTGGGTCACACCCGGCGATGCACAGGGGTTACTCCTGGCTCTTCACTCAGGAATTACCCCTGGCGGTGCTCAGGGGACCATATGGGATGCTGGGATTAGAACCCGGGTCGGCCGCGTGCAAGGCAAACGCCCTACCTGCTGTGCTATCACTCCAGCCCCATACTACATTTTTAATAGCCCACAAATGAGTGTGATATGTCTGTTCTCTCCCTCTGACTCATTTCACTCAGCATGATATTCTCCATGTCCATCCATGTATAAAAAAAATTTCATGACTTCATTTTTCCTAACAGCTGCATAGTATGTGTAGATGTACCATAATATACATATGTATATATATTTTGCTTTTTGGATCATACCCATTGATGCACAGGGGTCACTTCTGACTTTGCACTCAGGAACCACCCCTGGGGGTGCTCAGGGGACCATATGGGATACTGGGAATCGAACCCAGGTCGGCTGCGTGCAAGGCAAACACCCTACCCACTGTGCTATTGCTCCAGCCCATGTACCATAGTATCTTTATTCATTTGTCTGTTCTTAGCCCTTGGGTTGTTTCCAAATTCTGGCTATTGTGAATAGTACTGCAATGAACATAGAAAAGCAGATGATGTTTTTTGCATTGTGTTTTTGAGCCTCTAGGGCATATTCCCAGGAGCAGTATTTCTAGGTTTTATGGAAGCTCAATTTCTAGTTTTTTGAGGAATACCCCTTTTGTTTTCCAGAAAGGTTGGACCAACATTATTCCCACCAGCAATGAATGAGAGTTCCTTTCTCCCTGCATCCACTCCAGCACTGACTCTTCTTTTTTTTTTTTTAAAGTCTCTGTAGTGTGAGATGGTTGTTGTTTTGATTTGCATCTCCCTGATAATTAATGATGCAGAATGTATTTTCATGTGCCTTTTGGCCATTTGTATTTCCTCTTTGAGAAAGTTTCTGTTCATCTCTTCTCCCCACTTTTTTGATGGGCTGCATATTTTTTCTTGTAAAGTTCTACCAGTGCCTTGTATCTTGGATATTAACCCCTTATCAGACGAGTGTTGACTAAATAATTTTTCTCATTCTGTGGGCTGTCTTTATATCTCAGTCATTGTTTCCTTTGAGGCACAAGATCTTCTTAGTTTAATGTAGTCCCATTTGTTTATCTTTGCTTCCACTTGCTTGGTCAGTGGTATTTCTTCCTTGAAGATGCTGTTAGCTCCAATGTTATGGAGAGGTCTGCCTATATTTTCAGGTCTGATATCAAGTCAACCCCTATTTTATTGAGAGGGTTTTTTTTTAAATCATAAATGGTTGTTGGATCCTGTCAGATGATTTGTCTGAGTCTATTGAAATGATCATATGGTTTTAAATTTTCTTTGTACCTATATTGTGTATTATAATCATTGACTTCGTTTATTAAACCACCCTAACATCCCTGAGATGATTCTTCTTGGTCATAGTGTATAATATTTTTGATGTATTCTTGGATTCAGTTGGCTAATATTTTGTTGAGGCTCTTTGCATCAATATTTATAAGTTACATAGATTTATAATTTTCTTTTTTGTGTGATGTTTGCTTCTGGTATCAGGGTAATGTTTGCCTTGTACAAGTAGTCTGGTAAGGTTCCTGTTTCTTAACTCTCTGAGAGAATCTGAAAAGAATTAGGAGTGGGTCTTTTTTATTTCATTTTATTTTTCTGGATCATACCTGATGATGCTCAGGGGTTACTCCTGGCTCTGTACTCGGGAATTACTCCTGGCAGTGTTCAGGGTATCATATGGGATGCTATAAATCAAACCTGAGTTGGCCTTGTGCAAGGCAAGCGCCCTATCCACTGTGCTATTGCTCCAGCCCAGGAGTAAGGACTTTTTAAAGGCTTTTTTTCAAAAGTAGTCTTTTTCGTTGTTGTGTTTTGGGTCACTCCCAGCAATGCACAGAGTTTACTCCTGGCTCATACACTCAGGAATGAACTCCTGGCGGTGCTCAGGGGACCATATGGGATGCTGGGAATTGAACCCGAGTCTGCCACATGCAAGGCAAACGCCCTACTGCTGTGCTATAGCTCCAGCCCCAAAAGTAGGTTGGTTTTTTTTTTTTTTTTAAAGAACTCACTAGTCAACCTACCTGAGCCTGGGATTTGGTTTTGGAAAGACTTTTAATGACCATTTTGAATTTCTTAATGGCAATTGCCTGTGTAGGTGTTCTGTTTTCTCTTGATTTAACTTCAAAAATTTATGAGTCAAAAATTATATCCATTTCTTCTAGGTTATCCAGTTCCATACCAGATTTTTTCAAAGAATCCCTGATAATCCTTGAATTTCTGTGGTATATGTTGTGACATCTCCCCCTTCATTTCTGATTCAGTTTATTAAGGTTCTCTTTTTCCTTCACGAGTCTCGCTAGTGATTTATCAATGTTGTTTATTCTTTCGAAGAGCCAGATCTTTGTTTTGTTGATCTTTTGAGTTGTTTTATTTATTTTCCATGTCACTGATTTCTTCACTTAGTTTTATTGTTTCCTTCCTTCGGCTAGGTTTGGGTTCCTTTTTTTTGGTCTTTTTTTCTAGCTGCTTAAATTGTACTGATAGATTATCTATGTGGGCTTTTTCTTGCTTCCTAGTCAATGCTTGCATTGCTATGAACTTTCCTCTTCATATCACTTTTGCTGTGTCCCATATGTAATGGTGACTTGTATCTTCATTCTTCATTCTTTATTCATTCATAACTTGTATCTTCATCTTCATTCTCATTTGTTTTAGGAATCTTTTGATTTCCTCTTTAACACTGATTGTTTTATCGGGGTGGGGGCACACCAGACAATGCTCAGTGGTTACTTCTGGCTCAGCACTCAGGAATCAGTTCTGGTAGTTCTTGGACCATATGGGATGCCAAGGGTTGAGCCCAGATCGACTGTGTGCAATGCCTAACCCACTATCGCTATGGTCCTAACCTACTGGTTGCTCAGTAGTGAGTAATTTACAGCTGTTTGAGTTTCCCCCCCATTTCTGTTTGTGATTAATTTCCATTTCAAAGCCTTGTGGTCTGAGGTTAGTTGATAGGATTTCTATCTTTTTAATTTTTATAAGGATATGTTTTATGTCCTAGTTTGTAGTCTAGCGTGGAGAATGTTCTAGGTACACTGTAGAAGAATGTATATTCCCCTTTCTGTGGGTGAAATGTGCTGTATATGTCTACTAGGTACATATCTACTGTGATTACCTTGATGATTAAGAAATGGTCAACCTTGTCCCTGATGATCTTTTTTTATTTTTTGGGGGGTGCATACCCACCTATACTCAAGGCTTACTCCTGGCTCGGCCATCAAGGACCACTCCTGGAGGACCGGGGGAACCATATAGGGTGCTGCGGATCAAATCTGGGTCAGTCTCATGCAAGGCAAGTGCCCTACCCACTGCACTATTGGTCCGACCTCCTCATCAGCTTTTTAAATTTGAAGTTTATGTTGTCTAATACAAGTATGCCCATGCTTGTCTTCTTAAATGCTTTGTTTGCATATAAGATTGTTTTCTAGCCTTTAACTTTGAGCATGCATGTCTATTGTGGCAGCAGAAAGTTCCTGCCACTCTATCTATTGATTGGTGAGTTCAGTCTATTGGCACTGAGATTATTGATATAGAGGGATTTATTGCTGTCATTTTGTAACCGTTACGTGTGATTTTTCTAACCTTTTAGAGAAGAAAGAACACTTCTTGAGTGTTTGTCAGCAAAACTGGTTTTGAAAATGTGAAGTTCCTTTATTTTATTTATTATTAGTTTTGGTTTTTGGGTCACACCTGACAATGTTCAGGGATTACTTTTGGCTCTGCACTCATAAATCTCTCCTGGCAGTGCTCAGGGGACCATATGGAATGCCAGGGATTGAACCTAGGTCAGCCACATGCAAGGCAAATACCCTACCCACTGTACTATTGCTCCAGCCCTGACTGTGAAATTCTTTAAGTGCTGCTTATCTGGGGCTGGAGCAATAGCACAGCAGGTAGGGCGTTTGCCTTGCACGCGGTTGACCAGGGTTCAATTCCCAGCACCCCATAAGTTCCCCTGAGCAGCGCCAGGAGTAATTCCTGAGTGCAGAGCCAGGAGTAACCCCTGAGCATCGCTAGGTATAACCCCCAAAAAGAAAAAAAAGTGCTGCTTATTTATGAATTTATTTTAATCATTCCTTTGAATTGGAATGATAACCTAGCTGGATAAACTATCCTTGGTGAGGTGTTGATTTCATTGAACTTTTTTACTATATCTCCCAATTTGTCTTTTAATTTTTATTGCTTTATTCATACAGATTATGAATTATTGTTTGTTCTTTTCCTTCTTTCCTTCCTTCCTTCCTTCCTTCCTTCCTTCCTTCCTTCCTTCCTTCCTTCCTTCCTTCCTTCCTTCCTTCCTTTCTTCTTTCCTTCCTCCTTTATTCCCTCCTTTCCTCCTTCATTCCCCTTCTCTTCTTCCCTCCTTTTCTTCCCTCCATTCCCCCTTCATTTCTTCTTTCCCCTATCCCTTCCTCCCTTCCTTCTTCCTTTACTCAGGAGGTCTGGAAACCCATCAGAAATTCTCAGCTAACAGGGTCAACAATTCGGCACAATGCCAATACTCTTATTTCTTGCTATAAAATGTTTTTATTTTCCTGAAATGAGCATCTATCATCATCTTTTTCACTTTCTTAGTTTTTTTTGTTTTAGTATCTACCTCTATTTCACTTTGCCCTAAATGTTCACCACAAAATCTGTCACATGGCTGTAAATAGTTTTCCCAAATACCAAATTTGTTTGGTAGTTTCAACCTTTATTGGTTTCATTTGAAATTATTATTCTGGAGACATCTAATCTGTCCCTCAGCCCTATCCTCTTGCCCCAGTTTAGATTTAGGCTGCACTCACATGGGGTCTGAACATGCCTGAGACCCACTGGGACTGCCCTCACCAGTGTTCTGAGTTCTTCAGTTTCCAGGGTGCATGGTTTGCTTGTTCCAGTCACATCCTGTACTCATTTAAAATTCTCCAGAAGTATTCTAAGATGGTGTACTTGGGAATTAAATACTAGAGACCTTCATATCTTTTTTTTTCTTATTTTGGTCACACCCGGCAATGCACAGGGGTTACTCCTGGCTCTGCACTCAGGAATTACTCCTGGCGGTGTTCAAGGGACCATATGGGATGCTGGGAATTGAACCCGGGTCGGCCGCATGCAAGGCAAATGCCCTACCCACTGTGCTATTGCTCCAGCCCTGAGCCCTGTATATCTTAGTATGTTTTTGTTCTACCACTACACATGCTAAGCTGTTTAGGATAGACAGAGAAAACATTTTTCTTTATTATTTTATATTGCTTTGTTTGGGGCCACATTCCATGGTACTCAGAAACATTCCCATCATAGTGCTTTCAGGGGGGCTCCTAGCAGTGCTGGGGAACCATTTGGTGCTGAGAATGGCAAGCATGCCCTCATCCCTTTTGAGCCATCTCCTCAAAGCCTTTATTGAGAGAAACGTTTCAAGGTCTTCTAATATTCATTGCTTCCATTAGTACTCCAAATGCCACTTCGATTCTTTGCTGTATTTTGGGCCACACTCTGCAGTGCTCAGGGTTTGCTCTTGGCTCTGTGCCTGGCCATCACTAATGGTGATACTCTATGACCAAATGTGGGGCTGGGTGTCAGACCAGGGTCATCCATGAGCAAGGAAAGTTCCTTAGCCCCCATACTATCTCCACCCCGGCCTCACTGATTCTAGACACCTGTCCTTGACTTGTTTTTTCTCTTTGACTTGTTTTTGTTTAATTTGGGGGGTGAGGGGTGGAATTTAGTTCACACCCTGTGGTGCTCTGGGACTATTCTTGGTTCTGTACTCAGGAATGATACCCCAGAAGTGCTCAGGGAAGCATATCTTATGTGGAAGATTTGAACCAGCATCAACCAGGGTCCACTGTATGTAAGGCAATCACCTTAACCCCTGTACTATCTCGCCAGTACTCCTTATTTTTCTTTAGAAATTCCTAGGACCTGCTTTCTATTCTTGGTACTATATTTGGTGAGGAGTACCTGCATCTTTTGGTGTTTGATATGCTAGCCTTTAAGTAAACTCTTTCTTTCTTTCTCTCTTTCTTTCTTTCTTTCTCTCTTTCTCTCTCTTTCTTTCTTTCTTTCTTTCTTTCTTTCTTTCTTTCTTTCTTTCTTTCTTTCTTTCTTTCTTTCTTTCTTTCTTTCTTTCTTTCTTCTTTTTTTGCTTTTTGGGTCACACCCGGCGATGCACAGGGGTTATTCCTGGCTCTGCACTCAGGAATCACCCCTGACCATCTGGGATGCTTGGATTCGAACCTGGGTTGGCCGTGTGCAAGGCAAATGCCCTACCCGCTGTGCTATCACTCCAGCCCCAAACTCTTTCAATCTGGAAACACAGGTCCTTCTAACCTGGATAAAATATTCTGTAGTTTTTTTTTTTTTTTTTTTATTGAATCACCATGTGGAAAGTTACAAAGCTTTCAGGCTTAAGTCTCAGTTATACAATGATTAAACACCCATCCCTTCACCAGTGCACATGTTCCACCACCAAGAACCCCAGTATGCCTCCCATCCCACCCCCACCCCCCGCCTGTATAGGTGATAATTTTCACTTTACTTTCTATTTACTTTTTTTTTTTTGCTTTTTGGGTCACACCCGGCGATGCACAGGGGTTACTTCTGGTTCTACACTCAGGAATTATTCCTGGCGGTGCTCAGAGGACCATATGGGATGCTGGGATTCGAACCCGGGTCAGCCGCATGCAAGGCAAACGCCCTACCCGCTGTGCTATCGCTCCAGCCCCACTTTCTATTTACTTTTATTGCATTCAATATTTTAAAAAATCCTCACTATTATTGTTTGGAGTTTCTTCCCCAAAATCAGACCTGCTGAAAAGGCAGCATTTGATAATTTGTTTTCCATTGCTGAGAATGAAGGGATATGAGGTCGCAATAGCGGCCACACAGTTTTTGATTTCTGTATTTTAGTATTTTAGTAACTAATCCTAGGGAAATATCTGCCAGAAATTGCATCATTGCAAGCTCGTACCTCTCTTTAGTGGTCCTTATAATGTGGTCGCCATGCCACCCCCCCCACCCCGAAAGGAAAAGCCGAGAGAGAAAAACCTTTCCCCTCCTGGGGCGGCATGGGGCTGTGGCTTAGTTCACAGTCTAGAGACATTTTTTTTTACAGTGAATTGTTTTTTATTTTAATTTAAAAATTTTTTAATTAATTTATTCTTTTATTGAATCACCATGTGGAAAGTTACAAAGCTTTCAGGTTTAAGTCTCAGTTATACAATGCTCAAACACCTATCCCTTCACCAGTGCACATATTACACCACCAAGAATCACAGTATAGCTCCCCCCTTCCCCCCCACCTCCCCAACCCCCCACCCCGCCTGTGTAACTGATAAATTTCACTTTACTTTGATTACATTCAATATTTCAACAAAAAACTCACTATTATTGTTTGGAGTTTCTCCCCCCTAAAGTTGGACCTGCTGAAAAGGAAGCATTTGATAATTTGTTTTCCATTGCTGAGAATGAAGAGATATGAGGTCGAGTGGCCGCACTAGCGGCCGCACGGTTTTGGATTTCTCTATTTTAGTATTTTAGTAACTAAGTCCAGAGAAATATCTGCCAGAAATTGCATCATTGCAAGCTTGTACCTTTCAGCTACTTTATATTCCACATATGAGTGCAATCTTTCTATGTCTGTCTCTTACATTCTGACTCATTCCACTCAGCATGATACTTTCCATGTTGATCCACTTATATGCAAATTTCATGACTTCATGTGTTCTGACAGCTACATAGTATTCCATTTTGTAGATGTACCAGAGTTTCTTTAACCAGTCATCTGTTTTGGGGCACTCTAGAGACATTTCTGCAAGAAGCTGCTGGTGCAAAAAGTAGATAGGTGGTCTCTGGAATCATGGTCATTCAGCAATGGAGAGGCCGCACATGTGCGTCCGCTTGGGTCACATCTCCGCAGAGAGCCTGTAGTATTTCTTTTGATAATTTAAAGAGATTTTTGTTATCAGGAATTTACCAAGTAAACTAGCTCCTTTATGTAAAAACCCAGCAAATATTTCTGAATATTTGTTCTGTGTTTGTGTTTCTGTTTATAAAGATAATTCACACATATACAAAACTCAAGCTATTGAAGCTGGAGAGATAGTATTGTGGCTACCATGAGCCTTGCATGTAGCTTACCTGGATTTGATCCCTGGCACTGGATATGGTCGTCTGAGCCCGGTTAGGAGTGATTCTTGAGCATAGAGCCAGGAGTAAGCCCTGAGCACCACTGGGTGTGTCCCCCAACCAAAACCAAAACAAAACTCAAAGTAGTAAAATCTATCATGTTTTAAAAGATTCTGTGATGGTTGAGGTGCAATAATAAACCCATAAAGTCATTTTCTTCCTCCCTCCCTTCCTTCCTTCCTTCCTTCCTTCCTTCCTTCCTTCCTTCCTTCCTTCCTTCCTTCCTTCCTCCCTCCCTCCCTCCCTCCCTCCCTCCCTCCCTCCCTCCCTCCCTCCCTCCCTTCCTTCCTTCCTTCCTTCCTTCCTTCCTTCCTTCCTTCCTTCCTTCCTTCCTTCCTTCCTTCCTTCCTTCCTCCTTCCTTCCTTCCTTCCTCCCTCCCTCCCTCCCTCCCTCCCTCCCTTCCTTCCTTCCTTCCTTCCTTCCTTCCTTCCTTCCTTCCTTCCTTCCTTCCTTCCTTCCTTCCTTCCTCCTTCCTTCCTTCCTTCCTTCCTTCCTTCCTTCCTTCCTTCCTTCCTTCCTTCCTTCCTTCCTTCTTTTCACCACACCCAAAAACCAGGGGCTACTCCTAGTATGGTGCTCAAGTGACCATGTGGTGGCAGAGATCAAACCCAGGCCTCCAACATACAAAGTGTATGCACTAATACACTGAGCTTTATCTCTGTCCCCCATAGTTCACTTTTAATAATTGTATAGCATTCTGTTGGAAAAATATACCATTTGATATTTGACCTGAGCTCTAGCAGCAGAGTTGTTTTCAGTTTCCCTTTACTGTAAGCAGTGCTAGGAGGCATAGTTTATACACACAGATGCTGTAGTTCAAGCAGTCTTCTTTTCCCGACTGGGGCAGTAGGGGGTGAGCGTGTCAGTGGAATTAAGGGTAGGGTCATACGAAAGTGGATTTCAACCTGTTTCTTTCTCTTTCTTTTTCTTTTTGAATCACCATGAGAGAGTTACAAGGTTGTTTGGTTTGGGGGGTCACAGCCAACTGTGCTCAGGGATCACTCTTGGCAGGATTGGGGACTCATATGTGGTGCTGGGGATCAAATTCAGGTTGGCCGTATGCAAGACAAGTGCCCTACTCACTATGCTATCACTCCAACCCTTAACCCATTTCTAATGGAAGAATAGTTCCCTGAGAGTGTCTAAGTCTGCCTGGAGATGACCTTGACCTGACCTCCCTGCTATGCTCTCTGCACTGCACAGCTCTCAAACCTTGGTGTACACACCATCACCTGGGGAACTTGTTAAATTACAGGTTACCCAGCTATACCCCAGAGAATCCAACTCCACCTGAAGAAGACTCTGAAAATCTTCTTTTTGAACACACAGCCCAGCTGATTCTGATTAGGTGGCTGGGAGCTGCACTTGGAGAAATATTGACATTGAGTGGAGGAGGTAAATAGTGTTCATCTGAGAAATAGAAGAGCTGGAGACTGATAGCAAAGAAAATTAATTAGACATTTCACTCTCCCCAGGGGACCAGGCTCCAGTGTACTTCAGTTTAGTCTGAGCTTATAAATCTGCTAGCTGGCCTTCATTCTCCAGAAGGATCCAGTGATTCTGATAATCACAAAGAAAGATCTTATGTCCCAAATAGCCTACCGATGAATGGGTGTTTTTCTACCCTCTCATGTGTTCACTGTTACTTAGGAATATAGAAGTACATAGAAACATCTTGGTGTGTTCTCTAGGCATTAAAATATAGGATCTTTAGATTATGGATAGTTCAAAATGCTGAGTACATTCTTTGTACGTAGAGACCCAGGTTTGATCCATGGCACCCTCCCCCCCCCAGTACTGTCAGAAGCAACCCCAAAGCACTGAACTTCTGCCTAGGAAAGGTGGGAATAGATTCTCCCCCATCTTACCTCACACCCCCATCACTAATACAGAGATAACAGCCTAAAAATGTTTCTGAAAAGAGAGGAAACAATACCAACTCTCAGCGAGGATGTGGTTCGATATAAACTGTAGTGGGTGAGACATAATTTGGATCACTCACTCTGGAAAACAATAGAACCCAGTAATTTAATTCCCAACTCTATACCCCAGAAAAGCTCCTTGAATTTTTGTTCAAAGGAGTAAAAACTGCAATGACTCTAAATTCCCTTGTAAAAAAGACTGAATAAATTTACTGTGGTAAATTCACACAATGGAATACTATATATAGTAAAATGAATGCACTATATCTTTATCTTGAATGAATCTTAGAAACGTTAGGAATAAAAAAATACTTCATAGAAAAAAACGCTATTAAACTAAAAAAGCAACAAGACTGGAGAACTAGACCAGGGGCTAAGGGGCATGCCTTGAATGTAGCTGACCCAAGTTGGATCCATGGTGTCACATGGTCACCCTAAGCACCACCAGGTTTAGCCCTGGAGGTCCTTAAGTGGGGCCAGGGCTGACTAAGTAAACCTCAGCATCCAGGGCCCAGGCAGCACTGCATCCTCAAACTTTCACAGCCAGAAACCTGCCCAGTTGGCTGAGAATTACCGGGAGGAGTCCCCAGACCCACTGAGAACCTCTTGGGAAGTCCCACAAAACCACACAAAAAGCAATTTCTTGTTTGGGGACTATATATGGGAAAATATAAAAATGGGTAAAAGATTGTAAAACAAACTCCAATGGTTACCTCCGGGTAAATGAATTATCCCCTTTAACTGACCCAGAGTAACCTGCCGGTGTAACCCTAAAATTAAAAAACAAACAAAAACAGAGAGAGGGCCAGAGATGTGGTTCCATGGTACAACACATGCCTTGCATATGGAGGCCTTGAATTTGATCCCCAGTACCATGAATATAAAAACTAAATTAAACTAAAATTAAAATACATTATATTGAGAGAGGGGCCAGAGTGTGCTACAGCAGGTAGGGTGCTAGTTTTGTATGTAGCCAACCCAGGTTCAATCTCCAGTACCCCATATGGTCCCTGGAGCTGCCGGTAGTGATCCCCGAACATAGAGTCAGGAGTTAGCCATGATCACTGCTGTGAGCAGCCCATATACATACATACACACATACATATATGTGTGTATACATATGTATGAATATATACACACGTGTGCTATATACATATACATATATATGTGTGTATATATGTATATATATATAGAGAGAGAGAGACAGACAGACAGACAAATAGACAGATAGATACAAGATTTCCTAGCTACAACTGTGGCCTCCCAAGAATTTTTACTTTCTGTTCTTCATTTCTTCCATAGGTATTACAGACTAGGAAACAAGATGTCTGCCCTGAAGAAGCCAATGGAAGCTTGTAAAAATCCACCTCTGTCTCACCATTCCAAGGTCAGGGCAAACTGTTGTACACGCTTCTCAGCCAGGTTCTCACAGACTATACCTGTCACTAAATGTTGTGACCTCTTTTCCCAGCCAAGATAATTAATATGTCTAGTTAATATGGCATTTTTCTTTGATGACAGCAAGACAGTCCTCAGGATACTATTTTCTGAATAAGCAATTTTACTCCTATGCTTTCTTCTCCTTAATATAGGCCTTAATAATATAAACAATATCTTTTTGTTTGTTTTGGTTTTGGGACCACTCGAATCCTCTGTCCCTCTCAGAGAGCCCAGCAAGCTACTGAGAGTATCTCTTCTGTATGGCAGAGCCTGGCAAGCTACCATGGCATATTCGATATGCCAAAAACAGTTAACAAGTCTCACAATGGAGACGTTACTGGTGCTCACTCGAGCAAATCGATGAGCAATGGGATGACAGTGATACAGTGTTAACCAGACTGTGCTCAAAGCTTGCTCCCAGCTTTGTGCTCAAGAATCACTTCCTAGTGGTGCTCAGGTGGACTATATATGGTGCTGGGGATCAAACCTGGCAGCTGTGTACAAGGCAAGTGCCCTACCTGCTGTACTACCTCTGGCTTCGAGCCCACTCTTTTTTCCATCCACTAGTCACACATCTGATCAGATGCTCATGTTCCCTTTTGCATTTTGTGGTCCACTTTTTTCTCACCATCCACTAGTCACACATCTGATCAGATGCTCATGTTCCCTTTTGCATTTTGTGGTCCACTTTTTTCTCACCATCCCTCAGCTCAGAAGCAGGCCCAGAGCTCTCCTGGCCTTTGAACACTTCCCCTCTGCTGTATTTCCTTATGCAAAGATCCACTTAAGATGACACAGCTCCAGAGGTGAGGTTTTAGTTTTGACCTATGCGACTGAGTGGATTAGGATTCTGTGTATATGTGTTGTCTCCAAACAGTCCTTATGGAACCTTGGATCTACTCCCAGTAATACTCAGCCCAGTACTTCTAGGGTTAAGTAGTGGCAGCTGCCAGGACCAGCCCACTGGTGCTGGAATAACCATATGGTGCTGGGGATGGAACCCAGGGCCCGTGCATGCCAGATATGTACTTCAGCCCTTTGACTCCCCCTGCCCCCCTCCCCTGTCCCTGATTAGAATTGTAATACTAAATCACAATACTCTGCGACTACAACCAGACTATTTTTGGGGGTTCTTGATTATCCCCAAGGAATCTATTGACTTGCTTGTGAGATAAAAAGAGTACTGTATTTTGGGAAACATCCTGATCAAAGAGCACTAAGACATAGAAAAAAACCTAAAAGTTACTGAGTTTTACCCATTTGATTCAAAGATGGGAGAATTAAGACTCGGGTGGGGAAGACATTTGGATAAGCCGGGGATGGTCCCTGGCCTCTCCAGATGGACTAGAAACTGGCTAGGAACCTAGGTCACCTGTCTCTCCATCACTTTGCCACCTGATTGCTTGCTGAGGCGTACGAGGAAGAGCTGAAGCCACTATTTAGCCCTACCCTAGCCCCTTAAAAGGACGAGACACTCAACTCTTAGAAGATTTTGCTTTTGAAACTGCCCATGATGCTGCATTATCTGGGGGCGGGAGGAGCCTGCTTCACCTGTCAGCTGGTCCATTACACAATCTAGCAAGTTGAGGCCTGAAATGTTCTTCCCACACTCAGGCCCAGCTGTAGAGAAGAAAGGTCAGGTACAGGGAAGAGTAAAAATTGGACACTATCCCTACTTCTCCCCTCAGACCTTCCCCTTCTCCCTCAAGACGTGCAGATGAATTGACTATAAGAGAATTCCAAGGAGCTGTGGCAGGGGTAGGAGAGCAAGTTATCCATAAAAGTTGGAGGGGGCAGGTCTGGTCCTCTTCCCCATCTACATAGGAGTCTTACATGTGGAAGAAGCAATTGGTGGACAAGGTAGAAGGAAGGAAGAAGCATTTGGCCTGTTCTGTGTTTCAGTCCATAAGCTGAAGGTTTATCTATGACAATGGAGAAATGGGAGAAGATGAGACAGATAGCTAAGTTGATCTGAAGTCATCAGTGGAGATCAATGGAAGTAGGAGAGACTGCAGTTCGTGCAAAGTTGTCTGGGATCCCAGTTTGGTCTCTTGACCCAGAAAGCAGCGAATGAGAGGCCAGGGTTTCACCTGACCTCACCCAGGTGGCAAACTCCTATACTTCAGTCCCATCTGAAACAGCCACTATTTAGGAATTCCAGCAAAGGCAATCCAATTAGTGGTGTGTTGTTGTTTTTAGGTCTTTCGCTGTCATGAGCTGAGACAAAGGGGTGTTTTAAAAGTTTAAGTTACAATATACTCAGCAAGTCCAGGCTTGACCTTGCAGTCTTAGCACAGCTATTGAATCTTTTCTTACTGTTTATGCTTACAGTGCCCATAGTCCTGTGACTGAAGCCAGGTATCTCAGTCACTAGAGAAGCCTTTGCAGCTGTCACAGACCTCAGCTCCCAGACTCTTGTCGTCTAGGAAATTTTAGGGGTTCCACATTTTCATTATATATGGACAGTTTGGAGAAGAATCTTGGTGGGGGCACCACTAGGCCTTCAGGCTTTGGTCCCTGCAGGTCACAATGCTCTGTCAGCTGTTTCCATTCTCAACATGGTGACGTGGGACTCTGTCCCTGGGTGCGGGAGCATCTCCCCGAGGACCCAGTGCTCCTACACGCAGTCTCACCGCCCTCTTTGCTTCCTCCCTCTTTCCTTCCAACAGATTTAAAGGGAACTATAAAAGTATGATTAGACAACAAATTTTAAACAGACTCGTGTTGTAGCACTTGTGTCTGTCTTTTTAAAGCATGCTACATTCAAAGACCTAGTGGCACATCTAATAACATCAACTTTTGAAGTAGTGATAAATGCACACAACATTTCAACATATTGCAGCAATAACAACAGGATATGAAAATAGCTGATTCCTGATGTTGATAAAGGCACACATGCTGTTAATACAATAGTGGTTTTCTGCTTATAACTAAAAGAAACGCTCCATTTCAATTACAGGCTAGTAAAAATAAAAATGTGATTTTCCCTCTATGCAAGCACTAGCACTAAATTAACCTTGGTCAGAAGGAATTTGTTCTTTTTTTTTTTAGTTTAGTTTTTCAAAAAATTTTATTTTCATAAGGTTGTTCACATTAATTGTTTACATTCAATATTTCAACACTAATGCCACCACCATTACACCTTCCCACCACCATTATTTCAAATTTTCCCACCACCTTTCAAGCCTGCCTGCCAGGGCCAGATGCTAGATAATTTACTTTCTATTGCTTATTATGAATATCAGGAGAGGTCACATGTGCTTCTGGAATTCTGAAATTGTAAGTGGTTGGGATCCAGAGACATCTCTGTAGGGAGGTAATCCATTTTGAGATTCAAATAAATGATTTTTAACACAGCATAGGCAAGGGAAGAATGGATGCTGGGACAAAAGAAGGGACAGATGGGTTTCAGAAAATGCTGATGTCTACCTACATAAGCAAACCAAGAAAGTAATGTAAAGGCGAGAATATTAATTCCCAGTCTCCCACCACTTCTGGTTTTCAATGCCTTTCATTTCCTTGGGTACACTTCCTGTGATTTCAAAAATTTGTTCTTTTTTAAGCTCTCTTTCTTCAATAGAAATTACTAACCTTACACTAGATTCATAAGATCTATGACCTACTTGAGTGAGGGGAAAAAGTGAGTGCATTTCTAAGCTAATAGTGCAATACAAAATTTCATTTCACTTTCAGGGCTTATTTATTTCTAGTTTCTAGTTGGTGGACAATCATAACATTTCTAATGAACTTTTTAATTTCCTTTTTCTTGGGGATGGGTGGGCACCTTGGATCAAGCCCAGAGTCTCACCCATGTAAACATTCTCTCACTCTCCTGGACCAGTACCTCCCTGGCCCAGGAGTCTCTTTCCTTAACTCACAGTAAAATAGAAGCAACTCAGGAAAAGGGAGTACCAACACTTCACCTGATAATATCTGAGGTGACTACAGGTTATTATAGACAACCAAAAATGTAGGAAATGTTGTGGGCCAGAGGGATAGCTTAACAGGCTAGAGCACATACTTTGCATGCTATAGATCTGGGTTCAATCCCTGGAACCATATAGTCCTTCTACCACTACCAAGACTAACCCCTGAGCACTGAACCAGGAGTAGCCCCTGACAACCACAAAGTATGATCCCAAAACAAAACAAAAACTTTAGCTACCCACTCCCGCCCCCGTACTTCCAGAAGCCGTGGCAGCCACACCCACATCCCACAACTGCCACCATATACACTCATTTATCTGCCCAGCTTTACAGACTCATGATTAAAACTAGGAAGAGGGGCTGGAGCAGTAGTACAGCAGGGAGAGTGTTTGCCTTGCATACGGCTAACCCAGGTTCAATCCCCAGCATCCCATAAGGTCCCTGAGCACTGCCAGGAGTAATTCCTGAGGCAGAGCCAGGAGTAACCCCTGTGATCACCATGTGTAACCCAAAAAGCCAAAAATCAAAAACAAAAAACCCAAAACCTCAGAAAAGATCAACCAGCTACAAAATTTCACAGATACACCAGTCTCCCAGCTGAAAATTCTGGAATGCCCTTGGGAGGGGTCGAGCTGAGTTCCCGCCCTGCCAAAGCCCCAGCAGCTGCACTCACACTCCACAGCTGCTACCATGTCCACAGACCAACTCCATTGCCTCATTACTGAGCTCTGCAGAGACAACAAACTGCTGAAAACTTCAGGTACACCCATCTCCAGGCTGAGAACTGTGGCATCTTCTCAGAGTGGGGGTGAGCAGCCACGTAAACTCACTGCCCAGTTAAATATTCTGGATTTTTTGGAGTGCACTGCCGCAATAGAGGCTGTGTGGCACCTCCAAATTCTACAATTCTGACACCCCAATAGGAGCACATAAAATTGTATGGGAAAGTAACATAGAAGCCAAGTAAGGCTAATAAACAAAAACATTAATACAGAAGCTTCAACTAACAATGACAGCATAGTAAATCCTCAGACAAGGACTTAAATGTCTCCATGGTGACATACAACTATTTTCACAAATTATTTTTTGCTGAAGTATTTTTTAAATAATTTCATTAGCCATTTAGTGATAATAGGAAATATAATTTATTTTGTGCCTGCTAAGGGTGCAGGCTTGGGAAAATGGAGACAGTGGGGAAGGGAAGGTAACTTGTGGTGGGATTAGTGTTGAATTCCTGTAACAATCATGATCAACTCTACAAGCCACTGTGCTTAAATAAAGAAAATTTTTTTAATTAAAAAACAAAAACTGTAAGGAATGTTTTATCTCCCCGTGTCCTGCTTCCCTTCATCATTGTTCTTGCCATTTTCTCAGCCCAAGAAGTTTCTATTTTTAAAGACAGAGAAGAATGAAAAATAAATCACAAAAAATTATTTTAATCCCAGAAAATTGGCAAGATTTGGTTGGTGTAGGAGTAAATAATTAAATGTGCTTTAATTACCCTGATTGCTTCTATAAGATTATAATAATTGATATTCATTACTATGACTATATTCTCAAGAAAATGCTAAGCAATGTTTGTTAGCTTAATGCTGTAAGAAAAGAGTATATATAATGATTTGGTATGATTATTATTTTTTGTTTGGTGTTGGATCATTTCTAGCTCTGCAATCAGGAATTATTCCTGGTCATGCTCAGGGGACCATATGGAATGCCAGGGATTGAACCCAGGTCAACCATGTGCAAGGCAAGTGCACACTGTACTATTGCTTCAGCCCATATTTGGTATGATTTCTTTTTTTTTTTTTTTTGCTTTTTGGGTCACACCCAGCAATGCTCAGGGGTTACTCCTGGCTTTGCACTCAGGAATTACTTCTGGCAGTGCTTGGGGGACCATATGGGATGCCGGGGATCGAACCCGGCTCGGCCGCGTGCAAGGCAAACGCCCTACCCGCTGTGCTATCGCTCCGGCCCCCCATATTTGGTATGATTTCTAAGCAAGATGCTTATGATTTTGTTGCTTATGATTTTGTAGATGCCAATCACGGGCTGGAGAAATAGTTCAGCAGGTAGAACATTTGCCTTTCATGCAGCTAACCCACGCTCAACCTCAGGAGTCTTTATGTTTCCCTGAGCCTATCAGGAGTGACCCACAAGCACAGAACCAGGAGTAAGCCCTGAGAATGCTAGATGTGGCCCAAGAACAAAACCAAAGAGAATGGTGATAATTTGATTATTTCTGAATAGTTAATTTTTTGGTAACTAATACTATACCCATGACTCTCTGGTCCCTCTATCTGGAGGTTCTTCTTCCAGGACAGATTTATGCTTCTTAGATCCTCCTGGGAGTAAAGAACAGTGGTGGGGATGATGGACGGTAAGAGAAGAACACATATCATTTCAGATGGTAATATCCATAGACAAAGAGTGAGGAACAGGACCCGGGTGGCTCTCAATCATCCAGTGATGGCCAGCGCGTACTAACTGCAGAACTCTGAACTCTCCTTCCATCAAAGCCAAATGTTTGAAACCACATCCTTGGATGAGGACCTTCCAGAACAGATGCCAACCCGAGTTTGAATACCCAGCGCCACATATGGTCCCCTGAATACCACTAGGGGTTACTCTTGAGCACAGTGCTAAAAATAGCCCAGAACACCACCAGATGTGGCCCCCAGAACCACACAAAAAATTATTTTTGGATAGAATTCAGTGACAAAACCATGTGAGCCTGGAGTTAGTCTGTGGGAATGTTTTTAAGTATTTGGTTCAGTATTGTTCATGAAGTATGAACAGATTTAGATTTTTCTATTTCCTTTCGTATTCATATGGACAAGTTTTGCTTTTATCTTAATTTTCCCATTTTGACCAAATGCAGATATTGTTGGAATAAACTTAAAATATCATTTAAAAAGTATTTGTCAATCCAGGAATTGGAACACATGTTTTGTATGCAGGAGACCCCGGTCTGATTTCCAGTATCACATGGTCCTGAGGACCTATAGGAGTGACCCTCAAGCCCAGAGTTGAGAGTAGACACCATGTACTCATAGAAGTAATACACCCTAAAAGAGTATTTGTAGACCTTTTCACTTTTATTTTTATTCATTGGGTATTTAAACCTTGCTCTCGTTTTTCATCAATTGTGCCAGGGCTTAGCATTAGCCTTTTTAAAATATTAACATTTATCTTTATTAACATTCTATAGTATATATTTGCTTTCTAATTCATTGAATTCTACTCTTAATAATTTTGCTCTATTTCCTTTGATTTTAATCACTAAAATATTTCTTGACATGGCTGCTTTCACATGCTGCTTCTCTTTCTTAGCCTTTCCTTTCTTCCATTATATACAGAGATTAAACTTTCCTCTCATGTGGTTACATCTCACAAAGTTGTCTATATAATAATTATATTATCATTTTATTGATGATTTTTTTTTCATTTTTACTGGGAGTTCTTTGCAAAATTAAGAACTGTAGATTGGTCATTTAGATGTGTTAAAATATTCTAAGCATAGAAAAATCTCTTTTGTTATATTTGTTAGTTCAGTTTCATCAATAAAAATACGCTATATAATGTAGGATTTGGGTTTTCTTTTATTTTGGTATGTTTACTTTTGACCACACCCAGCTGTGCTCAGGGCTTACTCCTGGCTCTGTGCTCACACCTGGTGTGCCTCAGGGAACCATAAGGAGTGCTGGAGATTGGACCAGGGGCAACGCCTTGCAAGACAATCACTCTACTCAGCCTTGGTGTAGGTATTTAAACTTTTCTTTGAGGGCTGGAGAGATGGTTTAACAGGCTGGAGTGAATGCAGGAGACCCATGTTCTCTTCTGGAAACACATGGACCCCAAATACTTCTGGGAGTAAGTATACCCCCCACACCAGCACATTAGACCCTGAGCACTACCAGTTATGGTGTTCAAAACAAAATAGTTCATTGAGTTATAAATATTGTCACTTTACTTTTTGTACATGTTTTATCTGCTAAATATACATTAATTTATATCTGCAATTTTGTATGTCTTAATAAAATTCATCAACTTTTTGATTGACTGTTAAAATTTTTATTATTTTTGCGTTTGGGGTCATACCTTATAGTCTTCAGGGACTACTTTCTGGATCTCTGGTCAGGGGTCACTCCCAGCAGTTCTTAAGGATCACGTGGTATTGGTAGGGATCAAACCAGGGTCAGCTGCATAAAAAGCAAATGCCTTAATGTCTGATTTATCTCTCCAGTCCCAAAATATTTCCTTACTGATTTTTTTGCTTGCTCTTTTGTTACCAGGAGAATCTTTTTAAAATCTCTTTTCAAAGGTGCCAGAGAGATGGTCCAGTGGATAAGGTGCTTACTTTGCACCTTGTCAGGTTCAATCCCAGCACCCTGTATGGTCCCCCAAGTCCCACAAGAAATTATCTCTCGGCACAACATAGGGAGGAAGTCCTAAACACTGCTGGTGTGGCTCAAAAATCAAAAGAAAATTAAATAAATTTGCAAAGAAAAAAGATCTTCTGTAGTAACGTAGATATGCCTTTTCACTTTTAGTTTCATTGTTTTCTTGCTCTATTGTAAGACTAAAGTATTAGGAGTTTCTAGGTTCAAAATCAGAGATTTTTGTGCACTTTCTTCTATGATTTGATATTAGCAAATTCCCTAGGTTCAAAAAGAGGACTGGAAGTCTTAAATTAAAAAGGAATTTTGAGAAGCAGGAGAGAGTACAGGAGGTGAGTCACTTGCCTTGCATAGGGCTGCTTCAGCTGAAACCCTGGTTTGATCCCGCATACCACATATGGTACCTGATCACTGCCAGGAGTGATCCCTGAACACAGAACCAGGATTAAGACCTGAGCACCATGGAGTGTGGCTCAAAATCCAAAAACTAAAAAAGAAAAAATAAAGGGGGTTATTTTAAATTTATTTTATTTTAATTAATCACCATGAGATACAGTTACAGACTTACAAACTTTCATGATTACGTTTCATTCATACAATGTTCAAGTACCCATCCCTCCACCAGTGCCCATTCTCCACCACCAGTGTTCCCAGAGTCCCTCTGGGAGACCACCACACCTCTTCCCACCCCCTGCCTCTGTGGCAGGCACATTCCCTCTTTCTCTCTTCTTTTGGGTGTTATGGTTTGCAATATAGGCACTAAGTGGCCAAAGGAGGGTATTTTGATACAGGTTATTTGGGCAACTCACTTTGTTTTACTTGTCTTTTTCCATGTATACAGGAGAAATACATTATCCTTATTAAACTGTTTTGTATTGTTTTGGTTTTTGCTCCTGTTTGTCATACACATATATGGCTACTTTCTGTTTTGCCACGAAAGAAGTGTTTGATTAGGCAACAATTTCTTTCCCACAGAGGAATGTCACAGCAGCCGCCTTAAGAGCAGTTGCAAACCAGTAGCTATGGTATGTTATTTTTTTCTTATCAAAAAAGGGGTATTGAGAAAGTGAAAGAACATATCTTAAATGATTATTATGATAATGCTATAGAAATATTTTGGCACATGTCAGCAGCAACCTTTGTCAGACAGGGTGGGGCAATCAACCATGTACGAGCCAAGACTTGAAGGTGAGTGGTATAAGCAGATGTTGTCCCACCCCTCAAACAACTTTGGAACCATTCAAGGAACCAGAAGGAACTGCCTGTGTCTCCACGAATAGTGAGCAAAGATGGGGAGAAGGTCTTGACACAACTGAGAGTATTTTCCAGTTCACATGGGCAATGATGGTCGTCCAAAGTAACTGGTTTAACTAGCCTCCTCCCTGCCCTCCCCACAATCTGTATTCTCTGTCACTGTCACTGTCATCCCATTGCTCATCAATTTGTTTGAGTGGGCACCAGTAACGTCTCTCGATTGTGAGACTTATTTGTTACTGTGATTGGCACATCCAATATGCCACGGGTAGCTTGCCAGGCTCTGCCGTGAGGGCTCGATACTCTTGGTAGCTTGCCGGGCTCTCCGAGAGGGGTGGAGGAATCGAACATGGGTCGGCCGCATGAAAGGTGAACGCCCTACCGCTGTGCTATCGCTACAGCCCCTGTATTCTCTATCATTTGTTTTTCTATTAGCATATGTGTGTGTAGTTTGGACATTTTAAAAAAATATCTTTTCCCAGAGGAGAATTACTGAACAAGAGGATAAAACCTTTTAAGTATTTAATAAAATTTATAATTTTGTATAACTTTTTGTTTGTTTGGAGCTCCTCCGGGAGCGTGTGGTGCTAGGGATTAAACCAGGGCCTCCTGCATGCAACACACATGTTTTAGATCATTGAGCTGACCCAAAGCCTGTATAATTTCGAGGTTTAAAAAAAAGAGCTTGAGGGCTGGAGTGATGATACAGTGAGTAGGCTGTGATTACCACTAGGTGTGACTCCCCTCCCCTCCCCAACACACACACAAGGATATATTGCCATGGGTTTTTGTTTGTTGTTTGGGTTGTCTTTTGGGGTTTTTTTGTTGTTGTTTGTTTGTTTGGGGCCTCACCCAGTGTACTCAAGAATTACTCTGTCTCTTTGCTTGGGAAACCACACAGGGTACTGGGGGTTGAACCCAGGTCAGCTGTGTGCAAGGCAAGCACCCTACCTACTGTACTATTGCTCTGGCCCGTATAGCCATGGTTTTAACACAAAAAAGTTTCAGAGCTGTTAACAGTTATCAAGGATCAGATGCCTACCAGTGGTAGAATACAAATTGGTACCTTTCTTTCATCAGGGAAATTTGTCAATATGTATAACAAACATTGACCTTGTAGTTCCTTCTCTCTTGGGAAGAATCTGAAAGATATAATTGGATGTGCAAGGATGTATACACCAGGAGGTACAAAGAAGCATGATTATAATAGTTGAAGATAGGCATGATTTAAACATCTACAGACAGGCCAGGGAGATAACTCCAAGGACTGAAGCACATGCTTTGCATGCATGAGGCCCCAAATTCAATGCCCTGCAGCCTTCGGTCCCCTGCACAATGTTAGGTATAGCCCTGATGACCTTCAACACTGTTTGGTCCAGGCAGAATAGTCTCACCAGGTCTGAGCATTGAAACATGGTTGAATATGGCTGAAAGTGGGCCCTGAACTCCCTAGCACTGCTTGGAAAGCCCTTTACCCTCCCCCCCAAAAAAAACTAGCAATAAAGAATTGTTAAATTAAAGTACTATATCCATCATGTGATTTTGTCCTTTTAGTGAGAATAATCCAAACTGACTTAGAAGAAAAAATTATGACAGCACTCAGTGACAGACTAATTAGAAAGACTCATCTGAATATTTTTAGCCCTTCAAAGTAATCTTGTAGGGGCTGGACATAGAGCTCAAGGGCAGAGCACACGCCCCACCTGGAGGATGCTCTGTCTGATCCTCATCACCTAAAAGAGATTTTTTAGTAAATATGTGTGAAAATAACAGACCAGAAGGAAACACCTACATATTATTAGTAATGATCAGCAGGTGGTGGGACTATGGATGCTTTCTCTTCTCTTAGTTTCCATGGTGTCTGTTTTTGTTCCTTTTCTTTTTTTTTTTTACCTTATATTGCATGTGTGTGATGGTTGAGGCCAGGGCCTCATGGGGCACGGCTTGTGCCTTAATCACAGAGCCATGTACCATGTCTTTGTAAACGGGGGGAGGGGCACTGAGATTAGCACGTGTTGTTAGATCATTTGGAATGTAATTTCATATGCTTTAAGCTGCTATTTACATAAAGATGTGCCTGTCCTGGAATAGATTTCTTGGGTCCATGCCTTTTTTCATTCACTCCAGAACTGATCTCCTTGGAGTCTTACCCAGATTTCTGAATTTCCCCACTCTCCTCCCATCATTGCTTCCTTGCACAAATCCATATTCCTTTCCCACCAGGCTTCCTTGCCCAGTGTTCTTTTCAGAAGTGAATATTGGGCTTGGGTCCAGAAACAGCACAGGAGTCAGGCGCATGCCTTGCACACAGCCCATCCGGTGGCCTGGTGAAGTCCCTGGGCAGCACTGCAACCTCAAGCCCTCATGCAGAACCAATCTCTGAACCAACCTAACGCTGAACCAACCGCTAAACCTACCAACCGCTGAACCAATGTTAGTTTGGCGGTTGATGGAGAATCTCCCAGAGGCCCCACCCCCTTCCCTCTTACCTGAGCACCGTCTGGGAGATCCTCCTCCCTCGGATCCCTCCCCTCCAAAAATAATAATAATAATAATAATAATAATAATAATAATAATAATAATAAGGATTTGCCCCTTGTGACTCCTCTGTGAAGCAGTCTGTCTGCCCTTCTACTAACCTTGATGGTTCCAAGTCCCTCAATGAGCACTTAGCATGGACAAGAGACCAGCCAGAGTGGCATTTCTGGAGCATTTGATAGATCAAACAAAGTCCACTGCCAAATCGTCACCTGGGCAGGGCCAGTAGTGTCCTGATAAGCTACTGAAAAAGTCCAGCCTCCATCCAACCCTTGGCCTCCAGCTTGCTGAGAAGTCAGCAGAAGTCAAGGTTCGGCTCCTGGAGCCTGTCCGGCCTCACGTGGCAGCCCAGGCTCTTAAACCACTGCCTGAGAGTGGGACAGGGGACACAGTGAATGGCAGGGATGGTTCCTGTGAAGGCAGGAAACCTCTCAAGTGCTGCTCCATTGGAGGGCATTTATTTATTTACTTTTTCTGATATATTTCCCTAGAAAAAATATCAGTTGGCACCTTCTTAGTGACTTTAGAACATGGGCTTCAGTTGAATCTCAAAGCTGGGAAAGCTATTACACATCACCTGCTCCAGGCCTCTTCCTTTACAGCTCAGAGAGAGCAAGCGACATGCCTAAGGACACTGTAAGAGTCAGGAGACTCTGGGCTTTGACTCAACTTGAATATTAAATTCTTTAATATAATATTGAATATTAAATTATTTAATATAATATCATATTATATCAATATAATATATACATATAATAAATGAATAAATATAAATGTATAATAAATAATAATATAATGTTGAATATTAAATTCTTTAATATAATATCATTTATGGTCTTCATGAATGCAGAATTTCTAAATTGTCTTATCTGCTGTGTCATAGTGCCCTTCTATCATCACCCACCTAATATATAACTGTATCACTGTATCACTGTCATCCCGTTGCTCATCGATTTGCTCGAGCGGGCACCAATAACGTCTCTGTTGTGAGACTTGTTGTTACTGTTTTTGGCATATCGAATACGCCATGGGTAGCTTGCCAGGCTCTTCTGTGCAGGCAGAATACTCTCAGTAGCTTGCCGGACTCTCTAAGAGGGGCAGAGAATTTGAACCCGGGTTGGCTGCATGCAAGGCAAACACCCTACCTGCTGTGCTATCACTCCAGCCCAATATGTAACTCTGAATCATAAAAATTAGAAAACAAATATTCTGAAACTGAAGCCCAGAGAGACTACCAAGGGTCACTTAACTGTTTAGATTTGAAGCCAACGCTGGCCTCAGTCACATAATAAACTGTCCAGACCCTCCATCAAATAGACTGAACACTATGGAAAATGTTTTTTTTTTTCCCAAGGCACACAGAGTTGTTAAGAACCTTCTAAACAGCGGTCAGAGAGATAGTACAGTGGGTAGAGAGTTTGCTCTTCTTACACAAGACCAACTCAGGTTCAATTCCTGGCTTGTCCTCTGAACACCACAGGAGTGATTCTTAACTGCAGAACCAGGAGTAATCTCTAAGCACCCCTGGGTGTGGGAAAAACCAACCTCCCCCCCAGCAAAAAAAAGAAAAGAACTTTAAATTTTTTCTTATTATTTTTAATTGGATCACTCTGAGATATATAGCTACAAAGTTGTTCATGATTGAGTCCCCATCATATAAAGTTCCATCACCCATCCCTTCACCAGTGTCCATTTCCAACCACCAGTGTTCCAGTTTTCTGTGCGCCTGCCAGTCCTCCTTCTCACTCTGCCCCCATAGCCTACTTACTCTGTCTTTTTGTCATGTATGTGTGTGTGCATTTTTTTTTGGCCCACACCACTCAGTGCTTGCAAGCTACTCTGAGCTCTGTGCTCTGGGGTCACTCCTGGCAGTGCTCTAGAGATCATGTGGTACCAGGGATCATACATACTTTTTATATACATACTTTGTATATGCTTTGTATATATATGTATATATTTATATA
This sequence comes from Sorex araneus, assembly GCF_027595985.1. NCBI lineage: Eukaryota > Metazoa > Chordata > Mammalia > Eulipotyphla > Soricidae > Sorex > Sorex araneus. The sequence continues at coordinate 191,114,014 of NC_073304.1, read as the reverse complement.
CATACATACTTTGTATATGCTTTGTATAAGCTCCAACCTGTTGAAAGCAAGTTTTGATCACATTCCTCCTGCCCAGGGATTTGATCATCACCTAATTTTTGTATTAAATACATTGTTTCTCATTTCTTTTTTCTTTTTTTAAACCTGGTGATGTTCAGGAGTTAAATCTGACTCTGCACTCAGGAATTATTCCTGGCAGTGCTCAAGGTATCACATAGGATGCTGGAGATACATTCTGTTTAAAATGCTGAAAATAATATTATTCCCTCACATAGTATCTGACTGATAACACTTGTGTGGCTTAAAGAACCACCTGCACCGTTTGATTCTGTCTTAACCTCTCCTCTCCTTGAAAAATCACTGATGTCAAAGAACAATGATATGAAACGATGTTCACAACACATTAAAAAAACAAACACAACAGGTGAGAAAAATAGTACAAGAGTTAAGGCACTTGCTTTGCATGCAAGTTTGAATCCTGGTTTGATAATGTTTTGAATCCTGGCACTACTTAGGGTCCCTGAGCACCGCAGGGTTTGGTAAAATAAATAAATGAATAAATAAGTGCTGGAGCTATATACAGGGGTTGCACACAGTCAATCCTGGTTTTATCCCTGGTACCACATAAGGTCCTATGAATACTATCAGGAACAGAGCCGGAGAGTCCTTTGAACATTATAGGCATGTTCCAAACAAAAACTACAGAAGTAAGTAAATAAAAGGAAACCACAACACTGCAAATAATCTGATTCTCTGCTCCTGCTCTGTGAATCTATGACCCAGATGTGTCTCTGGAGATTGCCTCCAACTGTAGCCTTAGAGGGTCATGTCATGCTCTACTAATTTTTCCAGTAGAACGACTTCAGTCACAAGTCTCTGTATGTTGGTATCCACCCTTACAAAAACTCCTAAGAGATTGTAAGCAGGGCTTATTTTCCTGGATGCTCCAAATACTTAGTCTTTATTGTTTCCTCCACTTTTGATTATTGCTGGATTTTCTCATTCCTTCATTTCACCAAATACGACTGGCCCAAACTCCGTAAAACAGACTTCACTGAAAATTAGAATCACAATAATCTACAGTCTGGTTTACAGCTCAAAATTTCACTAGGTTGCACTGATCTAGTGCTATTCTACTTTCTAAGGACTCTTCTTTCCCTTTTTCCTTTTCCTTTTTTATTTTAAAAATTATGTCCCCCAAGTCGCACGGCAGAGCCTAGCAAGCTGCCCGTGGCGTATTCATATGCCAAAAACAGTAGCAACAAGTCTCAAAGTGGAGACGTTACTGGTGCCCACTCGAGCAAATCGATGAACAACGGGATGACAGTGTGACAATGCATGTCCCCCAAGTATGAAATAGCTCTGGCGATCAAGCCAGCCCATTAGGCTAGAATGAACAAAGGACCATCTGCTTTGCCCCTGACTGATATAAGAGCAACACACCAATGAGGTGACTCTTTGCCCATTGCTAGGGGTATCTTTTTAAATTTTTTAATTTTAGGCATTGTGATTTACAATACAATCAGAGTTTTGTGCATACAATTTTCCAACACCACGCCCTCCACCAGAGTGTCTCTCCTCAATCTACCCACACCAACATTGTAAACTCACTTGTCCTAAAGGCTTTTCTTAATGGAATTGAGAAGATCAAATCAGGAGTGCATGCCTTGTGTATGGGGGCCCCAAGATTATTCCCTGATACTGTGTTGTTCCCTATTCTCCAGTGGCTCTGCCTTTGGTGGCCCCAGCATACCTAGCTCAAAAAGCAGCACATTGCCCAGCCCTTAAAACCAGGCTGAGTATTGCCAGGATTGACTTGGGGTCACTTGAGCATTGCATGGGAGATAAAAAGGCTGGGGAACATTTCTTGATGCTTTATATGGATCCCTCCGAGTCTCCACTATGCTTTTGTGCAGATTAGAGAAAGATACCTATGAGAGCGGCTGGTGCAACAACTCTAGGGCAGTTTGAGAGCACGGAGAATTTATACGCCACCTTAACTGGGCATTGCTACTCAATTCTAGCCAGTTGGAGGGCCAGGCTTCACACAGCTGACCTGGGTTCACTCCCCAGCCATAAGGTCCCCTGTGCATCACCAGGAGTAATTCCTGAGTGCAGTACCAGGAATAACCCCTGAGCACCACCTGGTGTGGCCCAAAAACAAACAAACAAGAAATCCAGTTGGAGCATTGCAGAAATGTGAGCCAAGAATTTCCAGGCCTTGTAAAAGAAAAACAAAAAAACCCAGAAAACTAATATTTTATTTTAAAATTATTAATTTCACTTGTTAGCCACTAACAGGCAAATCAAAATGTTAAGTACTTATTATATTTTGAGTATTTTTCTAAGTGTTTTATAAAATTACTAACATTACTTATTATTATATAATTTGTAGGTATCAAGTATTTTGTTCTTTATAGCAACATATAAGATAGTTACTATCATTATCTCTTCTTACAGATCAGGAAACTGAGGCACAATGATTAAGTTGTCCACAGTCCTGTAATAAGCAGGCTTCTGGCTCTAGAGGCTGGGCTCTTACTCATCATGCTTTACTGCTATGAGCTAAATTTGGTTTGTGCATCGCCAGTTTTGGCTTCTGTGAGACCAGTGCGGCTCAATAAGCATTTTTCTCCCACCATGGATATGTTTTTCTTTTCTATGCTAACAATTCATGACTTACCTTCCAATGTTGTGGTTGGGGGGCAATACATTGTGCAGTGTTAGGGACCAAATTTAGGTCCTTGTATATACTAGGCAGGTACTCAACCATTTGAGCTGGCCCTTTCACCCTTGATACCATTTCAAATAATTTATTTTTTCAGGGCCCAGAGCATGAGGTCAACCAATTCCTGGCATCCCATCTGGTCCCCCAAGCACCACCAGGAGTGATCCCTGAGTGCAGAGCCAAGAGTAAACCCTGAGCACTGCCAGATGTGATTTAAAAACTTAAAAAAAAATATTTTAGGGGCTGGAGTGATAGCACAGCAGATGGGGCGTTTGCCTTGCATGCGGCCGACCCGGGTTTGATTCCCAGCATCCCATGGTCCCCGAGCACCGCCAGGAGTAATTCCTGAGTGCAAAGCCAGGAGTAACCCCTGTGCATTGCTAGGTGTGACCCAAAAAGAAAAAGTAAAAATTTCAGACTGGGAGATAATCACATGCTTTTCATGCAAAAGGTTTGGACCTGAGAACACCATCAGGAATGATGCCGGGCCCCAAACAAGAAGTAACCCCTGAGCACCACTGGGTGTGACCCCGAATTTTTCACTTTTTTCCTCTGTTGTTTGGATGACTAGAGGTTTTACAGTTGGTCACACACTGGTGGAGATCTTCTGGGGGAGTCACACTCTTGGTTGTGATGTTCACAGGCTTCTGTTTACAGTGTTCTGGAAGTCACACACTTTGTTGTGGTTCCAGGGATCACAAATGCAACGCTGAAGCCAGAGAGATAGAGTAGTGGGTAGGGTGTTTGCCTTGCATGCTGCTGACCTGGGTTTGATCCCTGGCATCCCACATGGTCCCCCGAGCACTGCCAAGAATAATTCCTGAGGGCAGAGCCAGGAGGAACCCCTGAGCATCGCCGGGTGTGACCCAAACCCAAAATCCAAACAAAACAGAACAAATGGCAAGGCCATCTGGATCCCACTTGTTCTAAAAATCAGAGTTTGAACCTGCAACCCAGTGGCTATAGGCAATAACCCACCACTGAGCTATCCCAGTCCCCTTAAATTTAAATAGATGCATGTGACTGATGACTTCCATATGGGACAACTTTGTCTCACTGTTATCTTCAATGCCTTAATCGCTACCATTTCTTTCCTCCCTCCCTCCCTTCCTCCCTTCCTCCCTCTCTCTCTCTTTCTTTCTGTGTTGTTGTTGTTTTGTTTTGGGGCCACACCCAGTGGTACTCAGTGCTTACTCCTGGCTCTGCATTCAGGAATTACTCCTGGAGGTGCTTAGGAAACAATATAGGGTGCCAGGAATCAAACCCAGGTCAGCCCTGTGTAAGACAAAAGCACTATCCACTGAACTATTGTTCTGGCCCTCCCAGTGGCTGGAACTGAGTAGCAATGCTCACTTAAGGTGGAGCATAAACTCTCCATGTAGGAGAATCACATTTGATCCCAGCTCTGCATGGTTTCTTGAGCCCTGCTGGCTGTAGAAGCCCAAAGAAGAAAGTAGCCCTCCAAATCATTAGGTATGACCCACTCCCAGCCACCCAAAGAAAGAATTGAGGAGTTACCTGACCAGTCTGGATGTGCAGAAAGCTAGATTGAAATGGGTTTGCTTTGAACTTGGAGGGTATTGGAAGACACATATTCTAATGAAAAAGGATATTAACCCCAGGGAAAACAAAAGGGAAATATTCTCGAGTCTGTTGCCATCAATATTTACATAGTCATAACAATGAAGACATGAAGTTCAACTCTGAACAAAATTGTGAAGAGGTGAAGTAAAAGTTAAACACTCAAATCTCTAGTAGAAAGTCCACAGGTAATATCTGCAAATGAACTTTAAAGAAATATCAGCCGGGATGTGGCTCAGTGAAAGAGCATTTGCTTTGCGTGTATGGATACCATCTCCAGCACTGAAAAAAAAGTATGTATATATATATATGTATATATATATATATATATATATATATATACAGAAATACCAGTATGTTGGGGTTGGAGAGACAGTACAGCAGGCACAGCCAATCCAGATTCAAGCCCTAGAGTTCCCCCTGCCCCCTGCCCCCGCCAGGAGTGATCCCTGAGTGTAGAGCCAGGATCCTTGAGTAGCACTGGGTGTGCCCCTCAGAGCCAAAGCCTGAACACATCAGTATTGCCCCCAAACAAAGTAAATAAATGTACCAGTATCATCTTGTTATTAGATATGGGTAGTGAAAATCTGAAGAAACTCCTAAAATGGGACTGGAGTGATAGCACAGCAGGTAGGGCATTTGCCTTGCACGCGGCCAACCCGGGTTCAATTCCCAGCATTCCATATGGTCCTCCAAGCACCGTCAGGAGTAATTCCTGAGTGCAGAGCCAGGAGTAACCCCTGAGCATAGCTGGGTATGACCTAAAAAGCAAAAAAAAAAAAAAAAAAGAAAGGAAGGAAGAAAGAAAGAAACCCCTAAAATGGAGTTATGGTGGTTGGATTCGTGGTGCTGGACCTGAGGAAGCAGAGAGTTATTGTTTTTTCCTTAAATACTATTCCTTTGATTTGACTTATTAGCTTTAAAAGAACCTGCATTGGTGAACTAAAAATTTTAATGGAATTAAAAATGATTCCCAAGGTCAGAGAGATAGTATGGTGGGCAAAGCACTTGCCTTGCACACAGTGGACCAAGGTTCAATCACTGTCACCCCATTATGGTCCCCTGGGCCCGCCAGGAATGGTCTCTGAGCACAGAGCCAGGAGTAAGAGTAACCCTTAGCATCTCTGGGTATGTGCTCAACTGAAAAAAAAATTCCTCGGATGACTAGAACACTGGACTAGCCCCACCTTGATCTCTCTTCCTTAGGTGATGTCAAGTGAATCCCTGTTTCCTGGTCTTATCCTGGTTGGGCCACATTTTTGTCTGGCACAGAACAAGTATGGTGCACCTCACCCTCACAGGCCCATGACTAAGGACAGAAATGCTCCCCTACATGCATCCCTTCACCTCTGACAGTCTGGGGTGGGGCCACATCAGAGGACTTTCCTGAGAAAATGGATTTACTAGGTAGTGCATCACTCTTTTTTTTTGTCATGGAAGGCTTTTTATTTTTTTATTTTATTTTGTGTGTGTGGTCCTTATTTATTTATCTAATTAAAATTTAATTGAATCATAGTGATAAACACATTTACAAAGTTGTTTATGATTGGATTTCAGTCATGTAATGTTCCAACACCCATCCCTTCACAAGTGGTAGTTCGTCACTCTTAACACCAGAGGCTGGGTGTGTAGAGGAAGGAAAGGCCCTGGGTGTGACTCTTTGGGGTGGGGTAAGGTGTTACATTTGGCAGTGCTCAGGGCTTACTCCTTGCTCTACATTCAGGGATCACTCCTGGTAGGGCTCAGGGGGACCATATGGAGTGCCAGGGATAGAACCGGGTTCACTGCTTGCAAGGCAATATCACACTACACACTGTACTATCTTTCTGGCCCAGGGCAAGCTTCTTTCAGTTAATTATCCTGCCATTGGACATCCCACTAGACCCAGCAGTGTGTCAGCTGGAGGTGGGAGAGCTATAAGGCCCGGACTCTGTGCTGGGAGAGAATCCAGAGACCAGGACAGATTCACAGCACCTGTTTTAGAGAACTGGCCCTTCTTCCCACCCCATCTCACTGGAGACAGATTGCCAGTGGAGGACTGAAAGAATCCCTGGACGTACTTCCTCTTCCTTGCCTTCTCTTCCTAGTCAGAATCCCACTGGGAAACTGATTGTATGTGGTATGTGCTAGAATATATATAACAAAACTTACCACCTTAACTATATTGTTTCCAGTTCAGTGGTATTAAGTACCTACACATTACTGTACAACCATCACCTTATCTATCTCTGGGGTATTTTCACATTCTCCAGATGTATTTTTGTCCATTAAACACTAATTTATGCCTCTCTCTGTAGTCTTTTCTGTTTCCATGAACTTAACTGCACTAGGACTCTTACAAAAGAGTAATCATCTAACATGTGTACATTTGTTCTTTCCTGTTTGGTTTATTTCACTTAGCATAGTAGCTTCAAGATTCATTCACACGGACCTTGCTTTTTACTACAGCATATGTCAAATTTTCCTTCCTTCTAAAGAATAGACACATAGACGTGTTTTGTTTACATATTCCTCTTTCAAAGAATACCTGACTATAATCCCTTTTGACTATTTTAAATAATATTGTTATAAATACAGGTACCCAAAAATGTCTCAGTCCCACTTTTACTCTTTTTGAGTATTTGCCCAGAAGTGTAATTGCTGGATTCTGTGGTAATCTACACTTAATTTTTTGAGGGGGATTTGTCATATTGTTTTTCACCAAGGCTATATTTGCATTCCAATACATGACGGTCCTAATTTCTCCATATCCTTGCCAATACTTGTTATTTCTGGTTAATTTAGGTTTTTTAAATACTTGACACCCTAATAGGCATGAAGGCAGACTTATGAGGTTTTTTTTTAAGTCCTTTTCCTTCTATTCTTTCTCAACAGGCTGGTGATTTAATTCTGATGAATGATGTCGGCTGATTTAGGCTGAGCTGGCCTACATTGCTGAAGGTGCATGGGAGGACTTGGAGCTGACCTGGGACTCCAGGCTAGGAAACAGAGAATTTACCACCTAGCTGCCTAGTCCTGAGACAGACTTGAGTTATGTCTAAGGACCCTATTTTATTTTATTTTTAAAATTTTTTTTAAATTTTATTGAATCACCGTGAGATAGTTATAAGCTTTCATGTTTGGGCTACAATCTCAAAATGATCAAACACCCATCCCTCCACCAATGCACATTCCCCACCACCAATATCCCGGATATACCCCCCTTTCCCACCCTCCCCCTGCCTCCATGGCAGACAATATTCCCCATACTCTCTCTCTACTTTTGGGCATTATAGTTTGCAACACAGACACCGAGAGGTCATCATGTTTGGAAGGACCCTATTTTAAAGCTGAAGTTTGGGCCAAGTTCTCACTCTCCTATGTTCTGAACATTGAGGAAGGCATTAGGCTCCCTAAACTCCAGCTGCCTGCTCTCACCAATGGTCTAACAATGAACCCCTATTCCAAGTGTTTTCTTGAGGATTAGGTGATCATTTCAAGAACGTAATAGGCACTCAGTATTTGTTTTTATTCACTCTTTGCAGGAAGGATTATAGCTTTTAGTATTTGGGCTGCTTACATTGTCTTGTGTCCTCTCAAAATTCCTATGTTATGGGGCTGGAGCAATAGTACAGCAGGTAGGGCATTTGCCTTGCACACGGCCAACCTGGGTTCAATTCCCAGCATCCCATATGGTCCTCTGAGAACTGCCAGGAGTGATTCCTGTGTGCAGAATCAGGAGTAACCCCTGTGCATTGCCAGGTGTGACCCAAAAAAGCAAAAAAATAATTCTATGTTGAGGGACTGGAGCAATCTGTGACTATCTATCTATTTATCTATCTATCTATCTATCTATCTATCTATCTATCTATCTATCTATCTATCTATCTATCTATCTATCTATCTACATGTATGTATGTGTGTATATATATGTACATATATATATCATGGAATCTGATCCACACTGGGGCTTCTCTGAGGAAGTGATATGAGTCAAGGATTAAGCCAAGAGTAGAGTGAAATGGAAAGGCTTTTTCTTCAAAGGGAAAAAAAATCCCATGAAAGGAAAGGCCTTGTCATGAAGAGTATCTTCATATGTTGAACATAAGAAGGTCAGTATATTTGGGAAGAAAAGGCAGGAAGGAAAGTGGCACCCAATGAGGGGGGAAAGATGTGGTTAATATATAGCATGAAATTAACCTGTATATCTATTTTTGGGCTGTTGGGTAGGGCTTTTGGTCCCCTCTGATAAAGCTTAGGGACAACTCTCAGCTCAGTGTTCAGTGGTCACTCCCCAACACTTAGGGGGACTACAAAAGTGCCAGCAATTGAACTGGGGTTGGCTGAATGCAAGGCGAGTGCCTTAACCCCTGCATTATCTCTGTCCCCATAGGTATTTTTAAAGTATACGACTCCGTGACTTTAATTACATTCACAAGGTCATGCAACCATCATCACTACTTATTTCCATTTTCTTTTTGTTGATAATCTTTTGCAGGTCCTATGCATATATTGACCATATGTTGAATTGAACGGTGTCATTGAAGCTGGTATTGTTTGTGAAATCCTAGAAAGTGACTTGTGTGCTGTGAGTAGGAGTTGACCAAATCAGAGCAACTGGGGCCAGCTGGAGAAATGTCACCTTTGGGTCAGCAGGCCTATCTGTCAGCTGTCACAGGGTAGGTCATTTGGTATGCTTTTCTTAAGATGAAGAAGTTATCCTCTGAACTGAAACCAGGATAGAGAGCAGAGGTAACTAATGTTTGCTTTTCTCCAGGATCTTAGGAAAACATTCAGATCTACTTGATGTACCAGAGAATTCCAAAGACAATGGAGAACGGATTTTATTTTCCTCAAGCACGTCTCTGAATATACGCAGTTCAGGACTCATGAAGCCCCGCAAGAGTCATGAGGAATGTTCCTGAAGCATTTGTTTGACTTGATAGAAAATAATTTTCTATTCTTTTATTTTTAACCAAGTATACATGCATTATGAGACAAGATACCTTATGATGAAGTTCAGTGTAAAATTCAAGATTTTGAAGAATTGTGATTCCTTCTTTGGGTCTGACTCTTAGATTTAGGGGAATATTTTTCCCTTTCCCCTACCAATATGGTTATTTGGGCATAATGTGAAGATTATAAAAAGATTCTCAAGCAATCCAGTAAAACTTTTGCTCTGACATTTTGTGCATGTCACCTTGGGCAAACTATGTAACCTGATGAGTCTCAGGTATCTGATCAATAAAAAAAAAAGAAAAGATCATTGTACCTCACTTACGGAATGCTATGTTAAACAGTTACAAAACGCTTAGCACACAGAAAATATACACAAAGACTTACTAGTAGTAGTAGAAACATCAGCCAGAAATGTTTCAGACCTTTGGTCCCCTTTCAAAGTTCTTAAACTATAGTAATAGAGATATTATCTATCCATTGTGAAATATTTAAACACTATCAAAGTAAGTATAGGAAATCAAGAAAGTTACTGCTCTCCTTAAATTCTAGTGACCAGCTGAAAATAAACACAGATTACAATTATGGATATGTTCTTTCAAACATTTTTTAAAATTTGAAAATCATTTATTGAGCACCAACCATGTACAGTATGCCACTGTTACTTTTAAATTTAGTTTTGTTTGGGCATACATACCCAGCAGTGTTCAGGATGTATTCCTGGCTCTGCACTCAGGGATTACTCCTGGGAGGGCTCAGGGGACTATATGTGGTGCCAGGGATAGATCCTGGGTCAGGAAAATACCCTATCCATTATACTATTGCTCCAGTCCAGTACTGCTGCCACATTTTTCATCCTCTTTCTTCTGTTTTGGGTGGGTGGTGTTTTGACTATGATACTGATTGTCGCCATCTTCCAGACACTTGTAGCAGGTGACATTGCTGAGAATTATGAGAAAGACTTTGCTTCAGACCCAATACTGAAACAAAGGAAAATCATTTTGACAAATATTGTTTGTGGGCAATGTAACCTGATGAGACTGAAAGACTTGGAATCCCACCCCCCACCAAAAATAGTTTGGGCATTTTTTGTTTTTGTCTTTGCTTGAGGCCACATCCAGTGGTATCAGGACTTACTGCTGGGTCTGTGCTCAAGAATGCTTCTAACTGTGCTCAAGGGATCGTAAGCATTTCTTTTTTTTTTAAACTTTTTATTAAATCACCATGTGGAAAGTTACAAAGTTCTCAGGTTTATGTCTCAGTTATACAATATTCAAACACCCATCCCTTCACCAGTGCCCATATTCCACCACCAAAAACCCCAGTATACCCCCCGCCCCCACCCCCTACCCCCTACTGTATAACTAATGAATTTCACTTCATTTTCTCTTTACCTTGATTACATTCCATAATTCAACACAAAACTCACTATAGTTGTTGGAGTTTCCACCCAAGAGAGACAGACCTACTACCAAGGAAGCATTTGATAATTAGTTTTCCATTGCTGGAAATGAAGAGATATGTAGCCCCACTGCTACAAGTACATAACTCTCTCTTTTTTTTCCTTTTTCCTTTCCCCCTTTTTTTCCCCCCTCATCCCCCTTCCCGCGCCTCATAGTATGGTGTACGCCACACCGCGTCGGCAGCGTGGGGCTTTTGCTTAGTTCACAGTCCAGAGAGGTGGCTGCTACATTAATAACCTTCAATATTTCAACAAAAACTTACTGTTATTATTTGGAGTTTCCCCCCCAAGTCAGACCTGTTCAAAAGGAACCGTTTCACATTGCTGACAATTATAAATGTTAAGTCGCGAGGACGCTGCTGCGTCCGCGCGGTTTTGGATTTCTGTATAAAGTCCAGGGAAAATTCTGCCAGAAATTGCATAGCCCAGCTCACAGTCCCAGTGCATTGCTGTAAGGAGTCTCTGGAATCAAAGTCTTTAGGCACAGAGGGTCCACTTCATGCTCAGCGGCTCCGGATTTATCTGGGCCGAGGGCATGCCGGTTACGCCCCTTTCCCATGAGTTCCTGGGAGCCCCAAAAGTAAAAACCGAATATCTCTGGGTTTGGAGTCTCAGAAGATGGCGCCTGCCACGTGGGTGCCGCCAACCCGCCATTTTCCGTGCAGGAAGACAGGGTGGGGAGGAAAAAAACCCACCCCCTGGCAGCACAGAGTTGTAGCCCAGTTCGCAGTCCCAGTGCATTGCTATTAGATGCTGCTGCTGGATGCCCGAATGTGTTAGATCTCTGGAATCAAAGTCTTTAGGCGCAGAGGGTCCCGGGATCGTAAGCATTTCTAGGGATTGAACCCAGCAAGTGCCTTACCTACTGAATTAGATCTTCAGCCCAGCATATTTTACTTACCTTCAGGTTTCCATCTTGATTCTGTGATCCCATATTTAATGTGCAAAAGGAGGATAGTTGAAGGTTGAAAGTTGGTGAAAACTATTCTATTATCTTGGGACTGGAGAGATAGTAAAACAGATAGGGCATTTGCCTTGCACGTACCTGACCTAGCTTCAACCCCCAGCACCCTACATGGTCCCCTGAGACTCACCAGGAGTGATCCCTGAGCAGATATCCAGGAGTAAGCCACTCCTGGGTGTAGCCAAAAATAAAACCCCAAAACCCAAGCTTTTCTTTTATCTCCTCTCTCTCTCTCTCCTCTCTCTCTCTCTCTCTCTCTCTCTCTCTCTCTCTCTCTCTCTCTCTCTCTCTCTCTCTCTCCTCTCTCTCTCTCTCTCTCTCTCTCTCTCTCTCTCCTTTTGGGTCACACCCATCGAGGCTCAGGGGTTACTCCTGGCTCTGCACTCAGGAATCACTCCTGTTGATACTCGGGGAACTATATGGGATGCCAGGGATCGAACCCGGGTCAGCCGCGTGCAAGGCAAATGCTCTACTTTCTATACTGTCACTCCGGCCCTTATCTCATTTCTCTGAATTCTCTTCCTCACTCCCTTTCTATTCACTGAGAAGGTAAGAAAGAAAAGGTCTCAGGAATCTCCTCACTGTCACTTCCTCCAGTAAACCTTGCTCCTTTGTTCCTCACCCAGTGTGAATCACACATCCTCCCACTTACTTCGGTATTAGCCGATACTCTGTTGGGCTGCCTTGTGATTCTCCACTAAATCTTGAAGACAGAAAGATGTGCCTCCAAGTGAACATATGATCCAGAAAATGAGGTAAAGCCTAGCATATGGCACAAATATTTATTAAAGATGTTGACTAGATGGTATGAGAAGTCATATGGTTACAAAGATGGTGCAATGATTTCCCCTCATCTCTTTATGAAAGTCCCTTTGCAATATGACTTTGCATCGCCCTCTGAAGGGTAGGGATCATTTCTTTACTTTTTGAACTGGGACTTGGCCAAAAGAACTTTGGCAAATGTGATGTAAGCAGAGGCTTGAAAGGTGCTTGTGCAAAAGGGCTGTGGCTGAAACTGAGATCTAGATGTGAACAAGCCTGAGCTAGCCCTCTAGAGAGACCATAGAACTGAGGCTCCCCAGCCAGTACCCTGCCTGCAGACAGATGAATGACTCCAGGCAGGACTCGGGGAAAAACCACCCATGTGACACCAGCCCAAATCAGATTCTCAGCCCAATGCAGAAACTCATCGCAGCCAAATACTTATGGGTGGTTTATAATGCAGCAATGTTTTACAGAAGTGGAAGCTACCTTATTTTTATTTTGGTATTGTGATATACAAAGTCATTTATAATAGGGTTTCAAGCACATGTCCAGTTCCAGTTCCACCACTCCATGACCCCATCCCTTCGCCAATGACCAGGTTCTCTGCCATCCCCCAACCTGACTTTTAAAAAAAAATTATTTATTTATTTATTTAGGCTTTTTGGGTCACACCCAGCAATGCACAGGGGACCATATGGGGTGCTGAGAATCGACCCCGGGGTGACTGCGTGCAAGGCAAACGCCCTACCCGCTGTGCTATCACTCCAGTCCCCCCAACCTAACTTCTTTAACAGACATACGTTTTAGTTTAATTATTGTAGTTTGGGTCCCAGCTTTCAGTAGTGTTAGGTCTAGAGGTTCAAATCATGCAGCTATTTTGCCTCTACATGGATGAATTCAAGGCTGTCCTTTGCCCATATGTTAATTCCAGCTCTCCTTTTCTTGATTTTCCCTTTTCTTGCTTTTTCTCCTTCTTTGATATTTTATTGCTATAATATAGAGCCAATGTTTTGCCCACTACTGTCCTTAGACTCCATATTCTATGGATCACAGATTAATAAGAACACCTGACATTTGTCCTTGTCCTTCTGACTTACTTCACTTAATTTGTGTCACTTGTATCACTTGTCATCCCATTGATCTTTGATTTGCTCGAGTGGGCTCCAGTAACGTCTCCATTTGTCCCTGTCACGTGCTAGTGTAGTCCAATGATATCTGCTCACTCCAGGAATAGGAAGAGCCTCAAATCGTTAACTTGAGATTCTCTAATTCTATCCAAGTTGAGGAGAAGTGCATGGTTTCATCACTTCTTATGGCTGCATGATATTCCACTATGCATATATACCATAACTTCATTTCTCATTTTTCTGGTATTGGACATGAAGGTTGTTTCCATATCCTAGCTATTATACTAAGTTCTCAATGACGTACAAACATAGGTGTGCATATATATTTTGAATGAATTTTTGTGTGTGTATTGGGGATAGATACCAAGCAGCAGGAATGCTGGGTCATATGGGACCTCTATTTTTTACTGAGGAGTCTCCATATTGTTCATAGAGGTGAACCAGATAATAGTCCCACGAGCAGAGCATGAGATTTCATTGTTCCCCACATCCACACCAACACAGGTTATTTCTAAACCTTTTCAATATAAGCCAAACCCAGTGTGATCCTTGAGTAAGGAGTAAGACTGAGCATAGCCAGTTATGGCAAAAAAGCACCCCTGCGAAAAGATCCCCCTAAAAAGTATATAGAAGATCTTGAGATTAGACCAGATCCCATAATATATATTGGGGGGATGTAGCAATAGTACAGTGGGTAGCGTGTTTGTCTTGCAGATAGTCAAACTGGGTTTAATCCCATGTGGTCCTCGGAGCATCAGCAGTAGTAATTCCTGAGTGAAGAACCAGAGTAACCCCTGAGCATCACCGGGTATACTTCCAAATATATATATATGTGTGTGTGTGTGTGTGTGTGTGTGTGTGTGTGTGTGTGTATTAAGGCTGGAGCGATAGCACAGCGGGTAGGGCATTTGCCTTTCATGTGGCTGACCCAGGTTCGATTCTTCCATCCATCTCGGAGAGCCTGGCAAGCTATGGAGAGTATCTCACCCACATGGCAGAATTCAGCAAGCTACCCGTGGCATATTCGATATGCCAAAAATAGTAACAACAAATCTCACAATGACGATGTTACTGGTGCCTGCTCAAGCAAATCGATGAGCAACGGGATAACAGTGATACAGTGATGTATATATTAAGGAATTTAAGGGTAGAAGACTCCTCAGAGGAGTTTTCAATAATATGATTCCATGGGCAAAGACAACAGAAACAAAATAGATAAATAAATAAATGGGACTACTTTAAATTACAGCTTTTCTGCATGGCAAAAAAAACATAGTCTAGGGACTGGAGCAATAGCACAGCGGGTAGGGCATTTGCCTTGCACGCGGCCAACCCAGGTTCGATTCCCAGCATCCCATATGGTTCCCTGAGCACCGCCAGGAGTGATTCCTGAGTGAAGAGCCAGGAGTAACCCCTGAGCATCACCGGGTGTGACTAAAAAGCAAAAAAAAAAAAGAAAGAAAGATAGTCTAAAATGAAAAGACACACTATTCAATGCAATGAAGCATTTTCACACAATAAGGATGCTACCTTGTGAATAATTATTTCTTATTCATTATCTCTTTCTATCTTACCTTTAGTAACTGTCTCATGTCTTTGACTACCAGACTTTACTCACAATGCACATTGAAGTATAGAGGATATGGTTAAGTAACTAGAGAAAAGAGACTATATTTTAATTTTATAAGGTCTTCCCCCCATTCTTTCTATTCATGATTATAGCTGTGATGACTGGGTATAACACACACTCCTGGCTGTGGTGTCACACATTTTAGCTTTGGATGAAGATCACACAACAGGTTGCAGTGCCAACATCCTTGGGCAAAGTGGTTGCCAAGGGTTGCACAACTTTACTGGTGATGCTTGCATATATTCTGGTTAAGATGTAGAGGGGACTAAACAGTATAGTAGATAAGATGGTTGCCTGCACATGACTGACCCAGATTCAATCCCCAGTACCCCATATAGTCATGAGCTTGCCAGGAATGAGCACTGCCAGGTGTGGCCCATAAAAAAGGGGGGGAGGGAAAGAAAAGAAAGAAAGAGATAAAAGAGAAAGAAAATGAGTAAGCCAAGCATTAAAGACAAGGATGTGGCTCAAGTGGTAGTAGTATCCTGGGTTCAGTTCCTAGTGTCCCATGGTTTCCCTGTATCACTGGGCTAAGTACTTTCCAGTGTGGCACCCATAACAATAGCAAATAAGCTGAGCATTGTCACTGTCACTGTCATCCCGTAGTTCATCGATTTGCTCAAGCGGGCACCAGTAATGTCTCCATTGTGAGACTTGTTACTGTTTTTGGCATATCGAATACGCCACGGGTAGCTTGTCTGGCTCTGCTGTGCAAGCGAAATACTCTCGGTAGCTTGCCAGGCTCTCTGAGAGGGGCGGAGGAATTGAACCCAGGTCGGCTGCGTGCAAGGCAAATGCCCTACCCACTGTGCTATTGCTCCAGCCCAAGCTGAGCATTGGAAGTAGGAAACTATGAAAGAGTGATGGGAAACCCAAAGGAACAAGAAAGAAGAAAATGATAAAGCTAACAAATCAATAAAATGTATTATCAAGAGAGAGAAGATTAAGAAACATTTATTTTTATTGATTTTTTTTGGTCCTGGAACCACACTTGGTGGTACTCAGGGGCTACTTATGGGTTAGTGCTTGGGAATTGCTCCTCATAGTGCTTAGGGGACCATGCAGTACTGGGGATCAAACCTAAGCTTCCTGCATGTACTCCAGTCCATAAAGCCATCAGCCAACCCCAGAGGTATTTTCTTTAATGCATATTAATACTATAAAAATCTCTGCTTAAACTATGATACTACCCCCTCCAAAAAAATTTAATGGATGACTGGAGTGAGAGTATAGCCAGTAGAATGTTTTCCTGGCACATGGCGAATGCTGGTCCCATCCCTGGCATTCCATATATACCCAGATCCCCACCAGGAGCGATATCTGAGCACAGAGGCAGGAGTAATCCCTGAGCACAGCCAGGTATGACCCCAAAACAAAACAAAACTTTAAGGGAAAACTATGCAGCATAAAGATCTTCACAATAGGGGCTGGAGTGATAGCATAGCGGGTAGGGCGTTTGCCTTGCACGCGGCCGACCCGGGTTCGAACCCCAGCATCCCATATGGTCCCCTGAGCGCCGCCAGGAGTAATTCCTGAGTGCAGAGCCAGGAGTAACCCCTGTGCATCGCCAGGTGTGACCCAAAAACAAAAAAAAAAAATCTTCACAATAATTTTAATTAAAAATGCATTTGTTGTTGACTATACTCAACAGTGCTCAGAGATTATGCCTGGCTCTGTGCTCAGGGGTCACTCGTGGTAGGGCTCAAGGGACAATTTGGGGTGCTGGGGATTGAACCTGGGTTGTTTGTGTTCAAGACAAATGCTCTACCTGTTTTACTGTTTCTTTGGTCCAAATGTCTTAAATAGTATAAATAAATAAAATAATATAAGTAAAACCATACTAATATTTTTAAATTAGGCAAAATAGTTGCATTTCTGGGAAGATATAAAATAACAAAATTATTTTTATTTCTTGAACTCCTTTTATACTAAACTATAGGTTTCCAAACTTCCTTTTTGTTTTGGTGGCCAAAGGACTTTCTCAATTTAATCTAGATGGTAGAAAATATAAAGGAAAAGATAACAATTCTGGCTTCTGAAAAATTATTAAGGGGCTGGTTTGGGCCACGCATGTTGGTACTCAGAGGCTATTCCCAGCTCTGTGGTTGGGAATAGCTCTTGGCGATACTCAGGCCCACACAGTGCTGGGGACCAAACCAGATCAGTCATTCAAGAGGAAGTAGACTTAACCCCTGTTTCTGACCCTAAAAAAATAATGTGTTGTTTTGGGGCCATGCCTGGTGATGCTCAGGGGTTACTCCTGGCTCAGCACACAGGAACTGCTCTTGACAGTGCTTGGGGGACCACATGGAATGCTGAGGATTGAGCCTGGGCTGGCTGTGTGCAAGGCAAATACCATCTCTACTGTACTATAGCTCCGGCCCCCTGAAAAAATTCTTTTATACCCACTTCCACCGTATACAAAGTTAAAATACAAATGGAAGATAAATATTATAGACAAACTGCTAAGATTCTCTTACTAAATAAGTAAAAGATAAATGACTGGATAAGAGAACTATGGTATATATATATATATATATATATATATATACACAAACTACTCAGTCACAAGAAAAGATAGTCATTTGGCTGCTACAGGGAGGGATCTGGAGAGTATCAGGCTGAATGAAGTTAGTCAGAGGGAGAGACACAAATGCAGAGAAAATCTCTCATATTCTGGATATGAAGAAACTTAATGGTGGAGTAATAAATGCCCAAAGACAATGGAAACAGAAC
Organism: Sorex araneus; assembly: GCF_027595985.1. Lineage (NCBI taxonomy): Eukaryota > Metazoa > Chordata > Mammalia > Eulipotyphla > Soricidae > Sorex > Sorex araneus. The sequence goes on along the minus strand of NC_073304.1, from coordinate 191,096,086 downwards.
ATAAGAACTGGTACTCGGTAGGAAATGTGCCACTTGAGGGCCTGGGGGATAGGACAGGGAGGGGGAAACGTCTGTAGTGTAGGGAAGTGTTCAACCAGGAGAAGGAGTTGGTGCTGAAAGGTGGGAAAGTGTTAGTTATAAAACCCTATTAGCAACAGTACTGTAAATCACAGTGCAAAAACTTGTTTTAAAAAAAGCGCTTTTTAAAAAAAAATATTTATTTTATTGAATCACCATGTGGAAAGTTACAAAGTTCTCAGGCTTATGTCTGTTATACAGTGCTTGAACACTCGTCCCTTCACCAGTGCCCATATTCCACAACCAAAAACCCCAATATACCTCCCACCCCCCCCGCCCCCGCCTGCGTAGCTGATAAATTTCACTTCATTTTCTCTTTACCTTGATTACATTCCATATTTCAACACAAAACTCACTATTGTTGTTGGAGTTTCCCCCCATCCCCCGAAAAAACAGCCCTACTGACAAGGAAGCATTTGATAATTAGTTTTCCATTGTTGAGAATGACAAGATATGAAGTCGCATGGCTGCTATCATGGCCGTGCGGTTTAGGATTTCTGTATTTTAGTATTTTAGTAATTAAGTCCAGGGAGATTTATGTTAGAAATTGCATCATTTCCCTTCCTGGGGCAGCATGGGGCAATGGCTTAGTTCACAGTCTAGAGACATGGCTGCAAGCAGTTGCTAGGACCAAAAGTAGTCTAGCTGGCCTCTGGATCATGGTTGATCAGCAGAAGAGCGGCCGCACAAAAGTGTGGCCACTCGGATCCGAATCTTAGTGGAGCGCACACTGGTATCACCCTGTCCAGAGACTGCCCACACGTCCTGCTGTTTCAAGTTCATAAGTCTTTTTTTTTCCCCTCCTTCTCGCGCCACCAAGTTCGTACCTGCTTAATAGTCCTCATAATATGGCGGACGCCACGCCGCTTCTCCCCAAAAAGGGGGAAAAAAACTAGAAAGAAGGATCTTTCCCCTCCTCGGCCGGCGCTGATGGTAGAAACTGATGAGTGGGAGGCAAATGGGAATGTGGGAGGCATTGGTGGAAGGAAGCGGACAGCGCTGAAGGCATCAGCATTTGAAATATTGTATGCCTGAAACGCAATCCTGAATAACTCTGTAAGTTCACAGACTAAATAAGATATGGATACAGCAATAGAAAAAATGCACAGAGCATAAACAAATAAGAAAAAAATGGGGCTGGAGCAATAGTACAGCGGGTAGGGCGTTTGCCTTGCATGCAGCCGACCCGGGTCCGATTCCTAGCATCCCATATGGTCCCCTGAGCACCTCCAGGGGTAATTCCTGAGAGCAGAGCCAGGAGTACCCCCTGTGCATCGCTGGGTGTGACCCAAAGAGCAAAAAAAAAATGGGGCTGAAGTGATAGTACAGGGGATACATCTGACCCAGGTTTCATCTTTCGTCTTTCATCTCAGGTATCCCACATGGTACCCTGAGCACCCCCAGGAGGGATCCCTGAGTACAAAGCCAGGAGCAAGTCCTGAACACCACTGGGTGTGACCCAAAAAAACAAGCAAGAGAAGAGATCACAAATATATTGGGATGAGGAATGTTCAACGTACATAATAAAGAATGTAAAGAACTGGGAAGCTACCTCCAAGGGTTGGAGTGCTTGTGGGAGCCCTGGGTTTGACAGTCCCCCCAATATCGCTAGAATCACTGGTAGCAAGGGTCTGGGAGTAACCCAATGGCACCATTGGGTGTGATCCCCAAAAACTGTAAATTAAAGATTGAATTCCAATTTTTTGGTTTTTTTTTTTTTTTTTTTTTTTTTGCTTTTTGGGTCACACCCAGCGATGCACAGGGGTTACTCCTGGTTCTACACTCAGGAATTACTCCTGGCGGTGCTCAGGGGACCATATGGGATGCTGGGATTCGAACCCGGGTCGGCCGTGTGCAAGGCAAACGCCCTACCCGCTGTGCTATCGCTCCAGCCCCTGAATTCCAATTTTTATATATGATTTAGCATGACAGTTTTATGACAGTATTCACATTGCCAGATATGTGCCAAAGCAATAGTACAGCAGATAGGATGTTTGCTTTGCACTCGGCTGACCTGGGTTCAATCCCAGGCACTGCATATGGTCCCCTGAACCAGCCAGAAGTGATCCCTGAGTTCAGAGCAAAGAGTAAGCCCTGAGCACAGCCTGGCATACCCCCCTGCCCCCCAAAAATGCGCCCACCTTGCCAAATATATTTTTGAATATCTCATCTGTTTGTACTGGAGTGATAGCATAGCCAGTAGGGTGTTTGCCTTGAATGCAGCTGACCCGGGTTCGATTTCTCTGTCCCTCTCGGAGAGCCTGAAAAGCTACTGAGATTATCCCGCCCGCATGGCAGAGTCTGGCAAGCTACCCGTGGTGCATTCTGATATGCCAAAAACAGTAACAATAAGTCTCACAATGGAGACATTACTTGTGCCGGCTTGAGCATATCAGTGAACAACAGGATGAGAGTGCTATGGTGCATCTGTTTATCTCCACTGTTTTCAGATAATCCATTTTCATTGGTAGCTGTTAGACGAAGCCAAGATATGTGAAGGACCAAAGGAAACTGTCAAGATCGGAGTACCTGAGTGTTAATACAGTGGAAAGGGCAGTCGCCTTGCACACGGCCAACCCAAGTTCTATCACCAGCATTCCAAGCTCACTAGGATTGTTTCTTAACCTTTTCAGACTGTGTTTCTTAACCTTTTTCAGACGGTGCACCTCCCATCCTAACTTGATTCTTCCCTCTGGCCCCCTAGTCTCGTGCAGTGAACCTCCATCCATTTACAAAATTTTCTTTCTTTCTTTTTTTTGCTTTTTGGGTCATACCCAGCAATGTACAGGGATTACTCCAGGCTCTGCACTCAGGAATTACTCCTGGCAGTGCTTGAGGGGCCACATGGGATGCCAGGGATTGAACCCAGGTCAGCCACATGCAAGGCAAATGCCCTACCTGCTATGCTACCACTCTTGCCCCTACAAAATTTTCGTGAGTTGACTACTTGTGATTTTAGTGCCCAGATGAAAAAAAAAACATGAACTAAATCTAACATTTCTCCCTTCAAAAATAACATAGAGGGGCTAGAGCAGTAGCACAGCGGGTTGGGCCTTTGCCTTGCACATGGTCGACCCAGGTTCAATTCCCAGCATCCCATATGGTTCCCTGAACACCGCCAGGAGTAATTCCTGAGAGCAGAGCCAAAAGTAACCCCTGTGCAACGCCGGGTGTGACCCAAAAAGCAAAAAAGAAAAAAAATAAACACCAGAAAAAAGTGCCAATCCAATATAGCCAATTGAACAAAAATGCTATGAAGCATTAAAGACAAGGAATCATGATTGTGGCATGTGTAAGGCATGTGATAAGAGCACAGCATTGCCTAGACAGAGGTAAATGGTTGCTTTTACATAGAGTAAGGTCATTACCGAACCCTTTCAAAAGCAGATTTAGCCATTCCTCATCTGTTCTTGATATATGTGTGTATAGATAAATAGACAGACAGATAGATAGATAGATAGATAGATAGATAGATAGATAGATAGATAGATAGATAGATAGCAGCGGCATACCTGTCAGTGCTCAGTGCTTACTCATGACTGTGCTCGGGGACCACTTCTGAAGATGCTTGGGAGCACCATATGGGATTCTGAGAATCTCGAACCTGGGTTGGCCGTAAGCAAGACAAGCACCATACCCTATGTCTTAGGTCCCCATATTTTGTGTTTTAATCCACTAGCCATATCACCATTTTCCTCTGAGAAATACTCTCAGATCATACTGCTGAGTTCCTGAGAGTCATTTGGACAACTTTGCCTCTCTGGCCAAGGTTTCTTTGACTAGAGGGGATATGTCACTCAGTTTGGTGATTAAATCATGAATTTAGGAGATTGAAGGTTGAGTTCAAAAACACATATTCAGTATGCAGTTGACTACAATTTTAACATGTGAACTGAGTGATGTACAAATAATCATTGAGAGACATACAAACAATCATCTTCTGCCTGACAAATAGAGAAGAGGGGAGTGGCATGTTGATATAAATAGAGAAATATATTCAGAGATAAATAAAATAGGCACTTTTATTTCTTTTTCTTATTCTGCCTGGTTACAGACCCTGTAGTAGCTTGATGCATACTTAGACTTTGGTACACCTCACTATCGTTGGAAAATGGCTTCTTTGTCCTTATGTTAACTCAAATAGATTTCCATCACAACCAAAGAGTACTGACTAACACATGGAGATCAATAGAGGAATCATGGAATAGAAAGACAGTCTTTGAGCAAACTGACTTATAGAGATTTAAAAGGAAAGATGGACCAGGGATGTAGCTCAGTTATAGAATATTTGCCTTATATGTGTAATGCCCTGGGTTTGATCTCTAGCACTGTCCCCTGAAACAATAAATAAATTAAAAAGTTGATATTTTGAGCTATGGGTGCAATGACCTAAAGGCACACCTTTCCCTTATTTTATTCTTTTCTTTGGTGGGAGGGGTTGGGCCACACGGTCCTTCTCAGGGGTTATTCCTGGCTCTGTGCTCAAGAATTACTCCTGGCACTATTCAAGAGACCATATGGGATGACAGGGATTGAACTTGGCCTGTCATGTGCAAGTCAACTGCCTTACCTGCTGTACAATCACTCCAGTCCCTCTTATTTTATTCTTTATAAGAAGTTACGCAAAAGGTTCAGATCAGTTCAGTAAACATTAACTTGGACAAAAAGAACAAGGAAAAACATGATATAGGTTAAAATATCATTTGTCTTCAGCATCTGTATTGCAAACCATGATGCCTAAAATGAGACAGAGACAGAGAAAGAGAGTCAGAGAAGAGAACTGCCTGCCATATAAGCAGGCTAAGGTGGGTGGTGGCTTAAAGGGGTGGGAAGGAAACTGGGGACACTAGTGCTGGGAAATTACATTCGTGGAGGGGTGGGTATTGGAACATTGTATGACTGAAATGCACGATGATTCAATAAAAAATTTTAAACATATAATTTTTCATTGAAGCTGAAGGCATCTTGAAAGATGAAATATCACTCACCAAGCAAATGAAAACAAAAATAAACAAATGGGACCAAATTAAGAAGCTTCTGCACTTCAAAGGAAATAATGACCTGAACACAAGACAATCATGGAACAGGAAAATTTATTTACCCAGCACTCATCTGATACGGGTTTAATATCCAAGATATATAGATCACTGGTAGAATTTTACAAGAAAAAAAACCACCCCAATCAAAAAATGAGAGAAGATATGAACAGAAACTTCCTCAAAGAAGAAATACAAATGCCCAAAAGACACATGATAAAGTGCTCTACATCACTAATTATTAGGGGGATGCAAATCAAAACAATGAAATATCATCTCAAGCCAAAAAGAATGGCACACATCCAAGAGAACAACCAGTGCTGAAGTGGATGAGGAGAGAAACAAATTCTCATTCACTGCTGGTGGGAATGCTGACTGGTCCAGCCTTTCTGGAAAATAATATGGGCATTCCTCAGAAAATTAGATATTGAGCTTGCATATGACCCAGTAATACCATTCCTGAGAATACTGGAAATATACCCTAGTGGCCCAAAACACAAAGCAGAAAAGCCATCTATACTCCTATCCTATGTTCATTGCAGCACTATTAACAATAGCCAGAATTTGGAAATAACCAAGTGCCCGAGAACAGATGAGTGAATAAAGAAACTGTGGTACGTACAGGGACTAGGGGAACTGGTCAAAGGTTGGAAGCTTGCCACAAGAATATGTGTGGGGCGAAGGGGAGTAAGGATAGAGAAGGGACCAGTATGACAATAACAGGTGGAAATGATCATTTTGGCATGGGAAAGTCTGGCAAGCTACCCGTGTTGTATTTGATATGCCAAAAATGTAGCAACAAGTCTTACAATGGAGACGTTACTGGTGCCTGTGTGAGCAAATCGATGAATAGTGCTACAGTGCTACAGACCATTTTGGACAGGAACTAAGTGTTGAAAGTAGGTAAAGGGATATACCTGATAACCTTTCTGTAGTTGTATTACAAATCATAAGGCTCAAAGGAAAGAGAGAGTGAGAGAATGTATGAGAGAGAGAGAGAGAGAAAGAGAGAGAGAGAGAGAAGAAAAGTGGGATGGGGGCGGGAGTGAAATGGTACCTTGGTGGTCAGAAATGTTTACTGGTGAAGGGATGGGTATCATCGTCATAGTATGACTGAAACCCAACCACTTTGTAACTGTGTATCTCATCTTGACTCAATTAAAAATTAATTTTAAAAAATATACACAATGGAACACTATGCAGCTGGAGGAAAAATGAAGTCATGAAATTTGCTTATAAATGGATGAATATGGGGAGTATCATTCTGAGTGAAGTGAATCTGGAGAGGGACAGACATAGAATGATTGAGGGACATTAAAAAAAACATAGTATATGAATAATACTCAAAGATAGTAAAAACAGGGCCAGGAGGACTGGTCCATGGTAGGAAGCCTGCCACAAAGAGGATTAGGAATGCAGTTAGGACAGAGAAGGGAGCACTATGATGATGATAGGTGGATATAATCACTTGGGACACAAACTGAGTGCTCAAAAGAGGTAAAGTGAAATGTATGATACCCTTTCAGTAACAATAGCAATATTGCAGACCACAGTGCTGAAAAGAAAAATGAAATAGAGAGAATTGTCTGCCACAGAGGCAGGCTGTTGGGGGGCAGGTGGGAGGGAACCTAGGGACATTGGTGGTGGGAAAGGTACACTGGTTAAGGGATGGGTGTTGGAACATTGTATGACGAAACTCAATCACGAACAACTTTGTAACCGTGTATCTCAGGGTGATTAAATTTTTTAAAAAATTCTAAAAAAAGTGTGATTGTTTCTAAGGGAAAAGAAATGAGGAGTAAGGGAAAAGGGAGAGAAAAAGAAGTAAGGTGAAAGGAAAGGCAGAAGAGAAAAAAGGAAAACCAGAAACTGTGGTGTGGGAATTAAATTCTGGTCAGCTGCCTGCCTCTGCTTCTGCTGCTGTACTATCTCTCTGGTCCAAAGAAGCCCCAAGGGGTGTTTTATTTGGGGGTGGGTAGAAATACACCAGGTAATGCTCAGGGCTAACTCCTGGCTCTGTGCTCAGGGATCACTACTGGCAGTTCACGGGGGACCATATGGAATGCCAGGGATCAAATCTGAGTCAGTTGCATGCAAGGCCAATGCCCAACCCAATATACTATCCTTCCAGCCCCCAAATTAGGTCTATTTATGAAACCAACAATTGACAAACTTCAATCCAATTAATAATCAAATAACCCCTTTCTGCTAGTTTTTCAAAGATCACAAATTCTCCTAAGGTACCTCAGGATTATTTGAAGATTCCCAGGAAATCCCTTGGAGCACCCTATTGTGGTATCATTGAGCTGCTTATCTGTTGGTCAGAAGAATACAGACAAGAGTCTTTCAGCTAAACATGACCATGTCTCCAGAAAAAAAGAAGGTTTGTGTTTGCTCTGTGACAATTTGCTGTTTTCCCAAAACATGAATCAGCCCCATTGTAATAACCCGCCTCTATGCATCTTTCATTCTGTTCATTGCAGCTAATGGCAAGGGCAGGAACTGATATTCTACACAAGAAGCAGAGCATGAATCCTCAGTATTTAATTCTACTTGTAAGACAGAGTAGGGATTTCACTGGGGCTGCTTCAGAAAAAGGCTGAAGATATAAGAAGGCTAATTCATGGAGAGTATCTAAGCTACAAATTAATGCATGCCATTTGATCAGCATCTTAAATCCCGAAGAGTCATCAAATATGAGCATAAAAATTTTCTGGGCATCACATCATTTCTGGAGCAATCCCTGAGTACATAGCCAGGAGTAAGCGCTGAATACACAGTTGGGTATAACCCCAATACAGAAGTCACAAGGTTATTCCATGCAAAGCATGCTTTTCTGCTCACTGAACTATCTTCCTGGCCCCAGAGATATTCTGTCAACTGGGCCTGAGTTTCAATATGGTGCTGCTCAGGTCCTGTATTACAGGAGGCCACCAGGGCTAACCTGGTGGTGCTTGTAGGGCAGGAGTCCACCTTTCAGGGAAGGGTTTCTACACTTGCAGAGTATGTAACCTGTGCCACTGTGTTATCTCCCCAGCCTCCTATTCTTATTCAACTACAACTTTTTTTTAACAGGTAATTTGTTCATTTTTTTTTGTCATTCATTAGGATAATCACACAGTATTTTCCTCAGTTCAACTAGTGCTGAATTGAATATGTCCTCAAATGTCAAATCTAATAATTATTGTATAAGTAGTTCTCATCATAGTGTTATTGTTTTATGTAATTTCTTAATTTGAGATGCTAATGTTTCATTTAATGTGGTAAAATAACAAAAAAAATTCTTACTCATTATAAGTATACTATTTAGAAGTGTTAATTGGGGGTGACTAAGGATATGACTTAAAGGGCTGGAGTGTATACTTTGCCCTGGATTCAAACCTGGGTACCACTCAGTCCTCTGAGTACCACCAGCAGTGACCCAAGAGCACTGTGCTAGATGTGGCCTCCCACAAAAGAACTATTCTTTTCTCTTTCCCTGCAGTCTGTGATAATTGTCGTTTTTCTAGTTCTATGACTATGACACTTTAAGTGTCATATAAGCTTATATAAGTGGAAATATATACATATATATACATATACATATATATAGTCTTCTTATTAGTAGTTTACTTCACTTACTACAATGACCTCAAGTTTGTTCATGCTTTATTAGATAGCAGGGCTTCTTTGACTTTTCTCTTATTTTTAATTGTTTGAACTAGTTTTTATTTTATTTATTTATTTATTTGCTTTTTGGGTCACACCTGGCAATGCACAGGGGTTACTCCTGGCTCTGTACTCAGGAATCACTCCTGGCGGTGCTCAGGGGTCCATATGGAATGCTGGGAATCGAACCCAGGTGAGCTGCATGCAAGGCAAACGCCCTACCCACTGTGCTATCGCTCCAGTCCCTGAACTAGTTTTCATTTTATTTTATTTTATTTTGGGTCACACCTAGTGTTGCTCAGGGGTTACTCCTGGTCCAGGACTCAGGAATGACTCCTGGTGATGCTCCGGGCACCATATCGGATGCTAGGCAATCAAACCCAGGTTGGCCAAATGAAAGACAAGTGCTAGTACTACCCACTGTGCCATTGCTCCAGCTCACAAACTGAAATTTATGTCAAGGTTGCAAATTTGTTCAAAATGTAAAAATCAATATAATCTTCCATATTAATTGGTTAGAAGAAGCAAAATCACATGATCATGATCATAATTGCTACAGAAAAATCACTCAACAAAATTCAATACCCTTTCATGATAAAAGCTTTCACAAGAATAGGAATAGAGGAGAATGCTCTCAACTTGCTAAAGAACATTCACTAAAGCCTACAGTTAGCATAAGCTTATAATTAACATTGGACGTCTGAATGCATTTCTTCCTGCTCTGATCACTCATATGCTATTTAGTGCTGTAAGTACAACAGACAAAAACTAATCAGGCTGAACGAAAGCGGATAGGGTGCTTGCCTTGCACAGGGCTGACTCGAGTTCCATCCCCGCCAATGCATGGTTCCTGAGGTACCACCAGGAGTGATCTCCGAGCATCGAGCCAGAATAGTTCCTGAGCACCAATGAATGTGACCCCAAAATGAAACCAAATCAGATTTATTTCCTTCTGAAGAAGCCCACATTTTCTCAAAATGCTTATTCTTTGTTTTCTCCCTCCCCACATCTCTCTCTAATTTTTTTTAGTAAAACATAGTTTGCTTCATGGAAAAAATAAACCAAACCAAACCAAACAAAAATCAAATTAATATTCAGGTTCAATGCAATTGTTAAGATCCCATCAAGAGGGGCTGGAGCGATAGCACAGGGGTTAAGGCATTTGCTTTGCATGCAGCTCACCTGGGTTCGATTTCCAGTATCCCATATGGTCCCCCGAGCACCACCAGGAGTAATTCCTGAATGCATGAGCCAGGAGTAACCCCTGAGCATCGCTGGGTGTGACCCAAAAAGGAAAAAAAAAAGATCCCATCAAGAATGTTTCGTAGATACATATGATTCTTTTTACAATTTATATGGAAAGACTAGAAGAGCTAATATGATCTTGGAAATGTAGAAAAAGGAAGAAGATTTATCCTCTCAATGGGAAATTTTATCGTATAGTTCACAGTGATCCAAGACTGTAGTATTGATGAGTTGCTGAAGATATAGATGCTAGATCAATGAGTTGGCATAGCGAGCCCAGAGAAAGCCATACAAATCTGCCCAACTAACTTCTGATAGAGATGTAAAAGACATTCCAACTAGTGGGATAGAGCATTGGCTATTATAGTTTCACAGTCTCATACAGACTGAAAAATTAACTTGAGGGCTGGAGAGCTAGTACAAGGGTTAAAACATGCTCTTGCCTTCCCTGTAGCTAACACTGATGTTACCTCTAACTCCTAGCACAACCAGCAGCAACCCCTGAGCATTGCTAAATGTGGCCCAAATTCTTCCCTCCCCAAAAAATAAAAAAATAAAAAGAGAAATTAACTTGAGACCCAAGAAGGTAGCTCATGGGGTTGGAACACACACTCTGCATAAGGAAACCTAGGTTTTATCTCTGACACCATATAGACCACTGAGACCCACCAGAAGTGACCCCTGTAAATAGACCTCTCCCATAAGGTAAAATAAAATTTACTTAAAGTGGAATCATAGACTTAAATGCAAAATAAAGCTAAAGTAATTTCAGAAAAATATAAAATGAAAACTTTGGGAAGACAGTGATATTAATGTTGTCACCAAATGTAATTTATAAAGGGGAAATGGGATGATTCAGCTTTAAAAATTAAAATATTTTTTGCTCTCTGAACAAAGAACATGAAAAAATCATGACAGACTATGGAAAAATATTTGCGAAACATAGCTAACAAAGTTGTGGTATATGGATGATAATTTAAAATGTTTAAAAAATTCAACAGTTTTAAAAAGTAGAAAGTGAGGAAAAGACATAAAAAATCATTTTACTGTAAAGGATATACAGATGACAAATAAGCACATGAAAAGAAGTTCAGCATCATTAGCCATTTGGTAATTGCAAATTAAATCATAGTGAGATGCCACTATAAACATATAGAAAAATGGCAATAATAAAAACTTGTGACAAAGCCAAAACTGCTAGGGATTCAGAGAAAGTGGATCATTTATGCATTGCTAGTAAGAACATAAAATAGTATAGCTATTCCCCCAAACACAACAGGTTTAAATTTATATTTATTTTTGTTTGTCTTTTTAGGGGGTCTTCAAGTGGCACAGTGTCCCACCAGGGCTATACTCAGCAATGCTCAGGAGGTCATGTGATGCCAGGAGTCAAACTTGGGGTCCAGTAAATGCTAGCCATGCACTTCAGCTCTTTTAATTATTTTTCCGCTTCTTCTAGCAGTGTTACAGAAAATTAAACATGGGTGGTAGAATACACACCTACATATGTGAGAGCCCCGGGTTTGAGTTCATTTTGAATTCTAGCACCACAAACTAAAGCATGTAACTTGTGCCAGAGCAAGCCAAAGCGCTTGCCTTGCTAGAGAAAAACCTGAGTTCGATCCCAGGCATCCCATATTCCTGAGTGCAGAGCCAGGAACATCACTGGATGTAGCCCCAAAACAGCAACAACAGCACAAAAACCAAGCAGTTTCTGGGCTAGAGAGATATTTCAGCAGGTAGGGTGATTTCCTTGAATGCAACCAATGTGGTTTGACCCCAACACCATAAAACTGTCCCTTGAACACAACCAAGAATGATCCATGTGGGGCCAGAGCGGTAGTACAGTAAGTAGGGTGTTTGTCTTGGCTGACCCAGGTTAGTCCCATATAGTTCCCAAACACTGCCACAAATAACTCTTGAGTGCAGAGCCAGGAGTAACCCCTGAGCACAGCCAGATGTGGCCCAAATACTCAAGGAGGTTGAGGGAAGGAGGAAGAGTAATCAGTGAGCACAGGAGTAAGCCCTGAGCACAGCTGGGTGTGGACTGAAAAACAAACAGAAACATATGCAACTCTATGTGATCAAGCAATTGCACTGATGACAATTATCCCAGAGACATAAAAACTAACTTTCAGACAAAAACATATATATGAGGGGCTGGAGAAATAGTATAGTGGATAGGGTATTTGCCTCTCACGCAACCAACCTGGTTCAATCCCTGTATCTCAGATGGTTCCCGAGCTTACCAGGAGTGATCCCTGAGCACAGAACCAGGTCCTCATCAGGACCATAAAGTGCTGAGTAAGACCTGAGCACTGCCAGGAATGACCCAAAATCTAAAAGAAAAAAGGCAATGGATCAGTCATGTGGGTTTGGTGCATGCAAGGTAAGCTCTCTAGTCCCTGTTGATTTTCAACCTTCAATTTTTTTTTTCGCTTTTTGGGTCACACCTGGAGATGCACAGGGGTTACTCCTGGATCTACACTCAGGAAATTACCCCTGGCAGTGCTCAGGGGACCATATGGGATGCTGGGAATCAAGCCCGGGTTGGCTGCATGCAAGGCAAACGCCCTACCCGCTGTGCTATTGCTCCAGCCCCTCAACCTTCATTTATTTATATTTTATTTTACCCTGTTTGGGGAACACACCTGGTGATGTTCCCAGCTTCATACTTGGGGTTGCTTTTGTCATGTGTGATGTCAGGGAAAAAATCTGGACCTCCTGCATGTAAAGCACAAGCTCAGTCTATTGAGCTTCAACCTGATTTTTAACGTCTTGTTAAAAATGTTAATATTATAAAGTATGGGGTCATAGGTGAAGCATGCAACTGACCCCAATTCAAACCCTGGTACCGTATAGAGTCACCTGAGCTTAGAGCCAGCAGGAAGTCCTGAGCATAGCCAGTGTGGCCCAAACATTTCCTCATCCCCCCAAAATATTACAAAGTACATAAAAACATAGATATTGATTACGTAAAAATATTTACTCATGCAATTACATATTGCAGATATCTGTGTATATACCAGGCTTTCATTGTCATTATGTCTGCACTGTGGGGTTACTTATGATTTTCATTTTTTTCTCAGATCTTTTTTGTGTTTACCAAGATTTTTTTCTATGACAAATATCATAAATAAATATTTAGAGAGTGAGCCATGGATGTGGCTAAGTGGTAGAGTCCATGTGTTGTATGTGAGGTCCTGGCACAAAAGAATATTTCTTTATGTGAATGTATGCATAGAGAGAGCTACACTAAGATGGTAAATAATTTCTCCTGCCTATGAAGTATGATGGAAGTGGTGCCTGTTCAGATCCCAAAGTCTCTACTACAGATAGCGATGCTTTGTTTTTGTTTTGTTTTGTTTTATAGGAGCCACATCCAGAGGTGCTGGGCTGGGACTGGAGCTCTGGCACAACTTCAGTACTAGGAGCAGTAGTGTCTTGGATTGCTAAGGTCACCTGATAGTCCTCATCAGGACAATATAGTGCTGGGGATCAAACTTGGGGCCTTCAGAAGCCACCACTTGAATCATACATCCTGTCCCTGTTTACTTGGTTTTAGTTATGAGCATTGTTTTGTTTGTGTTGGAGAGGGCACACTTGGCTCTGTGCTCAGGGCCTACTCCTGGTGGGGTTCTGGGTAGGGGTGGGGGACATATATGGTGCCAGGGATGAGGGCTGTGTGCAAGACAAATGCCCTATCTGCCGTACTGTCTCTAGAGTCCTTATGGACTTTCTGTACAATACTTTCTTTGGAAAAATTGGCCTTGGGAAAAAAATGAAAGTATGAAGACCATGATTTACAGGATGTAAATATAACTGGGCACTAGTGGTTTTCTGGGCCATCATTTAGAGGCCTGAAATTTGGTCCTTCCTTTCTCTGTTCAGTGAATAGGGGACGGACAGTAGAAATAGCAGTTGGGAGGAGAAAAGAATGGACTGCGAAGGGAATTGGCAAAATCCTCTTTGGAAGATGAAGGTTGTTGATTTATGATCTCTATTGCTTTCAGAACTTGCCTTTAACATTCATAATTCCATACCTTCTTGAATTGTATCCAGTCTACCTGGGCCTCAGATGAGTAGTATGGGAGCCACTAGTGACACAATTATGAAACACTTGAATGGTTAGTGTGCAAGGAGATAAATATTGTATGTGTAAAATGTATACTGAGTTTCAAATAGTTCCAGAAAAAAATTGAACTAACTTCTTTTTTTTTTACTTTTTTTCTCTTTTTACTTTTTAAAATGTGGTTACTTCAGAATTAAAAATTACCTTCATGTTCCCATTTGACCCAGCAATACCACTGCTGGGAATATATCCCAGAGAGGCAAAAAAGTACAATCGAAACAACATCTGCACATGTATGTTCATCACAGCACTGTTTACAATAGCCAGAATCTGGAAAAAACCCGAATGCCCCAGAACGGATGACTGGTTGAGGAAACTTTGGTACATCTATACAATGGAATACTATGCAGCTGTTAGAAAAAAGGAGGTCAAGAATTTTGTAGTTAAGTGGATGGGCATGAAAAGTTTCATGCTGAGTGAAATGAGTCAGAAAGAGAGAGACAGACATAGAAAGATTGCACTCATCTATGGTATATAGAATAACAGAGTGGGAGACTAACACCCAAGAACTGTAGAAATAAGTACCAGGAGGTTGACTCCATGGCTTCGAGGCTGGCCTCACGTTCCGGGGAAAGGTCAACTCAGAGAAGCGATCACCAACTACATTGTAATCGAAGGCCATGTGGGGGAAGGGAGTTGCGGGCTGAATGAGGGCTAGACACTGAGCACAGCGGCCACTGAACACCTTTATTGCAAACCACAACAGCTAATTAGAGAGAGAAAACAGAAGGGAATGCCTTGCCACAGTGGCAGGGTGGGGTGGGGGGGAGATGGGATTGGGGAGGGTGGGAGGGACACTGGGTTTACGGGTGGTGGAGAATGGGCACTGGTGAAGGGATGGGTTCCCAAACTTTGTATGAGGGAAGTATAAGCACAAAAGTGTATAAATCTGTAACTGTAAAAAAAAAAAATTACTTATAGAAAAACGGTCGAATGGACTCCCCAAAACAAACTGCTTGTTTTTATCCATGTCATCTTTTATTTCAGAAAGGACACTTAGAGAAAAATCTTTGATATTCCACCAACCTCTCTCCTCTTCTAGATAAGACCTTATAATAACTCTACTTCTTACTCAGAAGGCCGAAAGCTAGTTATTATTCTGGATTGCTGCATATAAAAAATTTTAATTAGAATGTAAAAAAAAATTACCTTCATGGCTCACATTATATATCCATTGGGAAGATCTTTATATATGTTGATCATAAGAACTTATTGCCACAGTATTTGTAAGCCAAAATTATGCAATCAGATTTATGTCAACTTCAGCAAAAGTTTACATGAGATGTATTTGTTATCAACTTCAGCAAAATTGTAGGTGAAATGTATTTGTTATCAGAATAAACTCAGAGTTAAATCAATACGCTTTTTCTAATTTCATTCTTTTTTGTTTGTTTGTTTGTTTTGGAGATTGGGAGCACATCTGGCAGTGCTCACAGCTGACTCCTGGCCCTGTGCTTAGGTATAACTCATTTTGGGGCATGAGACAAAAGGGACCACATAAGATGCCAGAAATCTAATCTGGATAGGCCACAGTGCTTTACCTGCTTTACTATCTCTCTAGCTCTTTCTTTTGATCTTAGTGAAATTTCACTGGAACCAGTTCTTTCCTCTACTGCTTTTATAAAGAAAGTTGACTTTTTTTTGGGTAACTCTTTATGGTTGTCTGTTATCATCATATCCTTATGTGGTCATAATTTTGAACAGGTGCAATTTCCCTGGGTCAAATTTTGTAGATAAAAAATTTACTATGTGCCCCTTGAGACATTGCCACTTACATACTGCTCAAGTCATTTCTACTAGTAATATGAATTGGATAAAATAGTTTAATTGGATAAAAAACACACTATTTTAAATCTCAAAATAATCCAAGGTAGTCTGATTGTTGAAGGTTGCATAACTGCATTTCTTGTTCAATTTTTCTGCAACTTTTTTTTTCTTTTTTGGTCACATCTGGCAATGCACAGGGATTACTCCTGGCTCATGCACTCAGGAATCACTCCTGGGGGTGCTCAGGGGACCATGTGGGATGCTGGGAATCAAACCTGGGTCGGTGGCGTGTAAGGCAAATGCCCTACCCACTGTGCTATCGCTCCAGCCCCTCTCTGCAACTTGTGAGCACTCCATTCCTTTGGTGAAGTAGGAACTAAAGAGCAAGGACAAAATATCCTCAGAGCCTGGCAAGATACCCATGGCATATTCAATATGCCAAAAACAGTAACATCAAGTCTCACAATGGAGACATTACTGTTGCCCACTCGAGCAAATCGATGAGCAACGAGATAACAGTAATGCAGTGATACAGTGATAATAAAGGAATTATTATTTTAGGTATAATAATGGTACTGTCGTTTTTAATTAGTTTTTGGGTTTTTTGGGGGCTATAACCAGTGATGCTTAGAGGTTACTTCTGGCTCTGCACTCAGAAATTACTTCAATAAATTGGTGTTTGAAGTACCATATGCCAGGAACTGAACCTTGACTGGCTGCATGCAAGGAAAGCACCCAATTCACTGTGCTATCTCTCTGGCCTCTTGTCATTGTTTTTAAAATGAGTATTTTTATTTTAGAGATACATACTAATCTATAAATGAGCTAAATAATGGGATATTTATATGTACTTCAGTAATTTGGATGGGGAAATGAGTGAGTATGTATGAAACAAAATTAACCCTTTAGATAAAAGTCTTTTGGAGGGAATGAATATTTTAGTCTGCAGGGTTTAAAGAGCAAGGAAAAGAAAGTTTGCTTTTACTTTTTACCTGGCCTACTGTGATGACATATGAATGAATTAAATAAGTCTTTTTGTTTTTTGCGGTCTGTGTAGGTACTATACCTGACAGTGCTCAGGCACACCTGTATCTGTGCTCAGGGATCAAGTCTGACATTGCTCTGTGGACCATATGTGGCTCTTTGAACTAGTGTTGTGAAACAGCTGCATGCTAGGCAAGTACCTTAACTTTTCTACTATCACTTTGGTCAAATTTGGCGGATTTTTTTGGTGTTATTTATGATATCACCTTAAAAACAGCATTTTTGTAGTTGGAACAATAGTTCAGCAGATAGGGCATTTGCCCTGTACAAGGCCAAGTTGGGTTCCACCCCAAGCACCCCAGATGGTCCCCTGAGCATCACCAGGAGTGACCCCTAAGTGCAGACCCAGGAGTAACCCTAAGCATTGCTGGGTATGGTTCAAAAATGAAACAAAACAAACAAAGAGGGGCCAGAGCATAGTGCGGTATGAGGCATTTGCCTTGAACACAGCTGACCCAGGTTTAGTCTCCAGCACCACATACTGTCCCCTGAGCACCACCAGAAGTAATCCCTGAGTGCAGAGCCAGGAGAAATGCCTGAGCACAGCCAGATGTGGCCCCCAAACAACAAATAATTTAGAAATAAAATACATAACATTTTTTTCTGGCTGGGGATACAGCTTGTTGATAAAGTTTTTGCCTTGCCAATGTGAGGGCTTGGGTTTGACCCCTGGCAATACACACACACAACCACAATACTACCCACCTGGCTCCAATTTCTTTTTTCTATATGTTATTTATTTATGTTTGTTTTTGTTGGTCACACCTAGTGGTGCTCTGGGTTTACTCCTGATGCAGTGCTCAGGGTTCACTCCTGTGGGCTCAGGGAACCATTTGGGGTGCCAGGGACTGAAACCAGGCTGGCCATGTGCAAGGCAAATGCCCTATGTGCTGTACTATCACTCTGGTCCCAATATATTTTTTAAAGGTTTCTAAATATTTCTTCTATATCCAGGATGAAAGTCTCATCTCCTTTCAAATGCCTCTAATTTGTTTCTATGACTTCCCAATGTTAATGACACACGAGGACGTCATGATGCTAAGGTGAAGAATGCCTGGTCTAGTTAGACCTGTCCTCACTGACATGGCTGTGCTATGGGCAAACGCAGGCACACAAATTAATTAGCTAAAATCTCATCGTATGAGTCTCTTGCCAGTTGAGTCATGATTCTTTCACATGGACTTTGATTCACTTACTTTTAATTCGTGTATATGCCTGAAAGCTACCTTCTTACGATATGCTAATTACTTTTTAAAAATTAAATATGCACATCAAATGTATACTTGTTTATATTTAAAGGACAGCTTAACATTTAGAGGACAGTAATGTTTTAATATTTGTTGTCATTGTAAACAAATTTTTGCTTTGGGGCTACTTTTAGAGACATCACCACAGTAGCAGTGTTTTTGTTTGGGGACCACACCCAGCAAAGACTCAGGGCTCAGGGTTTATTCCTAGCTCGGGACACAGGGATCACTAGTAGCCAGGCATGGGGACCATTTAGGGTGCTAGAGGTTGAACCTGGGTCAGCTATGTGTAAGGCAAATGTCCTGCCTAATGTACTATCTCTTTGCCCTAACTCCAATAGCAGTAATTTTGGAGTGTTTATGTCGTCAGCTTATTTATAGAATTGTTGAAACTAATTGAATCAATTGAAATTAAAGCTTCAATTTTGAAAATTTTCAATGGAAAAAAAATAAAGATTTTCCATTCAAATGAATGAGGATTGTTAGATTGTGTAAGTACAATGGATGTTTATATATATTTTTCAAGAAACCCAAAATATTATTAAATGTTTCCTGGATGGATAGTGTAGGTTCAGTCCAAGTCCTGATAAATTATGATTGATAATTCCCTATTCTAATTCCCTATTCTCAGTAGACAAGCGTTTATTAAGATGGATCTCTGATATTAGCAACTAAAAAGTGCACATAATCATAATACATAGCTTCATGGCAAGTTAAATACTTAACAAGGTTTTGTGTTCAGGAAAATTATAATTGGTGGAGATAGTTTTTATACACTCTCTAAAAGAAGTTTACTGGCTTTTGAAGTACTGCATAGTAATAAAAGCTCAAGTCAATTTGCTGCATATGTAATACAGAGTTTGGTCTCCTAAATAGATTGTTTAGGTATATTTAGGTTTATAAAGTTTATAAGATTTATAAGGTTTACAGTACCACCTATTTATATTAAATCAGCACTTTTATCAATGTGATTCTGATTATTTCTGGACAATTTTGATGTTTTCTTAAAAGTTATTAAAAATAAATGACTTATTTACTTAAACATTAAGTGGTGTATATCAGACAATAATATTTTTAAAAGTTACACAACTAAGTATTTTTAAAACTAAAAAAGGCAAGGATGCAGCTTTGTGGTAGAGTGCATATTCTGAGTGTCTGAGGTCCAAGGTTTGATCCTGACATTCCCAGAAAACAAAACCAGCAAAAATAAAAGTAAAGGCGGGGAGGTGGACTGGTAGAACAAAGGTCGTTCATCTATTTCTTGTTTATTGACTGTTACCGGACACAGCACAGTTTCCTTGCCTTATTTTCTCCTTACCCAACTGGAGCAACCTGGAAAAGAATTTCCAGAGAGCATTGGATTTCTTTCCTTGCCTTCATGGAGAAAACTGAAACTCCCCAGACAACTGGCCCTTGAACACCAAGAAAAGGGACACAACTTTTCTTGATAATAGGAAATTTGTTTTGGGATCCAGCAACAATAATAGTTACAAGTTACCTATAATTCCCCACTAAGCAGATATATTTAACTCTGGTAGCATCTTCTATTTTTTTTTTTAACAAAAGCCTCGCAATTTAGTATGTTAGGTTTATTTTAGGCATATACATATTTTTTGGTGGGGGGTGGGTTTGCCAGGAATGTCTCTCAGGTCTCCTGTATGCAAGGCATGCACTCTGCCACTGAACCACACCTCTGGCCCTTAGATCTTTTTTACAGAAGCTAAGGTCAGAGAACAATTTAGCCAAGGTCACACTGCTGGTGAAATAGCTTATTAATCCAAATTTATCTTTCATTAACCTAGCAGCTTCCCAAAGATAGTATATTTATCTATATAAAGAAATAAAATCAATAACCTGTGTTTCAGGGAGAATTTCCATGGACAATACAAATTAATGAGATACCACGCCGCCAACTTAGTATAAGAAAATCCTATATTGAATGATCCAAATCGTTGTCAACCCTCTTTAAATCAAATGTCTGCGTGGAATAAATTGACTACAAATCTCCAAGGTCTCTTTGTCATCAATATTCTAACACAATTCAGCACAACACACATACATACACACGCACACGCACGCACTAGCTTGCACACGCGCACGCGTGGAAGAATAAAGTTCCAGGTCTTTCTTTGGACGTCAGTTTCAAGACTTCGAGTCTCCGATTGTTTGTGTGACTAAGGAAAATAACAGCTGATTCACATCTAAAAGCGAATTCCTCCCAGTTAAAAATGTGTGATAAAACGGAAGACAATTAGGCTTCCCATCAGCCTTTTACCCTCTACAGTTCTTCCCAACCCTACCCAAAACAGTATTACCTTCCCGCCCTCCCCCACCCCGAAAATGGGCAATAAACCCGGAGGCGGGAGGTTTATGGGCCACAGCCTGATCCCAGCTCGGCTTTATTCTGCAGCGTAGCGCGGACCGAATCCACTGGGTCAGCCAGTGCCAGCGCTTAGCCCGGGCAAGCGGGGAGAGTGCCGTGTAAGGGCAGGCGCAGGGCGTGGAGGCTATCAGAGCCCGAGTCCGCAAGGTGCCAGAACCAGCAAACGCCAAGAGAAAAAAGAGGGCACCAAGCACCTTTTCCCAACCGTGCAGAGCGCACGGAGCGGTGCCTCGTATGCAAATTTGCCGGCCCGGCCCTGGATACCTCGGGGCCGCCCGAGCCGCCCACCGGCTAAACGGCCGGCGGCGCGCTGCAGGGCCCGGCCCGGCCGGCGCATGCGCGGCGCGCGCCCATCCGCTCCCGGCCCCCTCCCTTCCTCCTTCCCGGCGGGTCCTGGGCGGCGGCGGCGGCGGCGCGGTGACGTCAGGGCGTTGGGGCAGCTCCTGTGACAGACGGAGCTGGAGCGGCGGGGCGGCGGCGGAGTCCGGCGGCCGCGATAGCGAGCGAGCAGCGACCCTCGGGGCTAGGGAGCCGGAGCGAGAGAAGGAGGGGAAGCGCTCGGGCGCGAGCGACACCCACCGCGAGCGCCGGGCCTGGGTTCGCGCCCCGGAACGGCTGAGGAGCCCGGCCGCCCGCTGGCCTCCCCTCCCCCTCCCCGGGCCCGGGCCCAGCGCGCCAGCCTCCCCCTCCCTCTTTCCCTCCCTCCCTCCTTCCTCCCCTCCCTCTCCCTCTCCCCCTCCCCCGCCGGTGGATGGGCGTGAAGGACGGAAGAGGCCCTGCGGAGGCGGCGGTGCAGCGCTCCGGTAAGGCGGCCTCGCGCCCTTCTCCCCCGTTCCCGGGTGGCTGCGGGCCAGGCCCGGCGGCCTGACGATGTGGCTGCGCCGGTCCCCTCCCTCCCTGTCTCCCCTCCCCCTGCCGCCGCCGCCTCCTTCTTCTTCTCTCCTCGCTCTCAAAATGGCGGCCGCGACGGCCGTTGAGTGAGCGCCCGGGAGCGGGGGGGGTGGGGGGGGCGAGCGGCGGAGGGCGCTGCCCCGGGGGGTGCCGGGGCCGCCGCGGCCCCACCCGCCGCCCGCCCGGGCCCGGGATCCTCGCCCTCTCTCGGTGACTTAGCAAGAAAAGTATTCTTGGGTGGGAAGGGCGTGGAAAAGCGGCTCCGCTCCCCGATCTCGGGGCGGAGGGTTCGGCCTCCGCAGCCCCGCAGCTCGCGCGGTCGGCGGCTGGGCAACCGCACTCAGCCCCGCGCCGCCTCGACGCCCCCGCAGGCCCGGCGAGCGTTCCGTCCCCCACCTGTCCTTTGGGGAACGCCGACCCCGGAGCGGAGGGCCCACCCCTTCCCTGCACCCGCGCTGCGCCGCGCCGCGCTGCGGTGGTCCAGTGCCTCCCCCCGCCCCCCGCCCCGACCCACCGAGCCCCCGCCGCAGCATCCACCCGAAGCCGGGGCCGCATTCCCAGTCCGCCACCGGCTTCTCCAACGGGAGTTGGCCTTTTGGCGTTGTAAGCCCCAGCGCCGAGGCCTCCACCCTGCCCCGCGGCCGCCGCTCCCCACCGCCCTGGGAGCCCCCGCCGTGCTTTCTTTAGCTGCCCAGGTGAGAAAAGGCTCTGGCGGTGCTGGGCACCTATTAGCCCCGGAACAGAGAGGCGGCGGCTGGCGAGAGCCAGGACCCGAGCGCAAGGTGCCTGCCTTGGCTTTATTTGTTTATTTTGCCTTTCTTCGGTGACTTGGCGAGAAAAACTCCCGGGAAAGGAGGGCAGGGAAATTTCGCTTGGCCGGGAAGCTTGAGCTCAATTTCTACCCGGCCCCTTGGTTAGGAAATCGTGCCTTTGAAGCGAAGAGCCAGATTTGTGGTCTCATTCTCAATGGGCGATGTCATGCCAAGGTCCCCTCCCCCTGGAGAGGCAGTCGGGAGAGAATAAAGCTGTTATTCCCACGTCTGCTTTAACACACAAGTCTTGCGATTCGTACCGTTTTAAAGGCGAAACAAAGCTTTTGTGCCTTTTTCGGTACATCTGTGTTTGGCGCGGTGGGTTGTTTTGTGTGAATTTCATCTTAAGGCTAATAAGGGTGGAGGAGACTCGCTTGGGCCTTTCATGTCAGTGATTCGTCGTTCGTCCCCTTTTGCCACAGTAGTAGTTTTTTTCTCCCCTTATTTTTTTCCTATATTCTCTCACTTTATGCTTCCTCCCCTCCCACTCTGCAGTAGGGCTTAGTTAGTCGATGCTAGGCCCACCCTCTCTTAATCAGAAAAATTTCCTGCTTAGGTATGTCTGTAGTGACTACAAGATATATAAAAAGCCTTTACTGTAAATATTCTGATTTGAATCTGAGGCATTAGCTTTTAATCTCCCGGGTATCTTTTTGGACACAATTTTGCAAAATAATCGGCAGTTGCAAATTGCTGTTTAATAATCTGTATTTAGGATGATTTATTCTTTCGTGTTCTATTATAAATGATCTCTTTATGCTCTTTTACAAATGATTATTGTTTGGATTGTGCAAAAGGGTGGTCTTCTAAAATAAATTTGAAGCTATTGCTTTTATAAGTCAGAGAAAGAAACCCAGTTTTTTTTTTTTTTACAAAATATTTCTGTAGATTTTGGTGCAACCAACTCGTTTTGGAGCCCCCGCCCCCCCATCTCCCCATCTTCGTTCTTAAAAATCGGCTAATATTTGTAGATGTGTGAACAGCCATTGAGCTGAGGAGACTGGGTGGAGTAAGAGCAGAAGCAACGAAATGCTTGATTGCCCTTTCATAGCATCTTCCCCTTGCTTATGTTTTGTAAGATTATTTGATGCTAATTGGAATTGGTACTACAACAAAGGCGTTTCTCTAACAGAATCTTAAAATAGATTTTTTTTTTTTTGTTTGTCTTTACCCCTTTTAAGTTGTGATGATGAATTGGGTAAAATGTCCTGTTTTAAGCAAACGCACGTATATGTACATATGTACACACCCATCTTAAGTGGTTTTTAATTGTTATAGTCAAGTAAGCATAAACTAATGAATGCACAGTGATAGTAGAAATACTACAAAATTCTAGAGAGAATATGTTTGTATTAAAACAGTGTATCTGATTTTTAAAAAACATCAAAGATGAGTAAAACACCTCGATAATACAGGTTACAGACTTCTCATAAAAACCTTTTCTCGTGTCCCTTGAAAGGGACCTTTTTGTAAGTATTACCATGAGAGAGTAGGTCACTTTAATGTGTCAAGTGTTCATGTGAACAAGGATCTTCAAAAGAATGTCAAATCACATGGTTAATGATTTTGAAGACCTTGTAACTGTAAATGTATGATTTACTTTACATTTTTTTTATTTTTAGTGTGGTTAAAACCCAGAAAGGTTCATATAGTGAGATCTAAGGTTAGAGATGGAATTCATTATGTTATCCTCACCTTTTGTATTTGTAGTTTTAAAAGCATGGAGTTGTGGTTTTTAGTATGTTATTACTTGTTAGGAGCTTAAAAGAATTAGATTTAAGAGAGCTTCAGTTATCTTTATGTTTCTAATACATGTGCTAGAATTTTTTAATTTGGGTATCAGTTTTTGAAATTCTTTATAATCTTATTTATAAAGCTTTTAATAAGATTGGGTGGATTTCATTTATTTATTTATTTTTTTAATATTTTGGGTCACACCCGGCAGTGCTCAGGAGTTACTCCTGGCTCTGCACTCAGGAATTACTCCTGGCAGTGCAGTGGTGGACTATGTGGGACGCCGGGAATCGAACCTGAGTCGGGTGCATGTAAGTCACTCTGGCCCCTTGGGTGGGTTTAATTTTTTAATGCATCTGTTTCGTATGTTGTTTTTCCACATGCAAGATGTAACGAGTTTATAAGATTCAATGTTTCTGGAATGGAAAAATCAGTATTAAAGTTTTTGTTTTGTAGTTCCGATGTCCATGTATCATTGTCTTTTTTAAAAATATATGAATACTTATGTACTAAATAATAAACTATCATTAACATGAAAACTATGAAAGGTGTCAACCTTAAGATGGGGAAGTTATTAAAAAACAAATCCACTGTAAAAGCATTAGGGCAACCAGTGAATTTTCCAATTCTTTCCCATTGAATTCGAAAGCAGTGAGTCATGCACTCTTTTGCCAAAGGGACCTGAAGCTTAGTTATATATATAATTAATATGTATATATTTTGGTAAATGGTGGGGCACACCTAGTGGTGCTCTTGGGAGTCTATGCTCTAAGTCAGACACATGTACACATGTATATGTGTGTACATGCACACATATGTACACATCCATGTCTACGTACCCACCTTTTTGCTGTGATAGTGATGGAACTAGGGTCAGCCACCTCTACCCCTCTACTATCCTTACAGCCTGTAGCTCAGTTGTAAATTAAGCCTGCCATGTCTAATTTTTTATTTGGTTTTGGGCTATACCCAGCAGTGCTCAGAGGTTACTCCTGGCTCTGCACTCAGGAATTACTCCTGGTCAGGTTGGTGGGCTTGAGAGACATATGGAGCATCTGGAATTGAATCCAGGTAGGACGATTGCAAGACAAACACCTTCCCCACTGCTGTCTCTCCAGTTTTAAGAAATAAATTTTAAAGTGCTGAGGCAGTAGCGATAGCACAGCAGGTAGGGCATTTGCCTTGCATGCAGCCAACCCAGCTATGATGATTCCTTGTATCCCATATGGTCCCCCAAGCTCTGCCAGGAGTTATCTCTGAGTGCAGAGCCAGGAGTAACCCCTGAGCAACGCTGGGTGTTACCAAAAAACACAGGAAGGGAGGGAGGGAGGGAGGGAGGGAGGGAGGGAGGGAGGGAGGGAGGAGAAAGAGAGAAGAGAGAGTTCTTTGCTCTGGTTCTGGTTCATGTTTTCTAGAGTACAATTTAAATTTTAGGGCTGGGGAGAGGGCTCAAAAGGCTGGCCTGAAAATTTATTTATTTGTTTTTATTTATTTATTTATTTATTTTGGTTTTGGGCCACACCCAGCAATGCTCTGGTGCAAATGTCCTCCTCATTGTACTATTGCTCTGGCCCCATAGTCTAAATTCTTTGCTTGTGGGAGCCTAAGGTTTGATACCTGCCTGTCACTTCATGTAGCTCCCTGAGCATAGTAGTTCTGGAAAGATAAAAGAAGCCTACTGGTCTTCTAAAGATGCATCCCTGTTTGCTCCTAGTTGCTTAAAGCCAGTTGTTTTGAGAAATTTACCTCCTGAAGAAAGAAACTGTATTATATAATCACTTGTATGATCGTTTTTTTAAAAACTGTATTCGCTTTGTTGCTGATTTGTTATGACACTTTGGCTAGTCATTTAAATGAAACCTTAATTTAACTTATGTATATAATTTTTAACTTTGCCATAGCAGTTACAGATTTTAATTGATATTTACTGGTTAGGTACAGACTTTATAATGCTTATTATTTTGATTCAGTTTTTTCCTTTCCAAAAGATACTGGCTTTTTGTTAAAACTTAGAAGATCAACCATTGTTTGGATTGATCTATGCTTTTGTCAAGGATACTTCATGAAAAAGGCCCTCTAAAGTTGTCAGTTGACATAGTCAAACATTTCCTTAGAACTTTGTGTATATATTGAAATTGGTGCTTCATTTGTCTTGTCAGAATCTTTTTGAGATAAATTGGCATTATATGAATGAGAACTGAAATTTACAGAATTTGTATTTAGATTTCAAGGTAAATATTGCAGTCATTGGTTTTGCCTTTAATAATCAAACATTCTGAGTCTTTTGGGGGGAAGCCTTTATAATGAATTTTACGTTTGTTTCTGAAGTGGTAAAAATTACATTGCCTGCATCAATTAAATTAGCATTTATTGACATGATCTTGTATTGCTTGTTTACTTGTGAGAAGCATTTGAGTAGGGGCTCTCAGTGACTTACACTGCTTTAGAGTAGTATAAAATAAATTAGTATAAATCTCGGTATTTATATTAATGAATACAAATTAACATATATAAAGTTAATATTGGGTATAGGCAGGTGGTATTAATAAACATTGTTGCATTTGATTGAATGCAGGGTTATATAAAAAGAAATAAGCTTTTTAAAAATTTTTTTATTAGAGGGGCCGGAGCAATAGCACAACGGGTAGGGCGTTTGCCTTGCACGCGGCTGACCCGGGTTCAATCCCCGGCATCCCATATGGTCCCCCAAGCACCGCCAGGAGTAATTGCTGAGTGCAAAGCCAGGAGTAACCCCTGAGCATCGTTGGGTGTGACCCAAAAAGCAAAAAAAAAAAAAATTATTAGAGAGTCACTGTGATGTACAGTTACAAACTTACAAACTTTTGTGTTTGCATTTTACTCATACAGTGATCGTTTACCCATTCCTCCACCAGTGCCCATTCACCTCCACCAGTGATCCCAGTATCCCTCTCACCACCCCCACCCCATCCCTCACCACCCCACCCTCCCTCTGTGTCAGGGCATTCCCCTTTGTTCTCTCTCCTTTTAGGTGTTGTAGTTTGCCATAGAGGTATTGAGTGGCCATCATGTTCAGTCTATAGTCTACTTTCAGCTCACATCTTTCAACCCGAGTGGGTCCTCCTGACCCATTCCTGACTCTACTTGGTGTTCCCTTGTCTATCTGAGCTGCCTTTCCCCAAGCATGTGAGGCCAGTTTCCAAGCTGTGGGGCAAACCTCCTAAGCCTTATCTCTACAACTCTTGGGTGTTAGTCTCTCACTATGTTATTTTATATTCTACAGATGAGTGCAATCTTTCTATGTCTGTCCCTATCTTTCTGACTAATTTCACTTAACATAATACTTTCCATGTAGGTCCACAGAAATAAGCTATTCTTTGTGATAGCTAAGGTCCAGTGATCTCTTGGGAGTTAAGATGAAGGAGGGAGTTCATACTTTTACAGGGATTTTTATGTTGTCCCAGGGAGCCAGGGTCATTTTATCAGTCCTGCTTCTGTCAGGGTCATTTTCTCAACTAAAAATAAAATTTTAACTAATAGAAGCAAATTAAGTTACCATTGCACTTTGTAATCTCTTTGCACTTTGTTTTATGTGCTTTTTTGAACTCATGTTAACAAGAATTGACAGTTAACTGGATCTTTTAGAGATTGTTTTTTTGCCTTGGGTCGGAGAAATAGTTCACCGGATAGGACGCTTGCCTTGCATATGGCTGATCTGAGTTTGGTTCCCCACAATCATCACCCAGCGTGGACACCACCACCACCACCCCCAGCCAAAGAAAGAAATTTTCTCTCATAATCACAATGAAATTAAGGATGCGGTTAATCATGATCAAAATGGCAATACTGCCCAAAGCACTATACAAATTTAATGCTGTCCCTATCAGGATACCCATGACATTTTTCAAAGACATAGACAAAACACTTCTGAAATTCATATGGAACAGTAAACCCCCATGAATAGCTAAAGCAATCCTTGGGGGAAAAAAAGAAGATGGGTGGCATCACCTTCCCCAACTTCAGACTCTACTACAAAGCAGTAGTAATTAACACAGCATGGTATTGGGCTAGAAACAGACCTGCAGACCAGTGGGACAGAGTTGAATATCCTGTCACAGACCCCCAAATATATGGCCACTTATTCTTTGAGAAAGGATCAAGAAATGTGAAGTGGAACAAGGAAAGCTCTTCAACAAGTGGTGCTGGGAAAACTGGATAGCTATCTGCAAAAAGTGAACTCTGACTTCTGTCTAATGCCAGGCACAAAAGTCAGATCAAAGTGGATTAAAGATCTCAATATCAGACATGAATCTGTGAGGTACATAGAGGAAAATATGGGCAGAACTCTCCATGACATTGAAGCTAAAAGCATCTTTAAGGATGAAACAGCACTGGCTATGCAAGTGGAAGCCAACATAAACAAATGAGACTACATCAAACTAAGAAGCTTCTGCACTTAAAAAGAAACAGTGACCAAAATACAGAAAGAGCCCACAGAATGGGAAAGGATATTTACCCAATATCCATCTGATAAGGGATTAATATCTAGGATATACAAGACACTAGTAGAATTGTACAAGAAAAAAAACCAACCCCATCAAAAAATGGGGAGAAGAAATGACCAAAAGTTTCCTCAAAATAAGAAATACAATGGCCAAAAGGCACATGAAAAAATGCTCTACATCGCTAGTCATCAGGGAGATGCAAATCAAAACAACAATGAAATATCATCTCACACCACAGAGACCGGCACACATTCAAAAGAACAAAAGCAACAAGTGCTGGCATGGATGTGAGGAAAACGTGGACGCTCTTTTCATGTTGGTGGGAATGCTTGACTGGTCCAGCCTTTCTGGAAAACAATATGGACAGTCCTTCAAAAACTAGAAATTGAGCTTCCTTATGACCCCGCAATACTTCTTCTGGGAATATATCCTGAGGATGCAAAAAAGCACAGTAGAAATGACATCTGTACCTATATATGTTCATTGCAGCACTGTTCACAATAGCCAAAATCTGGAAACAACTCAAGTGCCCTAGAACAGATGACTGGTTAAAGAAACTTTGGTCCATCTACACAGTGGAATACTATGCATCTGTTAGGAGAGATGAAGTCATGAAATTTGCTTATAACTGGATAGACATGGAGAGTATGATGCTAAGTGAAATGAGTCAGAGAGGGACAGACATAGAAGGACTGCACTCATTTGTGGAGTATGGAATAACATCACATGAGGCAGACACCCAAGGATAGTAGATAGATACAAGGACCAGGAGGATTGCCCCCTAGCTGGAAGCCTGCTTCATGAGCGGAGGGGAGAAGGCAGATGGACATGAGAAGATATCAGTAAGAAAATGATGGCTGGAGGAATCTGTCGGGATGGGAGATGTGTGCCGAAAGTAGATAATGGACCAAACATGATGACCTCTCAGTGTCTGTGTTGCAAGCCCTAATTCCCAAAAGTAGAGAGAGTATGGGGAATATTGTCTGCCATGGAGGCAGGGAGAGTGTGGGAAAGGGAAGTATACCAGGGATATTGGTGGTGGGGAATGTGCACTGGTGGAGGGATGGATGTTTGATCATTGTGTGATTGTAACCTAAACATGAAAGCTTATTACTATCTCAGTGATTCAATAAAATTTTTTTTAAAATACGGTTAATTTTAAGTGAACTTAATTTTTGGAACTATTGTATGAAGTTTCATTATTAAAATTTTGCAGTGTAATTTAATCCACTTGATCTGTGAAAATCAAGGGTATGATTTATGATACTACTGAAATTTTTATCTTTCGGCCACACCCATTGGTGTTCCAGTTTTACTCCTGGCTGTACTCAGAGATCACTCCTGCACAGGCTTGTGGGGCCATATTTGGTGCTTGAGATGGAACCTAGATCAGAGGCGTGCAAAACAAACACCCTTGTACTATTTCTCTGGCCCCTAAAAGTGTATATTTTATCTATTCATCTTTTTATGTTTTTGTTTTATCAAAATTATGCGAACTGGGAAGGTAAGGTGAAGGTTAATACTGAGTTGTGTTGATTATTTAGACTTTTTTCCTCTTTGGATTTTGGGCTCAGGCCTACCTGGTTGGTGCTTGGTGGTTGTTTCCCGCAACTCTTTAGGGACTGCCTGGTACCTGGGATGGATTCAGGGACTCCAGCAAGTACTTCATTGCATAATTGTTGCAGATTTTATGCCAAAAAGCTTCGGGGGAACAAAATGTAAGTGGCTACCACCATTATGTGGGGCTTAGCAAAAAGAAAGGGTTTTGCTGGGGTAAAAAAAAAAAAATCAGGGTTCTAGGGCTGAGCGATAGTACAGTAGTTACGGCATTTGCCTTGCATCAGGTTGACCCAGGTTCAATCCCTGGCATCCCATATGATCCCCCAAGCACCGCCAGGAGAAATTCCTGAGTGCAGAGCCAGGAGTAACCCCTGAGCATCGCTAGGTGTGACCCAAAAAGCAAGCAAAAAAAAAAAAAATCAGGGTGCAGTCATTATACAGTGGAATACAGCATTTGCTTTACATTGATCCATGTCCCTTGGATCTCTACTATTTTTTTGAAAACTTTTTTGGAAGCTACACATTTAGCAATATTAGAGAAAATTAAATTTTAAATGAATATTTTATATGATAATCCTAATCATACTATTTACAAGCTTTCATGCCTTGAGCAAGAATCTTTTTTTTTTTTTTTTTTGGTCTATCCATAAAAGGATAATGTTGACAGTATCTGACTCCGAGACACTTAGGGTAATTGTGAATACTAAATAAAGACCTGTAGATACTTTCAGGGAAGAGTTTTGGTTTGGTTTGTTTTTGGCCACACCCAGCTGTAACTCAAGTGCTGTACCTTGTTCTCTGCTTGGGATTTGCTCTCAAGCAGTGTTCTGGGGGCTGAAGGCTACTACCAGTGGTAAGTTGAGTGGTAGTGTGGGAGGATTCTCTGCTGCTCAGGCACTACCAGAGCTACACCTGGGGGTGGCGGGGGGGGGGGGTGAGGAGCTCATTATACCAGGAATTAAACCTTGATTTCATGTGTGCAAACAATGTGCCCCACTGCCTTCCTGTGTCACTGTCACTGTTGTCCCGTTGTTCATTGATTTGCTAGAGTGGGCACTAGTAGTGTCTCCATTGTGAGACTTCTTGTTACTGTTTTTGGCATATCGGATATGCCACGGGTAGCTTGCCAGGTGGAATACTCTTGGTAGCTTACCGGGCTCTCCGAGAGGGACGGAGGAATGGAACCCGGGTCGGCCTCGTGCAAGGCAAACATACTTTATTTTAATTTGTGGGATGGCTTGGGGTTGGGCCATACCCTGTGGTGCTCATTGGCAATGCTGGGATCTTATGGATTAGCTACATGCAAGACAAACTTAACTCCTGTGCTGTCTCTTTAGCCCTAAAATTAGCTATAAATTGGAATATTTTTAGGTTTCAAAGAGGTAAAGATGATGCAGAGTTCTTATATATGCCCTGCAACCAGTTTCCCCCATTGTCAACAGCTTAATTTTCTGTGGTACATTTGTCGGTCTTGCTTCATACTGTTTGCTAAACAACAGATTTTGTTTGCATTTCACTAATTTTATCACTAATGTACTCTTTCTGATTTTGATTTAATTTAGGCTTCCAAATTGCATTGGTTATAGTGTCTCCCTATTGTCCTTTGGTCTGTAACAGTTTCTAAGGTCTTCTCTTGTTTTTTATGACTTTAACAGTTTTTAAAGATATGGAAAAACTGGGCTATTTAGTTATATTTTGGGGCACTCCTGGTGGTGTTTGAGAGACCATGCATCAAAGAGGACTGCAAAACATGCACTCTAGCCCTTTGTGCCATCAAAGTGGGTTGATGAATTTTGGGGAAAAATACCAGAGATGACACTTACACATCTTGTGAGGGTCCACATGTCACCCACAAAATACCATTGGTGATTTTAATCTTCATTATTTGCTTGATGGTTACTCTGCTATTGTTATTTTTCTTTTTTCTTCCTCTATACTTTGGAAGTGAGTCAAGTTCCTAGAGCAGGTACTGTTTACACATATTATTTGAATTCTTTCGTAAAACTTTTCTCCTATTTATAAATTTACATCTTATCAGAAAACTTTTGTTTAGAGGGTTGGGTTTTGTTTTTTAAATTTAAACCAGAGCATTCATTAAGGACTTCTTAAACATATCCTTGAGAGGAAATGAAATGGAGACTGTAACAGTTGCCCTCTTTTTAAAATCATGTTCCTTCACAGACTCTATGCTGAATCTGCAGTTTTTTTAGTTGCCTCTTTCAACCAGAACCCATAATATTTTTGGTTTTTAGCCTTGGCACTCCAGTTTTATTTTCTTTTCCATTTAACCAGGATAGCAATATTTGCCACAGGCTGACTTCTTTATGAGGGGCAGACGGAGCTGGGAGACCATATAGTGCGAGGGATGGACCTGGGCCTATCTCATAAAAAGCAGTGCTCAGCCTTTGAACTTGTCTGTTTAGCCCCGCAGGTTGACTTCTGAAGAGAGTTAAAAGGCTACAGCCGTGGTTCCCTTTGTCTTCTTGCTTCTTCTGTGACTGAGAACAAATTGACCAGAGAATAATTAGAATATTACCCCCAAGTATTCCCACTTTTTTGGGGGGGTAAGTTTGGGGGTTTTAAACCCAGGCTCCACATGTAAAGTATATGCTATCAGTGAACTTTATGACTTTCTCCTACTTTTGTTGTGGGGCCATACCCAGTGATTCTTGGGGGTAATTGCTTGGTCTGCACTTAGGAATTATGCCCGGCAGTGCTTGGGGGACCATATGGAATGGTGGGAACCTAGCTCTGTTGCATGCAAGGCACGCGCTGTACTGGATTTATGATCTCCAGCCCAGTTTTGTTTTCTCCTAACTTCCTCTTTGGGGGGGGGGGGGGTTTGGGCCACATCTGGTGATGGAGGGGATTTACTCTTTTTTTTTTTTTTAATAATTTTATTGAATCACCATGTGGAGGGTTACATAGTTCTCAGGATTATGTCGGTTATACAGTTCTCAAACACCCTTCCCTTCACCAGTGCCCATCTCCCATCACCAACCCCCCCAGTATACCTGCCGCCCCCTCCCACCTCCCCAGTCCCCACCCTTGTACATGATAAGTTCCACTTCGTTTATGCCTTATCTCGATTATATTCCATGTTTCAACACACAACTCACTACCGTTGTTGGGGTTTCCCCCAAAAAAGGAAAGCAGTCCTATTGCCAAGGAGGCATTTGATAGTTCTCCACTGCTAAGAATATAGAGATATTAAGTCCCGCTGTTTGTTACATAACTTTTCTTTTTCCCCCTTGCCCCGCGCCACCGAGTTCACGCCTGTTTAGTAATCGCCACGCTGCCTGACAAGGGAAAAAAAAACCGAAAAGGATGGTTATTTCCCGTCATCAGCAGGCGTGGGGCTCTGGCTTAGTTGATAGACTAGTCGAGTGTCTGCAAGCAGTTTCTGGAACCGAAGAGCTTGCGCTGGTATCGGCTCCGGCTCGAGATTCCACCAGCGTCCCACTGTTCCATGTACATAATTTTTCCCCTTATATCCCATTCCCACGCCACCAGGTCTGTTTGCTTAATGGACATCACACTATGTTTGACACCACGCCGCGTTTCTTCCCGAGAAAGAAGGATATTTCTTCTCAGCCGGCGTGGGGA
Organism: Sorex araneus; assembly: GCF_027595985.1. Classification (NCBI taxonomy): domain Eukaryota; kingdom Metazoa; phylum Chordata; class Mammalia; order Eulipotyphla; family Soricidae; genus Sorex; species Sorex araneus. Next base: position 191,062,419 of record NC_073304.1, on the reverse strand, counting down.
TATAGCTTAGTTCAGTCTAGAGAGATGGCTACCACTTTGATTGCCTTCAATATTTCACCAACAGACTTACTATTCTTGTTAGGATCTCCCACAAAAGTCCGACCCATTAAGAAGGGACATATTACATATTGCTGATGCTAAGATGACATTAGGTCGCGCGGCAGCGGCTGCGCGGTTTTGGGTTTCTGTATAAAGTCCAGGGAAAGTACAACCAGAAATAACATCACTACAAATTTTTACCCTTTTATGGTGCTCATAAGATGGAGAAGCCTAGAGAGAGGCTCGGCGTCTCCATTTTGCGCTCAGGAAAACCGCGGATCCTGCGCTGTGCTCAGGGGGGAGGTGTGGAGAGAGAGAGAGGTTAAAAGAATTGGGGAATGCCCGGTTCCCACTGTTTCAGCGCACCGTGGGGTCTCTGGTCCCATGCCGGAATTAGTTCAGTGGGCTGTTTGGAGTCCAAGGGCGCTTCCTTGGGCTCTTCCATCATGCTCGCTCCACAGCAGGGTCCAAAGGGCGGAGGGGATTTACTCTTGACTCTTATGAGGGAACCAGCCCAGTGTCAGGGATCAAACCTGGGCCACCTGCCAATGAGCATATGTTGCAATTCATTGAAAAAAATACTTAGCAATAGCTTTATTTATTTATTTATTTATTTATGCTTTTTGGATCACTCCTGGATTTGTACTCAGGAATTACTCCTGGCGGTGCTGGGGGGGAGGCATATGGGATGCTGAGAATTGAACCCATTTTGGTCATGTGCAAGGCAAACACCCTACCCACTGTACTATCACTCCAGCCCCAGCAACAGAGAACAAATGTATATGAGAAAAACCATTGCAGACAATACATTTAAGTGAAATCATGTATTAAGAGACAGTATTGGAATTTTAGAGATCTCCGTGTTTTAGGATTTGTTTGAAGGAATACTCTTGAAACATTTTTGGAGCTATGATACAGCAGGTAGAGCACATGCCTTGTACACGGCCAACCTGGGTTCAATCCCCGGCATCCCTTATGATTCTCCTAGCTCACCAGGAGTAAGCCCTGTGCACTGATGTTTGTGGCCCAAACCAAAAATGAAACAAAACAAAAAACACCCAAAATCTCCAAAACAGAAAGGATTACTCTTGTGTTATGATCAGCAAAGCAAATAGGGCATCTCCTTTTTTGTTTGTTTTTGGGACATACTCAGTGATGCTCATGGCTTACTTGTGGAGTGTTTGGGGGACTATAGTGCTAGGGATCAAACTTAGGGATGGCCACAAGCAAGGCAAGCAAGTGCCTTAACAGCTATGCTATCCGTCCCCATTTTTCATCTGCTTGAGGCTGCTATTTGAATATATCCTCCTCTCTTTCTCGCCAAAAGATTTCTATGTTCTAGCAGAAAACAAAATTGATTTGACTTTTAAGTGTTTTTACAGGGTTTCTTCTGCAGTTCTGAGGATCCTGGACTGCTTCCATCTATTGGGATGGTGGTGTGCAGGCCTGATGATGGTTTAGTGTTGAAGCCTGGTTGTGTTAACTACTGTTGGGGCAATTTTCAGTCCAGGCAGGAGTGATAGTGGGTAGGGCTTCTGCCTTGCAGGTGGCCAACCTGGGTTCAGTCCCTCGCACCATATATGATCCCCTGAGCACTGCCAGGTGTGGCCCCCCAAAATAAAAGAAGGGCACTGTCAGCTATGTGGATTATACAATTACGGAGTTGTAAACGGAAGCAGATAGACCTGTGGGGAGAATATTTTAAGTGGCAGTACAGGATGAAAGGATTTGAGAAAGATTGGGTAAGTATAAAATCAGTAAATTAAATACAAAAAAAAATGAGGAAAGTGAGAAATGAAATTTGTTTGGGCTGTGGAACAGATAAGAATGTTATGAAGATAAAAATAGTTGAGGGGAGAACCAAGGTTAGGTGAAAGTAGATTGTTTTGTTATCTGGTGTTTTAACAAAGTAACTTTTTTTTTTTTTTTTTGCTTTTTGGGTCACACCTGGCGATGCACAGGGGTTACTCCTGGCTCTGCACTCAGGAATCACCCCTGGCGGTGCTCAGGGGACCAAACGCCCTACCCGCTGTGCTATCTCTCCAGCCCCTTTAACAAAGTAACTTTAAGTGTGTTAGTTGTGTTTGTAAAAAAAGATTTTACATGCTAATACAGTTTATGAGGCACTAAAATGAATTGTTTCATCAGGATGTATTCAGTGCAATGTTACAAAAACTGCTGAAGTGTTAGGTGTTTCTGGAAGAAGACAGCAGTCAAAATTTTCAGAAAAGTCACAGAGAAGGAAGGCACATAATAAAAGATGCTCAGATTGTACTGGAGTGTGAGAAAAGTTGGGTTTGATTAGAAATGAGATTTGAAATGTGGTCAGGACTAGTACTAATTAAAGATCTTATGAACTGTTTGTTGTTGCTTGTTTCTGGGCCATACTTTGCTGTACTCAAGTCTTAACTTCTAGTTCTGTGCTCAGGGATCACTACAGGTGGGGCTAAGAGGGGCCATTTGTGGTGCAGGGATTGAACCTGGGTCGGCTATGTGCACAGCAAGTACCTATCCCACTGTTTTATCTCCAGCCCCAGGTTTTTTTTTCCTTATAAACTGTATTGTGGACTTTTATTAATAGGGAGGTAAGCAGCTCCCTATTAATGTGTGTACAAACACACATTTTAATTCTTGTAAGTAGTTGTAAAGAGTAAATGAACTCATTTAAAACATTATACTACATAAATATTAAATAAAAATAGGGGACAATATGATTTAGCAGAGAAGTGATAGATTGTATTATTTGTTATGGGACCACACCGGTGGTGCTTAGGAACTGCTTAGCTTGATGCTCAGGGGTTTCTCCTGGCAGTGTTGAGGGACATTGTGGTGCCAGGGATTGTATATGCAAAGGCATGTCTTCAACCATTGAGCTTTTTCCCTTGCTCTTTGAATTGTATTTTATTTACTTTTATTCTGGGGCCATATCTGGCAGTGGTCAGGGCTTGATCCTGGCCCTGTGCTCAGAGATCACTCTTAACAGGGTTTGGAGGACCTTAACAGGGTTTGGTGCTGTAGATTGAACCTGGATTGGACATGTGCCAGACAGTTGTCTTAACCATTATACTATCTCTCCAGCCCCTCAGATTGTATTTTAAATAGATGTCAGTGGGAACTGTGTAGAGGTTAGATAGGTCAGGGCTAGATTCAGAGATAATTTGTCTACACTTGAGATAATGGTGTCATCTATAGTGATAGTTGTTTCAACACAGAATATGTCGAAGAAGTGAACTTGGAACATCAAGGCAATACATTGGATATAGAGGAGGGAAAAACAATGAAGATTGGCTCCCACATAAAGTATTATGTCTAGGGGCTGGAGCGATAGCATAGCGGGTAGGGCGTTTGCCTTGCATGCGGCTGACCCGGGTTCGAATCCCAGCATCCCATATGGTCCCCTGAGCACTGCCAGGAGTAATTCCTGAGTGCAGAGCCAGGAGTAACCCCTGTGCATCGCCGGGTGTGACCCAAAAAGAGGGGGAAAAAAAAGTATTATGTCTAACATTTTGTATTGGTGGTACTAGAGGTTTGCTCTTAACAATGCAGGCTTTTCACATTTTTTACCAGTGGTGATACGGAGTGTTACCAGGAATTGAATCCAGGATCTCATATCATATATGTAACAGCCACATCTCTAGCTCCCCCATTTCTAGAATTTTGTGAGTGTTAGGGGCTACTTCTGGAGTTGCTCTGAGGACCATATGCTGTGCTGAGTGTCAAACTGGAGTCAGCTGCATGCAAGGCAAGCTTAAACCCTTTAATATCTCTGATGTCTTTGTTTAATATGTTCAAGTTTATATTCTTTCAGAATACTTTGATTCTTAGAAGTTCTTTACATTCTAGTGGTATTGAGGCTTTGGTGGTAAAATTTATGAGATGTCATTAAAATGAGAACAAATGAAGCTTGCTACAAGTGTGGGGGATCGAAGGGCAATTAGGATAGAGAAGTATGACATTAATGAATGGAAATAATCACTCTGGACAAGAACTGAGTGTTGAAAGTAGGTAAAGGGATATACATGGTAACCTTTCAGTATTTGTATTTTAAACCATAATGCCCAAAAGGGAGGAGGAGAGGGGAGGAGGATAGGCCAGAGGGGAACCTGCCAGAGAGGTGGTAGTGGAGTGAGTGGGGGGAACCGTGGACTTTGGTGGTGGTAAATGTACACTGGTGAAGGGACTTGTGTTGCCAGTTACTGAAACCCAATTACAAACAACCTTGTAACTGTATCTCACTACGATTCAATTAAAAAATTAATTTTAGAATTTAAGGGGGCCAGAGACATACTGTAGCGAGTAGGGTGTTCGCCCAGCACACAGCTGACCTCGGTTTAATTGACCTTGGCATCACATATGGTACCTGAGCATCCCCAGGAGGAATTCCTGAGTGCAGAGCCAGAGTAACCCTGAGCATCACCAGGTGTGACTCAAAAAGCCTAAATAAATAACTAAATGTAAGAAAAAGAAAAATAAAATGAGAACAAATGACCTGAGGTAGCTTTTAGTTTTCTAAATTTATATATTTCTGGGGGCTGGAGCAATAGCACAGCGGGTAGGGCGTTTGCCTTGCACGTGGCCGACCCGGGTTCAATTCCCAGCATCCCATATGGTCCCCTGAGCACCGCCAGGAATAATTCCTGAGTGCAGAGCCAGGAGTAACCCCTGTGCATCGCCAGGTGTGACCCAAAAAGCAAAAAAAGAAAAAAAATTTATATATTTCTGCTATTTTAAAAACAGGGCCACCCCAGCGTTGCTCTGGAGGACCCAGGCCATTCCCCGGAATGCTTGGTCCAATGGTGTGGACCTGATGGTTTGGTGCTTGGGGTGATGGTGCTTAGGGGGCTTCCAGGTCCACAGCTGGCAGTAGGGGGGGCGGGGGGGGTGTTGGACTATACAGCGTCAGTGACACATTTAGAGCCTCAAACATACCTGGCATATGCTCCATCACTTTAAGGTATATTCCTGGCTCTGCTATGTTTTATATACCTTTGTGTTGAGATTTAATGATAATGGCACCATGATAGTACTCTGATAAATTAAGTGACTACAGAATCATTAACTATATTGATATTTTAATTATATGGCTGGAGAGATAGTATAGGGGTTAGGTGCTTACCCTGAGCAGAGTCATGGCCCCAAAACCAAAAAATAAAATGTTAATTATAACCAAAGTTTTTTTCCCCACTTCGGTAGACTATTTCATTACTTGGTCATTTTTTGTATGCTTGTTTGGAGTGTCTAGCAGGGTAGTGCAATTACCTATATACCCTTAGTGGAAGAATGTCCATCTCTATTCAGGTAAGGCCCGAGTTTGCGGCTTCCTGTGCACAGCATCTGGAGGGATGCACATGGAGCAGAGAGTGGGAACGGGGACACTCGCCTAGCCAGCCAGATCAGCCAGATCAACCCTGATGGTCAGTGGAGTGACAGATGTTGCAACCAGATCACTCTCATATCCTGTTCCCTACTCATGTCTGAAGGAAATCAAATTTTTTTTTTATTGGGAAGAGGGCATCTGGTGTTGGGGAGCAAACCTCAACATATGCTCTCATATGCTAGGCATGTGCTCTACCACTTGATACCCTAGCATCTAGATTTGTCAATTAAAAAATTTTTTTGTTTGTTTGTTTTTGGCCACACCAGTAATGCTCAGGGGTAACTCTTTACTTTTTTCTTTTTGGGTCATAGCCAGTGATGCACAGGGGTTACTCCTGGCTTTGCACTCAGGAATTATTCCTGGCAGTGCTCAGGGAACCATATGGGATGCTGGGAATCGAACCGGGCTCAGCTGAGGCAAGACAAACACCCTACCCCCTGTACTATTGCTCCAGCCCCGGGGTAACTCTTGGCTCTACTTCACTCAGGTGGTGCTCAGGAGATAGGTGGTGCTGAGACTATCTAGGATGCAGGGGATCGAACCCAAGTCTCTTGATGCAAGGCAAGAGTACCACTGTACTCTCCTAGCCCCTTGTCCAATTTTAAATACATATGCCATTGAGTTTTATAAGAGAAAAAAAATGTGGTTCAAATTATAACAATTGAATTGGATTTTTTTTCTTTTCTAATTAGATAATTGATAGGAAATGCTTTATACTATTTTGAATCTAGATCTTGGGTTGAAGGGGTGATATGCTATCAAGTGGCAATTAACTGATCTTGAATGAATTATTGCAGTAGGTATGAAGAAGTCAATTCCAAGCAGAGACACCACACACGGGTAAAAAGGTGAAGAACTCTGATGGAGGGATGCATGCTGCCAACCTGCGTTCCATTCCTTGTACCAGATAGGGTTCAAAGCTAGGAATAAGCCCTGAGATGCTCTGTGTATGGCCAAAAACCAAAAAACCCAGCAGTGGAAAAATTGTGAGGTGCACACTGGAAAGTAGGTGAGAGGATTTTAGGGTCTATACAGATACAAAACTGGAAAAGTACCCAAGGACCAGATTGATAGAATTTGTTATATTCTGTGTTCTTTGTAGGTGATTTGGAACAAGCAGTTTTGAGCTAAGGTGAAAGTTTTATGTGGGAGGCAATCAAGAATACTGATTGAAATTTAAAGGTTATCTACACATTCTCTGGCAAAGTTTAGTGCTTGAAACAATGTTGGTGACTGGAGAAAGGAGGTAGAAACTGTCAGTGAATACTGTGTTAAGGAGAGGGAAGTATTAGAAGGCAACTTAGATTTGTAACTGGGTGACTGAGTGGAATTTAGAAACTGTTTCATTAACCATAGTAGAGATTAAGAGAAGGAATTATGTGGGATGGTACATAAAGCAGCCGGATTAATTTTGAAAGCATTTTTTTTTTTTTGCCAAAAATCCATTTCAGCTCCTCCCACCACCTTGTCTTTCAGCGTGTTTTCATTTATTTATGCTTCTGAACATCAGTACTATCCTGGCAACACTTCTAGTCTTCCTCTTCCTCTCTTCCCCAAGCTTCGTAATCTTCAGTACTGTATTCATAGTCTAATAGGAGGTTGTCATTAAATATCATCCATTCACTTGCTTTTTTTTTTTTTTACATACTGCATATGAATAAGATGATTTTTTCCCTCTGACCCTCATCTATCTAGTTCCAGGTTGGAAAAAAAAGGCAAGAATTTGTTTCTTATGGCTGAGTAATATTCTGTTGAATGTGTATGAATGTGTATACTAGTGCTTTATCTACTCATATGTCATTAGACACCTAGGTTGTTTCCATATCTTGACTTTTGCCAAGATATGCACTGTAATGAGCATAGATGTGCTTATATATTCAGGTTACTGTTTTTGTGCTCTTGGGGCAGGTGCCTGAGAGTACAATTGCTTAACATATGGGAATTCTCTCTTTAATTTTGAGATGTTTCCATATATTTTCCATAGAGACCTTCCCACCAATATAAGGGTCAGTGTGTCCCCATCAACACTGGCTGTTTCTGATGTATGCACCATTCTCACTGTTGTTTTGATCTCATTATTGATTTGGCTTGTACATTTTTCTGATACTAACAAGTGATGCTGAGTACCATACTCAAGCAGTTGATACGTGCTTCTTACTTCTTTATAGTTTCATCCAGTTCCTATCCTCCCATCTTTATCATTTTCAGTGATAAAGTGTTTCTCAACCTTTTTCCTACTGTTTCAACCTTCTGACCTTTTTTCCTTCCTGTGTGCCTCCCATCCTACCTTTTCCCTAGCTTTGTATCATGGCCCCCTTTTTGCAGTTTTTGCCTGTGGTCCCTTGGAATAAACTAACCCATAGGGCACCTTGTGGCTCCTGGTTAAGAAATGCTGCTCCAAAGTGGGTGGTACTGGTGGACTGATGGGGGTGGGGTAGGGGGAACATACTAGTTACTTTCTGTAAAGAGAGTAGGCCAAATAAATATGAAAACTTTTGCTGTAAGTTTATGTATTCTTTTGTCTACTTTTTGCTATACAACTATGTATCCATAAGCAGTAACAGTGATGCTTAGGATTTTATGTGAATATTATACTATAAATCTTTTTAACTTTTTTTTGGTGGGGGGATTGAACCCTGCTATACTCAGGGGTTACTCCTGGCTCTGCACTCATGAATTATTCCTGGTGTTGCTCAGGGGACCATATGGGATGCCAGGGATTGAACCCGGGTTGGCTGCTGCAAGGCAAACGCCCTGCCCGCTATACTATTGCTCTGGCTCCTATATATTATTCTAAATGGGCCTTTGTTTTGGGGGCTGTCACACCTGATAGTGCTCAGGGGTACCCCTGGCTCTACAATCAAGCATAACTCCTAGTGGTGCTCTGGCGACCATATGGAATACTGGGGGTTGAACTTGGATCAGCCAGGTGCAAAGCAAGCACTCTACCCTTACTTTTTTATTTTTTATTTTTTTGGTTTTTGGGTCACACCCGGCAATGCACCGGGGTTACTCCTGGCTCTTCACTCCGGAATTACCCCTGGCGGTGCTCAGGGGACCGTATGGGATGCTGGGATTAGAACCTGGGTCGGCCGCGTGCAAGGCAAATGCCCTACCCTCTGTGCTGTCGCTCCAGCCCCAAACTCTACCCTTTCTACCATCGCTCCAGCCCCTCTACATGGTTTTGCTTGCATTGCAGAGTTCATAACAAAAAACTTTTTTTATCATACTTATCATACTTATTACTTAAATAGGATGGATATTGTTGAAATTGATTTGTTATATATCATTCATCCTGCATATAAATTTCAGACTGTAGAGCTGTCAGGAGCTTCACCTATGAGCCAGCAGTTAATGTCCTTGTGGCTCAGTGTTTGCTGGGCAAATGCTTCAGACTGTCACAGACAGACCCCCTGTTATAAATTCCTAAATTTTGTTTCAGGTTTTTGAGTTCAGCCTGGGTCTATAAACTTGCAACATCCATGCTAATCTGATTCTGTAAATGCATTTCTGTCTGCCTTGCTTGCATAGTCTACTTTTTTGGTGGACAATTAATAATTAGCTACTTTGCATAAAATAGCTAGTTTTGGATCATTCAGGAAAAAATCAGCTGCTCTGATTTTCCCATGGCAACTATTGGCCCAAGTCAAATCACAGTTGTCCATTACATAGGCTTGACTTTCTAGTGAAACAGAGTTCTAGTGCTGTAGTACTACTGAAGAAATACTTCTCCACTGATATTTCTGTTTTTAAGAAAAATTGGAGGAAACAGACTACACAACTGTACTATTCTAAAATAGAACATTATATTTTTCAGGAAATAAAAGCTATCATAATATTAATATGGAACAAAATGAGGTTTATTGGGGTGGGTTTTTTTGTTTTTTTGTTTTTTTTTTTACAAAATGAGGTTTTTTGGTTTGTGGGTTTTTTGTTTTTTTTTTCTTTTTGCTTTTTGGGTCACTCCTTGCTCTGCACTCAGGAATCACTCCTGGCGGTGCTCAGGGGACCATATGGGATGCTGGAAATCGAACCCGGGTTGGCCGCGTGCAAGGCAAATGCCCTGCCCGCTGTGCTATCGCTCCAGCCCCTACAAAATGAGTTTTAAGGAAAGATTACAGCCATGCCTATTTCACTTACTGTATTAATCTGCATTGTAGACATAAATCTGTGAGCTTGACATTTTTGTGCAAGTAGCTAAGGACTGCCACAGTACAATTATGTATTAGAATAATATAAAGATTATCCTTATGAGGGCCAGAGAGATAGTACAGTGGGTAGGTCACTTACTTTGTGCTCGGCCAACCCATGTTTCATCCTTGGCACCTATATGGTCCCCGAAGCTAGTCAGGAAAAAGCCTGAGCACTGCTTAGTGTGGCCCAATCCCCAAAGAAAATTTTGAATATTAGGGGTTTTTTTTTGTTTTTTGTTTTTTTTTTGCTTTTTGGGTCACACCCAGCGATGCACAGGGGTTACTCCTGGCTTTTCACTGAGGAATTACTCCTGGCGGTGCTTGGGGGACCATATGGGATGCCGGGGATCAAACCCAGGTTGGCCGAGTGCAAGGCAAATGCCCTGCCCGCTGTGCTATCGCTCCGGCCCGAATATTAGATATTTTTTTGCAACATATTTTTTAAAGTTTTCGCTTGGCTTTTTTATTAACTATGAAATACTATTTGTAAATTATTTTCTGGGCTGAAGCGATAGCACAGCGGTTGGGCTGTCGCCTTTCACTTGGCCAACCCAAGTTCGATTCCTCTGCTCCTCTCGGAGAGCCTGGCAAGCTACTGAGAGTATGGAGCCCGCATAGCAGAGCCTGGCAAGCTACCTGTGCATATTGGATATGCCAAAAACAGTAACAATAAGTCTCTCAATGAGAGACGTTACTGGTGCCCGCTCGAACAAATCGATGAACAATGGGATGACAGTGACAGTGAAATGATTTTCTAATGGCCTATTACCATGGAAATGGCAGTTATTTAATTTGCAAGGTATTGCTTTCAAAGCTGAGTTTCATTATGCGTTTGTTGAATTTCATACCACTATGAGGTTAGTCTGGTACTAAGAATAAAATGGATATAGTAGTTATGAAGAATGTGAGAGACAGCAGAAAGTAGAATTAATGATTTTTCAAATTTATCTTATGAGTATCCTTCCCCCCCCCCAAAAAAAAAAACCCTTGTTTGTGGATGCCTAACATAAACAGATTAAAAATTAATCCTGCCTGCTTGATGTCATTGGTATGGGAGTCAGAAATAAGCCTGCTTGGGGCTCGGGGTTGAGGGATGGGGTGAGGTAGGGTAAACCTAACCTGAATCTTTGCTGACTCTGCCATTCTATAGCTATTTGTCTTGGATACTTCACCTAACCTTACTTATTTTTCCTGTTCCACCTGTTAAATGATACTAATTTCTTTTCTAATTGTGAGAATTAAACTTCTCAGAAAGTGACCTATTGAGTAATGGTTTTCAGTAAATGGGCTATGTGTACATGATGCAGACGCCAGACTGAAGAGGGCACCTCTCACCTTTGTCTCCCAAGGAAAGCAAGCTGGTTGGGCAGGTCTTCACAGGGGTGGTGGTGGTCTTTCATGGGAATAGAGGTACTCCTGGCATTGTGGGGGGGGGGGAAGAGAGAGAGAGAGTGAGAGAATCTGAATATGAACAGAAATGGGAAATTCTACCATATGAGTGTAATACTGTAGCACTGTTGTTCATCGATTTGCTCGAGCGGGCACCGGTAATGTCTCCATTGTGAGACTTGTTACTGTTTTTGGCATATCGCATATGCCACGGGTAGCTTGCCGGGCTTTCTGAAAGGGATGAACTGAACCTGGGTCAGCCACGTGCAAGGCAAACACCCTACCTGCTCCAGTCTGCCATATGGGTGAGGGGAATGAATCTCAAAAAAGGCAGTTTTTAAAATTTTTTTGGATGTAGGCTCCCAAGCAATTTTGGGGAGTCTCAGGGCCACTGCTGGTAGTGTTTGGCCCATTGGACTGGACTATTCAGTGTTGGAGCAATAGTACAGTGGTGGTGCACTTGCCTGGCATGTGGCCAGCGTGGGTTCAGTCATCATGTGGGTCCAGCACCCATATAGTTCCCCCAAGCACCACCATGTGTGGCCCAGTTTTCCCTTAAAAAAAAAAAAAAGAAAGCTAAAATTGTGTACTATAGAACTGTCGTCCCATTGTTCATCGATTTGCTCAAGTGGGCTCCAGTAACGTCTCCAGTGTGAGACTTGTTACTGTTTTGGCATATTGAGTACACCATGGGTAGCTTGCCAGGCTGTGCTGTGCGGGCGGGATACTCTCGTTAGCTTGCTGGGCTTTCTGAGAGGGATGGAGGACTCAAACCCGGGTCAGCCGCGGGCAAGGCAAACGCCCTACCCACTGTGCTATTGCTCCAGCCCAACCTGTGTAATGAAGGGTAATAATGCTTTATTCAGAGCCACTAATTTAAACACACATTCATCCGAAAAATACTTTCATACCATCGACTGATCTCATGTTTGTTTGATCAAGTATCTGAGTTCTTTGCCCTAGCCAACCAAGTTCACATAGAATTAACTGTCACTGGATCTGCAGAACACTTGTGTTATATGTGTGAGGTCCTGGGCTTGATCCCTGGCATTGCCAAAATGTTTTTTGACTCAGTAGAGATATGACAGAACCCATCTCACAATATAGATTCCAGCCTTCCAGTTAATGGTAAAGGGCAAAGCCAATTTTTTGGGGGGGTGGGGAGGGAGTCTCTTCTTAAAAATTGGCTGTCTAGGGCCAGAGAGATAGTGCAAGGGTTAAAGGTGCTTGCCTTGAATGTGGCCAATCCAGGTTTGATCTTCTGCACCACATATGGTCCCCTCACTACCTTCAGGAGTGACACTCTGCACAAACACCTCACAAAAACATCTAGCTGTGACTTACGCTGTTCTACTTAAACTTGGTAGGCTTGATTTCAGAGCCCCCATACTGTTCTTAAGTTTCACAATCAAAATCTATGGAGTTTCTTTCTTAGAGTTGACTTAAATATTAGACTTAATAGATTTGACAGTGGGGGGAATAATTCTTTGAAGTGACATGTAAATTTTGTGATGGAGATTTAATCCTGCAAGATGAGATTGGATAATTCATTGTAAGTTACAGGAAAGTGAGGCTATGGTGCAGCTGTTAGAAAAAATTCTTTTCAGTTCTCTCCTATGCTCATTCCATCCCTCAAATTATGATCCAGTTTGGTCTTTGGTTGATAATGCCTTTTAAACATTAGGTCTCAGCGAACCGTAACCTCTTAAGGAGATGCAGATTAAGAGAACACAAGTAAGCGTAAACCCTAGGTATTTGACTTAGAACTTAGAATGATTTAACATTTTCAAATTGTGGAGTTTGGAAAAATGTAACATCACTTGTTTGCACAGAGCACTAGATACTGCAAGAAAAAGTAATATTTTGATTAGTAATTGCCCACTGCAAGAAAAAGTAATGTTTGGTTAATAATTGCCCTCAGAAGTGACCTTTATTAGAAAATGAGTTTACATGAGAAAAATGATGGCCACCAGGGCAGGTAGGGAAAGCAATGTGAGGGGATAGGGCAGAGGGAGTATCAATAGTAATGGTACTAGAACTTTGGGGTGGGGGCATGAGGCCAAAACACATAGAGATATGAGATAATACTCCTGGAATTTATATAGCAGTATATTAAAAAAATGTTTTTGAAGTTAATGGCTAAGTAAATGCATGGATAAATAAAACATGAAAGCATTATGCTAAATGATAATCCAGTGTACCTAGAAAGGCAAATACTATTTGTTACCAATGGGTAGGGCTTTGCCTTACACGCCACCCACCTGAATTCAATCCCCAGTGTCCCATCTGGTCCTCTCCATTTAGAACCAGGAGTAATGCCTGAGCGTCACCATGTGTGGCCCCCAAATCAGCAATAACAAAATAATAATAAAGGATTGTTCTGGTAGAGGTTTTGTTTTGTTTTGTTTTTAATGAGTTTAGCACTCCCGAGGATTAAAGATTGATTTAAGGAAGTGAAGATATTTTCAAAGAGGATATTGTCATATGGAGTCTCAGGTGTAAGCTATAGGTCTAGGGTAATTTTTTTTTTAATTTTAATTTTTACTTTATTTTATTTTATTTATTTATTTATTTTGCTTTTTGGGTCACACCCAGCAATGCACAGGAATTACCCCTGGCAGTGCTTGGGGGACCATATGGGATGCCGGGGATCGAACCTGGGTCGGCCGCGTGCAAGGCAAACGCCCTACCCGCTGTGCTATCGCTCTGGCCCCGGTCTAGGGTAATTTTTAGAATATTCAGTGCATTGGCTTAATGGGTAGGCTCATTTGTTTTTGTTTAATCTTATATTTGCATTGTTACAGTAATTCACAAAGCAATAGCAGAGTGGGTAGGGCATTTGCCTTGCACGTGGCAGACCCGGGTTCAATTCCTTCGTCCTTCTTGGAGAGCCTGGCAAGCTTCCCGTGATGTATTCAGTATGCCAAAAACAGTAACAAGTCTCACAATGGAGATGTTACTGGTGCCCGCTTGAAAAAAATCAATGAACAACCGGAGGACACTGCTACAGGGCTACAGTAATGCGGCCTTAAAAAATTTTCACCTCCAATAATAGTTACTAAGAATATAGAAAAACCTGACATTGTCAGTGAGTTTGATGAAATGGAGAAATTGAGAGACATACTCAGAATACGCCCCATTAATACCAGAAGGATATGCAGATCAAACTTTATACACTTTAATTGTTGTATTCTGGAAATTAGAATGAATTGGAGGGTGAAATAATTTGGGCTTGGTAAAGGGAAAAGAAGGCAATATATGTGGGAAAAAATTGTTTTCCAGAGGGCAGGACCATATTTTGGTCCTATGATTGCTTTTGTTTTCATTTCTCAGAATTTGCAGAATATATCATGTGATATTACCCAGATCATCTTATACATTATCCACTACAATCGTAAATGTAAAAGTTAAACAAATTTTAGGAGCTTTCATAAGAAAACTTGTGTTTATTGGCTTTACGCTGGAATTTGAGGGTGGGAGAGGTAATACAGCAGGTAAGATACTTGCCTTGCAAGCAGATGACCTAGGTTTGATTCCCAACATCCTGTAAGGTCACCAGAGCATTGCCAGGTTTGTCCCCCAAACAAAAACAAAACAAAAAGCTGGAGTTTGAAAATACTGTTGAGTTTCAGAACTGACAGCAGTACATATGGCATTCATTTTTAGAATTTATATGCATTGTATATATTTTAGAATTTATATTCCACTTTAATAACTGGACCCTGTAAAGTAAATTTCACATCTAAGTTCATTTATAAGAGAAAATTTGGTCATAAACACAGCTTTTAAGTTAATAGAACTGTAATGCCAAATTCTTTATACTATGCCTCACAGATAATTCCGATTCCATATTTTCATTCATATTACTTTGTAGAAAATACCTATTTTAGGGGCTGGAGCAATAGCACAGCGGGTAGGGTGTTTGCCTTAAACGCAGCCAACCCGGGTTCGATTCCCAGCATCCCATACGGTCCCCTGAGCACCGCCAGGAGTAATTCCTGAGTGTACAGCCAGGAGTAACCCCTGTGCATCGCCAGGTGTGACCCAAAAAGAAAAAAAATACCTGTTTTAATATTAAGATGAGAGTCATTAATGTTTTTTGTTTGTTTTGCTTTGGGGTCACACCCAGTGATGCTCAGGCCTTACCTGCCTCTATACTCAAGCTGGGCTTGCGAGACCAGACACTGTACGGGGTGATTGAACCCCCAGGTCAGCTGCTTGCAAGGCAAGCATTCTACTCATAGTACTTTCTCCAGGTCTTGTGATTAATGGTTTAAGTTTTGTTCTTTGTAGCTTGAAATTTTAGGTGAGATTTACCTACCTACCATTTGCTGAGTTGATTGTATAAGGATAAAGGGTACTGTGCTTAGTTTGCATTTAGAACATTCTTGAAACTAACATTCACCATAAAATGGATATGCACAGATGGAGAACATAAAATTTCTAATTCTCTAACTTTTTTTATCTCATCATTTTCAGTGTCAGTACTTTTTTTTGGGGGGGAGGGTCATACCCGGTGATGCACAGGGATTACTCCTGGCTCATGCACTCAGGAATTACTCCTGGTGGTGCTCAAGGTACCATATGGGATGCTGGGATTCGAACCCGGGTTGGCCATGTGCAAGGCAGATGCCTACCTGCTATTCTGTCGCTTCCAGCCCAGTGCCAATACTTTTTAATTCCTTTTGAGTATATAAAAAATAAGATTATTTAGGGCCAGGGATGTGGCTGCTGGGAGAGTGTGTAACTTGTAAGCATAAGATCCTGACTTCAATCCCTGGCACAACAAAAAAATTGGGGCCAGAAAGATAACTTTAGATGCACAGAGCTCCAAGTTCAGTCCTTGGCACCACATGCCCCTTGCTTTAACTTTACTATGGTGACCTCCAGCAGTGCTGCGTTGCCTGAGCTGAATTAGTCAAGGCTGCACAACCAGACTGAGTTCTGGTGGAGTGACTCTTGGGCCCCTGGATGCTGCTTAGGAGAACCATCAATATAATAATTTTTTTAAAGAAACATTAGTAGAAATAAAAACTGATGTGATTACAGGTTTTTATGTTATTTTTGGTTGGGTGATGATTTTCTGTGCACTTTCTGTGCACTTTTAAACCCTGATTGCTTGGGTCCACACTGACTGGTGTTTGACTTCTGGCTTAATGCTTGGGGAACCAGAAATGCTGGGGGTTGAACCCAAGCATTTTGCCTGTATTCAAAACACTCCAGTCCTTTGAGTTATCTTTCCATCCCAGTTTGATTGTTCTGAAATACTGTGTGTCTAGTTGTAACTTCTTAGTAGTGTAGTGCATTTTTTAAAGTATTGTGCTGTGAGTTCAATTTCTGTACCCAAAAAAAAGCAACATCAGTTTTGTAACTTAAATTAAAATTTTAGTTTATTAAAAAAATTTAGTTCTGTAACTTAAATTAAAATCTTAGTTTATTAAAATGTAGTTTATGTATTTGTTATTAAACTCAGGGTCTCATACAGCTTATGTGCTACTAGTAGAGCTGTATATCTGACTCCAGAACAAACGCCATTTTTTGTTTCTTTTTACCACCATTTTAAAAATGTTAGCACCTTTTAAAGAGTCTTTGGATGAAGGCTCTTGATGCCCTGAGTGTGGCCCCAAATCAAAAACAGTTACAGTTTCATGGTATCATGATGCATATCGTTATATTGAGAAGCAATATTTAATTCTGGGAAATTAACTAGTCTTGAAAAAGTACTCAACTATTGATTGACAGTACTCTCAGCCTCACTGCTATATCTGGAAAATAATATGTGGACTAGAATTAGGAGCTATAATAGCACGTGCTACTCTAGCAAGATAGGAAATCAGCTGACCTTCATTAAAACACTTTTGAGTGAAAATTTAATGAGAAAAGGAATTATTAGTAATCTGATTACTGTGTAAAATCTTTAGTGGAGCTTTTAAACTTTTCTAATAAAATTTGATTAATTTGTGGGCGAGTGATAGTGCAGTAGGAAGTAGGGCATCTTATTTGGTGGCCAACCTGCATCACCAGGAGTGATTCCCTGAGCATAGAGCTAGGGTAAGACCTCAGCACCACTGGGTGTGCCCCTGGTCCTCCAAATCTGTTTTATTTCGTTTCAGTAACTTCCATTGTTAATTAGGTGGTTTCCCTCACACACATCCCTTATTTTTCTGTATTATTTTTACCACTAGATAAGCTAGTTGGTAAAAATTAACGTACATAATAGCTTTTCTGTTTGTTTTTGGATTCTGTCCCTATCCGTCATTGCTCATAGCTTACTCCTGACTCTGCACTCAGGAATCTTTCCAGTAGGACTTGGGGGACCATAAAGGATGCTGGGGATTGAACCTGGTCGATGGCCTGCCAGTCAAGCACCCCACCCACCATAGCGTCTCTTTGGCCCCTGTTCTTTGTTTTCCTGTCTTCCCCCCTTATTAGCAGTTAAGCATCTCTCTTATTGAAAAAATCAAAATCTGCTTTTCAACATTTGCATTATCTCTTTCCCCTACCCTTGACATTTTCTGGGGAGTGAGGTGGGGTTGGTGGTATAGATTTACATCTGAAGGTGCTCAGGGACCACTCCAGGGATCATTTGAGGTGCTGGGGATTGAACCAGGCTCAGTCACATGCAAAAAACATCTTAATCGTTGAAATAGATCTTCAGCCTCTGCTAGATTCTTATTTATGGTACATCTTTGCTTCAGTTCCTGCACTCATAAGCCCATTTAAATATGGTTTCATACCATGTTAAATCAAGTGCCTACCATTTTACTATAACTTCTCATTTACTTTATTTGAGCTTTATTTTATTTTATTTTATTTTATGCTTTTTGGGTCACACCCGGCAGTGCACAGGAATTACTCCTGGTTCTGATTCAGGAATTACCCTTGGCAGTGCTCAGGGGACCATATGGGATGCTGGGATTCGAACCCGGGTTGGCCGCCTGCAGGGCAAACGCCCTGCCCGCTGTGCTGTTGATCCAGCCCCTATTTGAGCTTTATACTGGACTATAGTGATAGCACAGCAGGTAGGGCATTTGTGTTGCACGCAGCTGACCTGGGTTCTATTCCTCCGTCCCTCTCGGAGAGCCCAGCAAGCTACCGAGAGTATCCCGCCCACACGGCAGAGCCTGGCAAGCTAGCCGTGGCGTACTTGATATGCCAAAAATAGTAACAAGAAGTCTCACAATGGAGACATTAATGGTGCCCGCTCACAGTGACAGTGCTACAGTGCTACTGAATAGTCAGACCCATTGCTTATTGTGAAGTTGGATACTATTGATTGCCTTTCTTTTATGATATACTCTTCCAGCTTCTGTTTTACATCTACTGTAATTGCTTTCTCTCAACTTCACTTATAGACTCTTTCCATAATATTCCACCTGAGTCTCTCCTGGGCCCTGTATTCATCTTGCTGTATGTCCCTGAGTCATCTTTTTAAGAAAGCCTTTGTTGGACACAGTAGTAATGACATCTGCACCTGTATGTACATTGTAACATTGTTCACTATAGCCAGAATCTGGAAGCAACTCAAGTGCCCAAGAATAGACAACTAGTTAAAGAAACTTTGTACAACTACACAGTGGAATACTATGCAGCTGTTAGGAAAGATGAAGTCATGGATGGACATGAAGAGTATCATGCTAAGTGAAATGAGTCAGAAAGAGAGGGACAATCATAGAATGACTGCGCTCACTTGTGGAATATAAAATACCATAATACAAGTCTAACACCAAAGGACAGTAGAGACAGGGCCAGGAAGATTTTTCCACTGTTGGAAGTCTGCCTTTTGAGCAGGGGGAGAAGGCAGCTGGGACAGAGAAGGGATTACTATATGATTGAAACTCAAACATGAAAGCTTTTTAAGTGTAGCTCACAGTGATTCAATAAAAAAAAATTTTTTAATTAAAAAGAAAATCTTCGTTGGGGCACTGACTTACAATACTGTTAATGATGGTTTCATGCATCCGTCATTCCAACACCATATCCACCACCAGAATACTCATTTCCCTTCACCAAGGCCCCAAACGCCCCTCCCTTCCAGTACTTTTCCCCTACCCTGTCATCCCTCTGAGCTCAGTTCTCTGAACCAGCTCTCCAGTTCTGTGAACTTTGGTTATTTATTACTCCCTTACTGTGTTTCTTTAAATTTCATGTTTGCGAGAGATTATTCTGTATCTATCCCTTTCCTTCTGACTGACTCATCTTTTAAAAACTTTTTTCTTTGGTCTGGAGAGATAGTACAGTGCTTAATACACTTGCTCTGCATTCAGCTGACTTTGTTCCTGGCACTGCGTATTGTCCCTCTGCCCTGTCAAGACTAAGCCCTGAGTAGGGTGAGGTGTAACTCCAAAATGAAAACAAAAGTTTTCTTGCTTTTTTTTTTTTTGTATTTGTGCGTTTTTTGTTTGTTTGTTTTGTTTTGTTTTTGTGGGAGAGGTGGGCACACTCAGCCAACTACTGGGAGCCACTATGCCTTGGTGTTTGGAGGACTGTGTGGTGCTCTGAATTGTGCCTGGGACTCCAGCGTGCATCCCAGCCTTTTGCACCATCTCCCCAGCCCTCTGTAAGTCATCTTATCAGTTTGCTATGTAGTAAAGCTGATAAGTAATAAGTCTTTTTTGTTACTGTGGTCAAAGCAGGTTTTTTTCAGAGTGGACTTGTTTGGCAGTTTTCTATTAGAATTACTTATTAGAAAGCTCACAGATACTTTGGATTCAACATTTCAAAAATGGAATGATTCATTTTTACGTGCCTTCCCCTTTCAAAAGCTACCTTTCGAAAATGTAGTTATAAGCCAGAAATTTTTTAAAATTATCCTTGATTATTTTAACCTTCTGTTGTTCACATCTAGTCACCTACTCCAAGATTTGATCGGTAAATTCTACTTCTCTTTATTGCTTCTGCACGAATGTAGATTCCATCATCTATAATTATCATTATTGTACCTTTCCTTTCTGGTCTCCTCCAGATTTTCTGGTATTTTATCATCTTCCTCCCTTCCACTCTGGTGTTCAGGGGACCATGCTTAGATCATGCCCAGGCCTCCCCCATGCAGAGCATGTGCTTGAGCCTTTTGAGCTACCTATCTGTTCCTGATTTTTCTTGAAGCGAACAAAAATTCTCCTTTGTCATTGGATTAGATTGTAAATTTATTTAACAGCCCCCCTTTGTCTCCAGAATGCATTGTCAAGAATGAGATTGTTTTGTGATCTGTGCCTGCTTAAATCCTTAGCTTCATGCCAGGATTATCACTCTGCAATGTACTTGTCACACTCACACTGCTATAGTTAGGTCTGTTTCTGGGCTATGAAACTTCTTGAATACAAAGACCAAGTCTTTCCACTCTTTAAACCTGGTGTTTTCCATATTGTGTATATGTATGTTGAATGGGAAATTTCTGTAGTACATCAGTTTATATTCTGTGGTGTGCTAATACCTTGTTTGTTTTGTTTGTGATGTCAGGGATTGAATCTGGAGCCCAGCTCTTATGTAAGTCAGGTATTACATCACTGAGCTACATATCTGTCCCTCTCACATCAAGTTTTGATCATGATTAAATCATTTTAGTATTCTAGTACTTTCTACGTGAAGCAAGATAGTTTTTATTGAACAGAACTTTAAAAAAAAATGTCAGAAGGAAAGGAATATGTGTTCAAGGGAGAACAGGCTAGAAGAAGAAGCCTCTTTTTGTTTGTTTTGACCATAAGCAGCCTCTTCCTTCCATACTTGAATTGGATTCTATAAATACCTTGTTCTTACCCCCCATTTGAACAGGAAATTTTGCCATGGACTTAACTCCACTTTGAGATCTTTAATTCTCTGTCAATGGATTACCCTCATCTTGGATAATAAAAGGCAGCAGATATTCAGAGATATCGCCATCAAATCTGTACTGTACTGTGACTTTTTGTCAAGAGGGTATAAATTCCTAGTTGTTTTGGCTTAGTATCCATTGAAATTTGGAAGAGAGGGTTGGGGCAGGGTTTGCGGGGAGGAGGGGCATACCCAGCTGCTAAGGATTTATTCCTGTTTTGCTATAGGGTGCTGGGAATTGAACCCTGGTCAGCTGTGTGCAAAGCAAGCATCTACCTGCTGTACTCTTTTCCCCAGTCATGTTTTTCTTGTGTTTACCAGGTCTAAGGGCTGGAGCCATAACATAGTGGGTAGGGCGTTTGCCTTGCATGTGGCTAACCCGGGTTCGAATCCTCCATCCCTCTTGGAGAGCCCAGCAAGCTACTGAGAATATCCCACCCGAATGGCAGAGCCTGGGAAGCTACCCATGGCGTATTAGATATGCCAAAAATAGTAACAAGTCTCACAATGGAGATGTTACTGGTCCCGCTCAAGCAAATCGATGAACAACAAACAGGAAGACAGTGCTACCAGGTCTCAGGTGATTTCCACCTCTGGCAGGGTGCTGAAATGAAGTTGGGTAAATGAAGTTGGATATAATTGGGGGAGAGGTTTCTGTTTGCTTGAAGAAGGTAGAATTCCATAAGGGGATGATAGGCCAAATAAGTTGGAAATGTTTGATTTAGACAAACTGTTAGTGATGACGTTTTAGCTGTCATTTTGAGCTGAGCTCCGGTCAGAAGAATTATTAAAAATAACAGAATAGGGCCAGATAGTACTAGCGGGTATGGTGCATACCTTGCACATAGCCAGTCAGGGTTTGATCTCCTAGCACACCAGGAGTAAACCCTGAGCACTGCTGGGTTTGGCCCAAGACACTCCCTCCCCCTAAAAAAGAAGGTAGAACTGGGAAGATAGTTCAGTTGACTGGAGCTCATGGTTTGCATACAGGAGGAATTTTTGGCACCACATACAGTTCCTCACATGTGGTCAGGGGTGATCTCCCGCTACCTCCGAGTGAAGAGCTGGAGTAGCTCCTGAATACTGTCAGCTGTGGCCCCAAAACGAAACCAGATAAATAAAAGCGTAGGGTAAATTCTTGCTAATACTTAGTAAAATTACTCAGTAGGGAAGGCTCTCCTTGAAATCAACAGCTGGCATTGGGAACATGTCACTTTGGGAGGGCAGGGAATTGAGCCACACCTGTTGGTGCTTAGGATTCTCTCTGCTAAGGGGCCAGATCCAGTGGTACTTGGGGACCAACTGGTGCTGGGATTAAATTGGGGTCAGCTGCATGCAACCAGTTCTGTGTCTTTTACTACCTGGATTTGGTTTCTTCTTCCTCTTTAACTGACTCATTCACCACTGTATCTCTTAGTGCCTAGAATAGTACCTATCATGAAACCACTGTACCACTGTCATCCTGTTGCTCGAGCGGGCACCAGTAATGTCTCCATTGTGAGGCTTCTTGTTACTGTTTTTGGCATATCAGATATGCCACGGCTAGCTTGCCAGGCTCTGCCATGCGGGCAGGAAACTCTTGGTAGCTTTCCGAGCTCTCTTGAGAGGGATGGAGGCATCGAACCCGGGTCGGCCGCGTGCAAGGCAAACGCCCTGTCATGAAAAGTATTAAAAATTAGTCTGTTTCCTTTATCTTTGATGTGTTGTTTCTTTTTAATGTGATTTTGTTGTAGCTGTGGGGGCCATACTTAGCAGTACTGTTGGGTGGGGGTGTGCTTATGGTGCTGGGGATGAAACATGCCTTTGAACCACATCCTCGTTCCCTACTCCTCATTTTGAATAAGATTATCCATATATTTCCCAAAATACACTGGAAGTTCTGTTATTTTGAATGTGATAAGCAAAACTAAACTTTTTCTTAAGTAGGGTTTTGGAAGCTTTTTTGGTGAGGGCTGGGGGCTCCCCAGCTGTGTCAGGGATCAAACCAAATCAAAACCTTGTGCACAGGTGGAGGGATGGGTGTTTGATTGTTATGTGATTATAACCCAAACATGAAAGCTTGTAACTGTCTCACAGTGATTCAATAAAATTCAACAACAACAACAACAAAAAAAACCTTGTGCATGCTAGGCATGTGCTCTAGGCTTTTGGGCTACATCTGTACCGAGTCCTGTAAAATAGATTTGAACAATAATTTAAGTATTTTCTCTTTATTTAAACATCTTGTTTATAAAGTTTTTGATAAAACAGTTGTTAAAGGCATTTCAATATTTCAACACCAATCCCACCACCAGTGGTGACCTTCCCTCCATCATTGTCTCCATTATCCCAACTACTAAGCCTGCTCAGGCACAAAATTGATTTTTGTATTGCTTGTCAGAACCAAATGGCTAATGGAATTATCAAAAAAATACTTCAGTGAAAGAAAATTTGTGAAAATTGTTATATCTCACCATGGGGTCTTTAAGTCCTTGTCTGAGGGTTTACTAAACTATTCCTTGCTTCTGGAGTCTTCTGCATCAGTTTATTGAGCAGAGTTGGCTTCTACGTTACTTTCACATTTAGTTTGGTGTGCTCCTACTGGGTGGGCTGTTGTAGAGTTTGATGGTGTCAGTTCCAGAAACTCCAGGATATGTAACTAAGCCGTGAATTTACATGGCAGCAACTGTAGATGGTTGTGGCTGCTGGGGTTTCCGTAAGTATGGAGTGTGAGCTTGTGAGGGGGAGGCTGCTTGTACCCACTTGAGAAGACCCAAAACTTAGCCTGGAAACTTAGTACCTGGAATTTTTGCCTGTATGGCTTCTCTGCAGAGATAAGTCGTGAAGTAGTGGAGTTGGGTTGTTGAAATGGCAGGAGCTGTGGAGTGTGGGTGCGGCTGCAGAGGCTTCAGAAGCCTGGGCACTCCACCTTCACCCCCTCCCGAGGGCAATCCCACAGTTTTCATCTGGGAGATCCGTGTACCTGTGAATTTTTGTGGCTTGGCTTGCATCTCTTCTGAGATTTAATCATGAGTCTATAAAACTGGACCAATGGATGAACAGTAATTCTTAAATATTTCTTGGACTGGTATTAGGTAGGAAACATGCCACTTGAGGGGCTGGATAATAGGACAGGGGAGGAGCACATCTGTGGTGGATAGAAGTGGTCATCCAGGAGGAAGCTGGTGCAGAAAGGTAGCAGAATGTTATGTATGAAACACCATCTACAACCGTATTTTAAGTCATGTTGGAAAAAAAGGTATTTAAAAAAAAAAATTTTAAAGCTACTCTTGTAAAAGCAGGGTGGGAAGCGAATGAGGAGAGGGGCATTGGTGGAGGGAAGTGGACACCGAATGGATTGGTGTTTAAACATTGTATGCCTGAAACCCAGTCATGAATAACTTTAATTTCAGAGTGGATAAATTTTTTAAAAATTATTGGGGGCAGATAATACAGCAGACATTGTACTTGTCTTGCACGCCACGGCTGCCCAGATTTGATCCCTAGTATCCTATATGGTTCCTTGAGCCCTACTAGGAATAAGCCCTGAGCATTCGCTCCACCACCCCAAACCAATTGATTTCTCTCTTACCTACATTTATTGAGCTATTTATAATCTTTGTAAAAACTGGTTTTATGGTTTTTGTAAGTATAAAGAAGGGGCTATGACATACCAGTATACACAAATTAGATTAAAGAATTGGATTGATATGTGTGCACATAGAATATAAAACATTCCTTTCAGATTTTTACTTTATTTCATTGTGGGGTACCATTTCTGACAATACTTTGGTCAACCCAGGGCATTGTTTCGCCTGAAGATGTGTTGCTGCCTTGGTTCTTTGATGATGCTGGGAGGCCATGTGCTGAGGGTGCACAGACATGTACCCTCACCAGGGACACAAGTTAAAATACTGAAAGAATATTAAAGGTTTCCTCATTAAATACATTGATTAAAGGGGCTTGAAGCTACTTAACAGCACATTTTACAATACAAATAATAGTTTTTTTAAAGATTATTGTTGCCGGGGCTGGAGCAATAGCACAGTGGGTAGGGCGTTTGCCCTGCATGCGGCTGACCCGAGTTCGATTTCCAGCATCCCATATGGTCCCCTGAGCACCGCCAGGGATAATTCCTGAGTGCAGAGCCAGGAGTAACCCCTGTGCAGAGCCAGGTGTGACCCAAAAAGCAAAAAAAAAAAAAAAAAAAAAAATTATTGTTGCCTAATTTTCACTCGTTTTGGGGAGGTGGAAGGCTTTGCACTCTTCATCCCCTCAAACCCAATAGTGCCATGGGACAACAGAGATCTCAGGTGGATCCTGAATCTTATTCCTGCTACCTGTGTCTTATCCCTGGTACCCTTCTTATCCTCCAGCATCCTATAAAATATACACAAAAATAAAAATTAAATAAAGATCATACTATTTTAGCGATTGTAGACTATTAAAGATATTAAGAACATGAACGTAACTTGGCATTGGTTTTTATAGTATGTTGAAAACATCTAGTTCTTATTAGATCTTAATATCCTCATATTTGAAAGTATATACTGCAGATATAGAAGTTCTTTAAATTCCAAGTGAAAGAAATAATTTTTTTTTTTCTCTGTTGCTCCTTAGGTGGAATGAACCTTACCTGTTGAATAGCTCCTGGTTACCAATTGGATTCACTTGTGAAAGAATCACTTCTTCCTGTGTGGAAGCCACTCAGTGGCGCATTTAATTATAAACCCCGGAATCACAACGCAAATTTGATTTCCCAGGGAGGGACATACCACTTTATCAGATAAGCTTAACATTGCAGCCAAAATGGTGCTGTCCCAGAGACAACGAGATGAACTGTAAGTTTCTGTTTTCAAAAAATTTCTCTTGATAAAGGAAAAATCAATATATATTAAAGTCCACCTCTGGCATGCCTATTCTAAAATTAAAACTGTTATGTATTTATGTCAAATATGCTTGACAGTTTTTATTTTTAAATTTGCTTCTGTGCTTTGATATAGCGATATTTACCTTTGTGGCTTTGTGTAAATGTAAAGCAGAACAAAAATGGAGTTCAGGGACTAGAGAGACAGCAGTAGTGGGTAAGGCAGTTTGCCTTTCATGTGGCTGACCAACTTTGATCCCTGGCACCCATCTGGTCCTTGAGTCTTGCTAGGAGTAACTGATGACAGCTGGATGTGACCCAGAAACAAATCCCCGAAAAGTAGTTTATTGGATGTTTCATTCTAAGCTTGTTTTAAAGTTAGTAGGTAAAAATGGGTACTGTAAAGTGATTCTGAAATTTTTGACCTGGAGTCCCTGTATTAGAAAAGGAAAAATTTTATGAGATCGCTAAAGCCTTTGCTTTGCCTTACTGTATGTACCTTTTATTATCCAGTGTCTATTCTAGAATTTAAATTTTATGAGGTGACTAACAATATTTAATGCAAATCATTAATGAGAGGCATGAAAGTACTTCACCACTACTATTTTATAGTATTTTATTGCATTACATATTTTGTAGCCTTCTGTGGCGGGGAGTGGGATGAGCCATATCTAGGAGTGCTGAGAGGCCTACTTCTGACTGTTCATAAATGACACCTGATGGTGCTCAGAGGACCATAATGTGCTATCAAGCAGGGATCAGCAGGGTATAAGTACTTAACTCCTGTACTATCTCAGATTTTTCGACTAAGAAAAGCATAACTCAAAGCAAATGGGAGAAATAAAACAGAAACTATAACCTAGTTTTAAAACAGCTAGTTTTAGAAAAGATCATTAAGATAACAGCTAATTAGTAAAGAGGAAAAACAAGTTAGTGATAAAATAATGAGAACGGCAAGGTAAAATGAATTCAGATCATTTCTAACATTACAAAAATGTTCCATTTGAAAATGTAATTGACTTGATTTTCTTAGAAATAGAAAATGTGAATACATCATTGACTAGAGAGGAAATTATAAAGTTAGTTACATACAGACTTAAAAGTTCAGATAGTTTTCAAGTTTAGGCTCTACTTCTGTCAGGTTCTTAGGATCAGTAACTTCTCATGTTATATGGTATCAGGGAGTATCAGAGAATGAACCTGCCATGCAAGCCTTAGATTAAATCTTTGCTACTATATGGCCCCATAGCAGCACTTTACCACGTTTGATTCCTATTAAAAAATAAGTATATTGGGGTCTGGAGAGATAGTATTGGAGGTAAGTTGCTGGCCTTTTATATGACTTGCCCTGGTGTTCAGTTTCTGTCACCATACCACGTACAGTCCCCCAAGCATTACCAAAGTAGTAAGCCTTGAGTACTATTGGGCGTGTCTAGAAACCAGGGCAGAGAAGGGAGAAATACAGAAAAGAAAGAATGAAGTCAGGAAAAGAGAGGGAAGAAAAGGAAAATAGGAATTGGAGGTATGACTCATTAGTAGAGTGCATGCTTTACATGTCTGAGGCCTTGAATACAATTTATGTTACCTCACGGTCCTTCAAGCACAACCAGGAGTGATCCACAGCACCCAACTGGGAGCAGTTCCTCAGCACTTGGTTCTGCCCCCAAAAATCCATTGTCCCAAATATCAGAGGCAGAGATGTGATTTATATAGGGAGGACTTTGGTTCAATCCCTAACTACCGAAAGGTAAGATTCAAACATTTTTTTGTTTTTGTGTTTTGGGCCACACCTGGCAGTGCTTAGGGGCTGCTCCTGGCTGATCTCTGGAGACTAGGAACTGTTAGGAGCAAACCTGGCCTCCTACATTTAGTGTATGTATGTGTTCAGCCCGTTCACTTCTCTCTCTGGCTCCCAAACATAATTTTAAATTGGGCCCACTTGAGAAGACATCCTGTACAATACCTTGTACCCACGACATCTTATTCATGACCTAACATTTTGAGCACTTGTCTGGCTCTAGGATCTGTAATAAGGAATGAGTGAGTTTTAGATATTGATAGGCATTGAGCTTTCAGACAAGTATTGCTACTCCTTTTTAAGGTCTTCTTTCTCAGTTTAATTAAAGAATATAGAGTCTGAAAGTAGAGCTATTTAAATTCTTTCACTGCTTTGTGCCACTTGCCTTGTTAATTAGAATTTTCTTAGTACTGAGAGACAAACGTGTTAATAAATTGAATGCTAGGGCTAAAATGAGACTAATTCATTTTTTCTCAAATTCCATGATTCAAAAATTGTTTTTTTTTTTAAAAAAAAAAAACCCTTTTGTTGGTGGTTTATATTATTTCGGCCCCCTCCCATCAGTGCTGGGGGACTGCATTGCCATCTCTCTGACTTGAAAGCAGCTATTTTCATGATTGACTATAAAAATTAATCCTCTTGGGACTGGAGTGATAGTATAGCTGGTAGGATGCTTGTTTTGCCTGTGATGAATCTGCGTTTGATTCTGGCACCCCTGAGCCCCATGAGTGATTCCTGATTGCAGAGCCAGGAGTAAGCCCTCAGTACTGCTGGGTATCACTGTATCACTGTCATCCATTGCTCATCAATTTGCTCGAGTGGGCACCAGTAACATCTCATTGTGAGACTTGTTACTGTTTTTGGCATATCGAATAAGCCACGGTTAGCTTGCTGGGCTCTCCGAGAGGGATGGAGGAATTGAACCCGGGTCCGCTGCATGAAAGGCAAACACCCTTCCCACTGTGCTATCACTCCAGCCCACTGCTGGGTATGACACCACCAAAAAATAAAAGTAAACATCCTTTTTGGTTTGGTTTGGTTTGAGTCCACACCCAGTGGTGCTCTGGGGTTACTCCAGCTCTGCAGTCAGGAATTATGGCTGTCAGTGCTTGAGGGACCATATTGGATGCCAGGGATCAAACCCTGGTTGACTGCCTGCCTACAAGGCAAACTCCCACCTGTTATAGTATCACTCAGGTCCTCCAAAAGTAAACGCTGGGGTTGGAGAAATACAACAACAGGTAAAGCATTTGTGTTGTACACAGCTGACCTGGGTTTGATCCCCATCTGATCCCTGGCACGAAATATGGTTCCCTGACCTCCAACAGGT
The DNA here is from genome assembly GCF_027595985.1 of Sorex araneus. Classification (NCBI taxonomy): domain Eukaryota; kingdom Metazoa; phylum Chordata; class Mammalia; order Eulipotyphla; family Soricidae; genus Sorex; species Sorex araneus. The sequence goes on along the minus strand of NC_073304.1, from coordinate 191,033,637 downwards.
GTGAATACTCAGCACCATTAAGTATGGCTCAGAAACTTTTTAAAAGTAAACATTCTGTGGCTGAAGTAATAGCACGGCGGGTAGGGCATTTGCCTTGCATGTGGCCAACCCGGGTTCGATTCCCAGCATCCCACATGGTCCCCTGAGCACCTCCAGGAGTAATTCTGGAGTGCATGAGGGCCTCAAGGGTTGGAGATGATAGTATAACAGTAGAGTACTTGCCTTGCAGGGAGCTCACTTGTGTTCCATCCTGGGCATCACATATGATCCCCCAACCCCAACCAAGAGTGATCCCTGGGCTCAGTCCCAAGAACATGTGATCCCTTGAGCAGTGTCTGGTGTGACCCTCCTAACTCCTCCCTCCACTACTCTTCTCCCTCCTCTACTCTTCCCCACACACACACATACACGCACACACATAATTTAGCTAGAAAGATAATACAGTGCTTGCTGCTCATTAGCATCAAATTTGGTCCCCTGAGTACCACTGGGTGTGGTCAGAAAACCAGCAACAAAAAATTATTTCATCTTAATAATTCTTATTTTATTTGCCTGATTTATAGTTTCCGTGCTAGCTTAGATAATGAGTTGTGAGTTATTGCTGGGGGTTGGCTTACAAAAATTTCTGATCTTGGAAATCTTCCTCTGTTGCTAGACAGTCACATCATTGATCTAACATGTTGACTAGAAGTGTGACCAAATTATATCTGATATTTACTAGGCATTTCTGTGACTAAGTTGCAGGCTTTGGGGTTTTTTGGTTGTTGTTGTTCTTGTTTGTTTTTGGTGTTTGTTGTTCATTTTGAGAGCGTACCCAGTGATGCTGAGGATCTACTTTTGGTTCATTGCTTTAAAAATTGTTGCCAGTGCTCTGAGAACCACTTGTGCTAGGGATCAGATCCAGGGGCCCAGCATACAAAGCATGAACTCCAGCCTTAGTGCTTTCTCTCCACCTTCTAAGCTGCAGACTTTATACATCACCAATAGTTGTATAATTGCTCTTAATGATAATAGACTTCATTCAACCTGTTTTAGTTCTATTTTGACTTTAAGAACTCAGGGAGGTGGGGCTGGATAGCACAGCGGGTAGGGCATTTGTCTTGCACGCGGATGACCTGGGTTTGATTCCCAGCATCCCATATGGTCCCCCAGCACTGCCAGGAGTAATTCCTGAGTGCAGAGCCAGGAGTAACCCCTGTGCATTGCCAGATGTGACCCAAAAAGCAAAAAAAAAAAAAAGAACTCAGGGAAGGCCTTATGGCATATAATACAAGTGCTCTAACCCTAACCTGCAGTTTTTTTTTTTTGCTGTATTTTTGTATTTTTGTGCATACTACTTGTTTTTAATTGGTTCAGTATTATGTTATTGCCCTGTATCTAAACTCTCAACCTATCTTGTTGAAAATTATCTTCTTTAGATAGTAAACCCATCTCTGTCATTCATCTCGCAACTCCTCCATAATTGCAGTGTTGGTCTGAAACCTTTTTGTCAAATGGAGTTCTGAACTGAAGTTCTAATTCCTGAAATTGCACTTACTAAACAGTGGTCTCTTCAACACCATATTGCCTGGTTCACTTGACCACATTGTTCTCTCACCAGACTCATTCTTAACTTCTTAAATGCTGCTCATAGAGCCATCATTTACATAATTTTTCCTTCCCGTATGAACTTTATAAATCTTTCAACACTTACGTGGTTTGCATCATTATACTATTTGCTAATTTTCTTATATCCTTTTCTTATATTTAGATCTCTTTCTAGCTTCTAAAGTGTGGGTTTTTTGTTTGTTTTTTAATTTGAGAGGAGGTTTGTTGCTTCACCATGCTGTACTCAGGGCTTACTCCTGGCTCTGCCCTCAGAGATCACTTCTGGTGGATTGGTCTCCGGAATTATATATGGTGCCAGGGATTGAACCAGGTTTAGCTGCATGCAAAGCAAGCATCTTACCTCCTATATTTATTTACTTAAATATTTCAAATTTATTACCTTTTCAAACATTTGGATTAGCATTTCTGACTTTTTTAAAAAAGACATTAACAGCCCTTGCTTTTCTTTCTATAACTTTAAGAATATGGACTAGAAGATAACTTTTATAAACTTCCCCAAGTTCTTTTGTTCTTTTGTCTTCACCCATTATCTGTTTTTTTTGTTTGTTTTTTTGTTTTTTGTTTTGCTTTTTGGGTCACACCTGGCAATGCACAGGGGTTACTCCTGGCTTTGCACTCAGGAATTACTCCTGGCGGTGCTCAGGGGACCATATGGGATGCTGGGATTCGAACCCGGGTTGGCCGCGTGCAAGGCAAACGCCCTACCCGCTATGCTATCACTCCAGCCCCTGTTGTTTATATTTTTAAAAGATGTTATCTGTTAAGGGGCCGGAGCGATAGCACAGCGGGTAAGGCGTTTGCCTTGCATGCGGCCGACCCGGGTTCGATCCCCGGCATCCCATATGGTCCTCCAAGCACCGCCAGGAGTAATTCCTGAGTGCAAAGCCAGGAATAACCCCTGAGCATCGCTGGGTGTGACCCAAAAAGCAAAAAAAAAAAAAAGATGTTATCTATTAAAAGAAATTTAAGAGGTGTGATTTCAAATATGCATAAAGCAATCTCAAATATAGTCTTTTATTACATGAATGTTATTTACAATATTTTTATTTTGGGTCCACAACTGGCTGTGCTTAGGGCTTACTCCAGACTCTGAGCAGGGATCACTCCTAGCAGTACTCAGGGACCATATGTGGTACCTGGTAGTAGAAATATTAATTAGTACAACTCCCCTGGGGAATTAGCTGGTAATGGCTATTACAATGTCCTTAAAAATGTGTGTCGTCTTAGTCCGTTCAGACTGCTGTAATAAAATACCATAGGTAGACAGATACTTTTTTTTTCATGTGTAAGGCACTGGGTTTGGTTGGTGGGGGTTGATAGCTAATTCTTTAAGTACTTGGAGTTAGGGAATTTGGGGGGTGATAGGTCCTGAGTGCACGATAATCCAGAAGGGCTGGATTGCACGCTTTGCAAGTTTCTAGTCCCTGGCATTGCATGGCTCCCTGAACAGTCAGGAGTGACTTTAGCACTGAGCCAGGTGAGGCTCCCAAACAAGCAAAAAAAGATGGAGATTAAGGGGGAAGTCAGTGAGAAACATCATCCTTACCAGATCCTGAATGTGCTCTCTTTATTTTTTGTTTTTTGAGCCACACCTGGTGGTGCTCAGAGCTTATTCCTGACTCTTGTCTTGGTTCAGGGATCACTCCTGGTGGGCTTGGGAGACCATATGAAGTGCTAGGATCAAACCCAGAATCAAATTGTTTTGGTTTTGGACCATACCTGGTGGGGCTCAAGGGTTATTCCTGGCTCTGCACTTACAAATCACTTCTGGCAAACAATAATGGGATGCCAGGATGGAACCTGGCTCAGCAGCCTGCAAGACAAGCACCCTACTTACTGTTCTACTTACTGTTACTATCTATTCCAGCCAAAAAAACAACAGAAAAAAATTAAATGTTCAGGCCTAACCTGAAAGTTTAGCAATACAGGTTGCCTGATATTGATATAAAATTTGATAGCCTACTTAATTTGGGTATCAACTATGTTTTTGTAAATGCATGTTTGCTGACCAGATTTTTTGACAACATGTTGAATGAAATAAATAGATTAAGTTACTTGATTCAAAGCCAAACTTACATACATACAGCAGGGTATGAGATTGATTGTTAAAAAGTTAGGTTACCCAAGGTCTTGGGATTTACTTTTTAAAAAAAAAAAAAAAAGATTACGATTATTAGGGTTGGAGCTATATACTGGAGTCCAGCGGGCACGGCACTTGCCTTTTACCACCACTCAAGTTTGATCCTCAAAACCCCATTTTGTCCCTTGAGCCTGTCAGGAGTAATTTCTGAGCATAGAGCCAGGAGTAAGCCCTCAGCTCCACCACGTGTGGCCCAAAAATAAAAAAAGATACCTTGGGTGGCTGGAACAATAGTAATAATACAAGGGTTAAGGCGCATAGCTTGCATGAAACCTACCCTAGCACCATATACTCTCCTGAGTATTAATCAGTTGTGGCCTTAGAGGCTCCCATGTACCACTTAGGCAGCTTATTTGATTTCCAGAACCACAGGACCTTTGCAAAAAGCCATGCTTATCATTAATACCCTCACATTGAACCACCAGTGGTTGGACAAGACCCCCCAGGTCTCCAAACACTGCTTGGGAGCCCCTCTAACAATGAGTGGGGGCACGGGTAGCCCCAAAATACTGCTGATCGTGCTTATCATAGCCCTCCTCCCCAAGAAAAACCCAAAAGAATGTCCAAAATGGTAGTTTTTCTTCTGCAGCTGTTCCCAGCACTATGCTTAGGAACCATTATTAGTGCTCAGAGGCATACAGCACTAAGCATTAAACCTGGTGCTCCCACATGCAAAGCATCTATTCCAGCCCTTTTTGAATCATCCTGGCAACTCCAAAGCAGAATTTTTAAAAAATTTTACCTTATTTGGGGCTGGAGCGATAGCACAGCAGGTAGGGTGTTTGCCTTGCACGCGGTCTACCTGGGTTCAATTCCCAGCATCCCATATGGTCCCCTGAGCACCGCCAGGAGTAATTACTGAGTGCAGAGTCAGGAATGACCCCTGTGCATCGCCGGGTGTGACCCAAAAAGCAAAAAAAAAAAGTTACTTTATTTTGATTTTCAAAACACACCCGTGGTGCTCATGGCTTAGTACTGGCTCTGTGGTCAGGAATCTCTCCTGCTAAGGTTCAAGGGACCATATGGGGTTCTTGCACCCAAAAATAGCACCCAATCCATTGTGCTATTTTTCTAGCCCAAGATAGGAGATTATACATAAAGTATTCAAAATAGAAATCATTTGAGCAGCTGAGAAATATTACTGCATGCAGCTGACACTTGTTCAATCTTCAGCACCCCATATTGTTCCCTAGCTCTGCCAGATATGATCCCTGAGCACAGAGCCAGGAGTAAGCCCTGAGCACTGCTTGACCAAAACAAAAAAAAAGTGAATTTGAATGTTTATTATTATTAAAGTTTAACATTGCTTGATAATATTTTGTTTTCTTTCAGAAATCGAGCTATAGCAGATTATCTTCGTTCAAATGGCTATGAAGAGGCATATTCAGTTTTTAAAAAGGAAGCTGAATTAGATATGGTATGCTTTAATTTTTTTACAATTATTCATGGTTATTTGCATGGTTATCACTCAGAAGTCAAGTTAACGGTCACCTCAGTTGTTCTCAGATCTGGTAGGTTATTATGGTTTAGCATTCAGTTTGACTTATATATAATCAGATTTTTTTAAATATTTAAGCTTAGACATGAATGGGCCATCTGACTTGGACTGTCATAAAGGGTTTTCTTTCCCCCCCTAGAATGAAGAATTAGATAAGAAGTATGCTGGTCTTTTGGAAAAAAAGTGGACATCTGTTATTAGATTACAAAAGAAGGTAACTAAGTCTTTCTTTTTCTTTTATTTGTGGGGCTTTCTCATATTTCCTGAAAATACTTTGTATTAATTGTATTTAATCATGAAAGGTAAATAAAAATATTTTTAGAAGGTAAAACTTCACCTAGACAGATTTTTGTTCATACATGCTAATTCATGAAGTCTAGGAACAGATTAGATTGGATCAACACAACTCTGACATCAGGGTATTGAGACTGAAAGGACTTACTTGTTTGCATTTAGATAGGAAGAGGATATGGATCTGGTATGGGGCTGAGAAGGGGCTATAGAGATAGTATAGTGCATATGGAGTTTGTGTTGCCTGAAGCCAACCTGGGTTTGGTCCCAGCATTCCACATGGAAACCTAGCATTGTCAGGAGTGATACCTGAATACTGTAGGATGTGTCCCCCAAACCCCCCCCCCAAAAAAAAAAAAAAGAAAAACCACAACCAGGGACCATTGAGATACAGTACAGTGGGTAGGATGCTTACCTTCTACATGGTCAACCTGATTTCAGTTCTCAAGCCTGTCAGGAATCATAGGAGCATATGAGCATTGCTGGATGTGACCCAGAAAATAAAAACCCACATACACAAAATTTCTAGCACATAAGTATTACGTAAACATTGGTACTATTAGCCTATATAATGTACGTGTAATTTGAAAAGAATACACCAAGAGGAGCAGATGAAAAAAGACATCACTGTATCACTGTCATCCTGTCGCTCATCGATTTGCTTGAGTGGGCACCAGTAACATCTCCATTGTGAGACTTCGATTTTTTTTTTTTTTTTTTTTTTTTTTTGCTTTTTGGGTCACACCTGTCAAGCACAGAGGTTATTCCTGGCTCATGCACTCAGGAATTACCCCTGGCGGTGCTCAGGGGACCATATGGGATGCTGGGAATTGAACCTGGGTTGGCATCATGCAAGGCAAATGCCCTACCTGCTGTGCTATTGCTCCAGCCCCCGACTTCGAATATTTTCATTTAAATCCGATTAATGCTTTGTAAATCATTGAAACATTTTCAGGTAGTCTGTATATATAGATTAAAAACAAGTGCAGGGTTTTTTTCCTGTTTGTTTTTTGGGAGGGCCACACCTGTTGGTTCTGGGTGCTGGTCCCAGGTCCGTGCTGCAATGTCGTTCTCTGTAGTGCTCTTTTGACCATGTGGTGTTAGAGTTGTACTTTCACTTCTGCATGCAAAGCATATACTCAGACTATTGAGCTCTTTCTTGTCAAAAATAAAGATTGGGCCAGGGATGTGGTTCAGAGGAGAGCCCATGGCTCCTGTGAAGCCCTGAGTTCTGTTCCTGAAACTGCAGAAATAAAACAAACATCAAAATTAAAGCATTTTTTTTGTGTGGGGGCCGGAGCGATAACACAGCGGGTAGGGCGTTTGCCTTGCACGCGGCTGACCCAGGTTCGATCTCTGGCATCCCATATGGTCCCCCAAGCACTGCCAGGAGTAATTCCTGAGTGCAAAGCCAGGAGTAACCCCTGAGCATCGCTGGGTGTGACCCAAAAAGCAAAAAAAAAAAAAAATTAAAGCATTTTTTTAAAGTAGCATTTGTACTCTTTGTTTATTCTTTTTTCTTTTTTTATTTAAACATTTGTATTGTTTTTGTTGAAATTTATGTGTACATAACTCTGTTTCTTCTCAAGGTTATGGAATTAGAATCAAAGCTAAATGAAGCGAAAGAAGAATTTACGTCAGGTGGACCTCTTGGTCAGAAACGAGATCCAAAAGAATGGATTCCCCGTCCACCAGAAAAATACGCATTGAGTGGCCATAGGAGTCCAGTCACTCGAGTCATTTTCCATCCTGTGTTCAGTGTTATGGTCTCTGCTTCAGAGGATGCTACAATTAAGGTAATATTTTCAAAATAGAAATAGATGCAATGGGATAACTGCTAAAAGTAGATTGAAAGTTAATTTGCTAGAAGAAAGGAAAAGTTAATTTGCTAGAAGAAAGGAAAAGACTGAGGACTATAACAAAGAGTAGAAGGGATTCTGAAATTCACGGTTGGTTCCAACCCTTAAAAGTACAGAATTAGAATAAAATTTAATTGTAGTTTCTGAAAAACTAACTGCAAAATAAGTTCACTGATGCATTAGATCTAAGATTGTGTGTCACTGATTTAGTTAGGGTTGAGTTGAATAATCACATTGCTTGAAGAATTTATTCTTTTTATTTAATAATCATCAACATTTCTGCAATCCAGGTAGAATTGGAAGGGGAGATAGAAAACCTGAAATTAAAAGAACTGCAGGGGAGAGCACAGGGATCGGAGACCATTTCAAGCACGTGGAGGAGAGGAGCACTCTCCTGAGACTCGGGGAACCATATTTTAAGATTTATTTCATAGATTACATTCTAGAGTTTTAATTTCATCCATAGAGAGAGATCCAAAAATTGTGAGTGGTATGTTACGGTTCTGTGGCTAGGGATAAAGTCCAGAGCTACTTGGCATGTTCTTCACATTAAACATGGTTTTATGTCTTCCTTACACAGTTTTTCTGCAGACTAGTGATCCATGAGTTGGGCTACATAATAACTGAAAGAAAATATTGAGTTCATGGGCTGGAGCAGTAGTACAGCGGATAGGGCGCTTGCCTTGTGGCCAGCCAGGTTCGATCCCTGACATTCCATATCATCCCCTGAGCTCTTGCAGGAATATATTCCTGTGTTCAGTGAGGAGAAACTGCTGAGCACTGCTGGGTGTGGCCCCCAAAACAAAACAAAATATATATTGAATTCATATGTTCGTTGTGTGTTTTGTAAGCTAATTGTATGCCTAATACTCTGCTTTTTCCAAGTGTATGTAGACACTTAATTTAAGTTACTGATTTTATGACAGTGTTGTGTAAGATTTTATATATTGTTTTACACCACACTATCATAAAATCGGTAACATCTCCATTTTGAGACTTGTTACTGTTTTTGGCATATTGAATATACCACGGGTAGCTTGCCAGGCTCTGCGTATGGGTGAGATACTCTTGGTATGGGTGAGGTAGCTTGCTGGGCTCTCTGAGAGGGGCGGAAGAATTGAACCCAGGTTAGCCACCTGTAAGGCGAATGCCCTACGGCTGTGCTATTACACAGCTATTGTAAAGATTTTTTTTTTTCTTTTGGGGTCACACCCGGCAATGCACAGGGATTACTCCTGGCTCATGCACTCAGGAATTACTCTTGGTGCTTGGGGGACCATATGGAATGCTGGGAATTGAACCTGGTTCAGCTGCATGCAAGGCTCTACCTGCTGTGCTATCGCTGCAGCCCCAATAAGTATTTTGTTGTTTCTAATGATTCTTTTTCTCCCTCTGCGCTGCTTATGAGGGAATGAACCTAGGACCTCACCGTTAGTTATATCACTAGCTCCTGAATTGCCATTTTCTGATTTATATTTGAAGATTTTGTGGGATATTACAAAATCACTCTGAATTTGTGTCCTAACACTATCCCTTATTGGGAGTGGGAGGATAGTGCCACACCCAGCTGTGGCTGTGATCAGGGCTTACTCTTGGTTTTGTACTTCTGCAGTACTCCTGGCAGGGTTCAGGAGACTCTGTGTGGGTCCTGGAGATCAAACCCAAGTTAGCTTTGTTGCAAGGCAAGCACCTTCCTGCTGTACTTTCTTTCTGCCCCCTAACCCTGTCATTTGAAATGAGTGTGATCACAGGCAAATTAAATTTTGTACATTCCTTTTTCTATCTGTAAAGTGAAAATAATGTTTATCTCAGTTTTGGGAAAGCTTAAGTTTAATTAAGATACTTTTGGGGATCAAACCTGGCACCTTGTACATGTGAAACAAATGCCCTGCTACTGAGCTGCATTCCTTACTCCCTACTTGTTTGATTCACAGCATGGAATTGTTTTTTATTATCTTTTATAATTAGAATCAGTTTTGGTTAAGCATTGGACCTCACACCAGTGTTTTTGTTGGTTGGTTGATTGATTGATTTGGGGGCCACACCCAGCAGTGCTCACCACTTGGGTTTTCACTCCACCGAAGCAGTGCTCAAGGATCACCCCTGGCAGCAGGAATTGAACCTGGGAATCTCCCATGCAAAGCCTGTGCTCCAGTCTTTTGAACCATCTCCCTGTCTCTTTTTGTTTTGGGCTTCCTAAGCATTGCTCAGGGGGTCAAGAAACCAGTCTGGGCAGTTCTGGGGACCACCAGGCCCACATCCGGCCCCCTCCTTTTTAACTTTGTATTTGCAAAGTGACTTAAACTTTTGTAATTGCTGTTCCTGGACAGTTATGTCTTGTGAAATCTTTCCTTGACTTTGATGACTGAAATCTGCTTGTCTTGTACAATTTTTACTTATTTTCATGTCTGTTGTCTACTGTGGCACAGGGAAGGGACTTGTTTGATCATTAGCATGATACATGCTAAATTTGGTATTAGAGGTCTAATCTAACAGTTGCAGCATTGGGCTGGGAGTATGTTAACTCAGTAACAGAGCACTTGCTTTGTATTTGTGGTGCCCTGAGTTCAGTTCCCTCCTCCCCCCAGCACACACAGACAGCGCCAACATTCTTTATAAATATAAATTTATACTTGCAGATAGCTATTTTTAGGACATTTATCCAGTCACTTGCCGTTAATTTAGTTGGTAATGTTCCAGGCTGGTCTGCTGAGTTGCACGTGTGAAGTGAGAGAAAGGAGTGATTTGTTGATGCTGACCACTTTTCTGTTCTTTTGGCAGGTGTGGGATTATGAGACTGGAGATTTTGAACGAACTCTTAAGGGGCATACAGACTCTGTACAGGATATTTCATTTGACCACAGCGGCAAACTTCTGGCTTCCTGTTCTGCAGATATGACCATTAAACTCTGGGATTTTCAGGGCTTTGAATGCATCAGAACCATGCATGGTAAGGAATAGAGGATAATATTTTGAAAATTTCTTTTTTTTTTTTTTTTTTTTTTTTTTTTATTTTGAAAATTTCTGTAGCACTGTCATTCCATTGTTCATCGATTTGGTCAAGTGGGCACCAGTAATGTCTCCATTGTGAGACTTGTTACTGTTTTTGGCGTATTGAATACACCATGGGTAGCTTGCCAGGCTCTGCTGTGCGGGTGGGATATTCTCTGTACCTTGCCGGGCTCTCCGAGAGGGATGGAAGAATTGAACCCAGGTCAGCAACGTGCAAGGCAAACGCCCTACCTGCTGTGCTGTCACTCCAGTCCTGCAAAAATGCTAAAAGCTCCAGCCCATCAAGTTCCTTACATTTATTTTTTTTTGTTTTGAGCCCCAGGCATTTTTGGTTTATTTGTTTGTTTAGGGGCCACACCAATAGTGCTCAGGGCTTATTTCTAGCTCTGCACTTAGGACTACTCAGGGAAATCATGTCGGAATCTGGGGGTCGATCCTGTGTACAAGGCAAATGCCCTACCCGCTGGCCTAGCATGTGCCTGGGCCCCAAACTTTTTCCTAGCTCTGTGCTCATGGAGGTGGAGAAGCATATGATATAGTAGTACATAGATAATCCACAGTAGGCTAGAGTTTTTTCTATAACAAGGTTTAAGAATCTCTTAATGGCTTACGTAAAATATTTGTTTTCACAAATACTTTTGGGTATGAAAAGTTGCTAGAACACCTACCTTTGAGAAAGGAAAATAAGTGGATTTTTTCTTTTATAATTAAAGAAATGGAAATTTGTAGAAAGCAATTATAGTAAAAGCTAGAACCCAGATTTTCTTGCTTTTTAATGTGCCACGTACTATAGTCTCGTTGTTTTCCTGGATCATGTCTTAAATACTATTCCCTGGAGCAGTTTCACTTAGTGGAAAGAGTTTGAGCTTTGGAATCAGATCTCAGGGTTCACATTGCTTCTTGTTTACTTACGGCACAATGTTACTTTAACCTCTTTCATCTGTAAGATAGACATAATAATACCTAAATCATACAGTTGTTGTGAGGGTAAAATGAGATCGTAAATTATATTTTGTTAAGTACCTGGCACATTAAAGGTACTCACCAAGTACTCACTAAGGAAGGAATAAGTAACATGCTCAACTGCTAAAAATGCATTATCCAGTGATGTTAGGACATAAGTAACCTGGTTACATAAAGGATATAAGCAAGGTATAATATAAAGGGAGTGTTTTTTCCTGTTAAAAAAACAAAAATTGGGGGGCTGGAGCAATAGTACAGCAGATAGGGTGTTTGCCTTGCACACGGTGGACCCGGTTTTGATTCCGAACATCCCATATGGTCCTCTGAGCACCGCCAGGAGTGATTCCTGAGTGCATGAGCCAGGAGTAACCCCTGACCATTGCTGGGTGTGACCTAAAAAGCAAAAATAAAATTTTCGGTGTATTTGAGAAACTTAGTAATTAGAAGAATTCTATTGAATTCTTATAAAATCAAGTGTATATATAGCCAAGATCTAAGAAACACTCAAAATTGTTTCTCTAACTGAAAAGAGTTCTGGAGCCAAGCATGTGGCTTATTTTCAAGACACTGTTGAGTCCCCAGTACCACATGGTTCCTGAACAGCACCGGGTATGGGTCCTACATAATGGGCTGAGGGGTACACACCTAGTGCTGTTCAAACTTCACTCCTTCCTCTGCTCAGTGATCACTTCTGATGGAGCTTGGAGGACCATATGAGTACCAAGGATTAAAGCCCAGTGACTGTGTACAACCCCTACCTACCCACTGCCTCATAAAAATTTTTGCTTTGTTTTGAGGGCATACCCAGCAGTGCTTCTGGCTCTGCAATCAGGAATCACTCCTAGCAGACTTGGGGGAACCGTGTGGTATGCCGGGCATTGGATCTGGGTCCACCATGTTCAACTCAAATGGCCTACTATTGCTTCGCCTCAACAAATTTTTTACAAGATGATTTTCATGGCTAGAGAGATAGCTTGATGAGCTTCTACACATCTTTTGCATGCAGGAGGCCTAAGGATCAATCCCCAACCAATACTTCATGGTCCCCAAAGGACTGAGTACTGCTGAATGTAACCCAGAAACAACAAAAACCATTTCCATCAATGATTTAAATAGAGGATTAAACCTCCATTTTCTCTTTCTTCTTTTTCTTTTTTTCTTTTTTTTTTTTTTTTGCTTTTTGGGTCATACCCGGCGATGCACAGGGGTTACTCCTGGCTCTGCACTAAGGAATTACTCTTGGCGATGCTCAGGGGGCCATATGGGATGCTGGGAATTGGACCCGGGTCCACCGTGTGCAAGGCAAACACCCTACCTGCTGTGCTATCACTCCAGCCCCAAACCTCCATTTTCTTACACATTCTGATTAATGTTTTCTTATATCTTATAATCAACAAATTGAGAAAATTTAGGTTTTTTATTGTTCATATATAAACATTAACGTATTCACATGCTGAACATAATATATTCAAAGTTTATATTCAAGTGGGGCTGGAGAGATAACACAGTGGTAGGGTGTTTGCCTTGTACTCGGCTGACCTGGGTTCGGTTCCTCTACCCCTCTCGGAGAGCCTGGCAAGCTACCCGTGGTGTATTCGATATGCCAAAAACAGTAACAATAAGTCTCACAATGGAGACGTTACCGGTGCCTGCTCGAGCAAATCGATGAGCAATGGTATGACAGTGATACAGTGATATTCAAGTGATACTAATACCTCATGATCTTCCCTTTTTTATTTGATTTTTTTTTTTTTGGAGGGGACCCACGAGCCATTGCCATTGGCCTGATGGTCAGTGCTTGGGCCCAGTGACACTGTCCTGCATATGCTCTGTGGATCAGACGGTGGTGGGGAGGCATGTGGTGCCAGGGATGAAAGTTGGGGCCTCTTGAGTGTAAGACACGTACTTCAACACTTTAAAATATCTCTCAGGCTTCTAAAACTGATTTTGAAACAGTAAATGCTGGTGGAATGTAGGGGTTGGGGTTTTAACCTTTGGCAGTACTTTGACTCCTGCATGTAAAGCATGTGCTCCAGCCCTTTGATCCTTCTTCCAGGCCCCTGTACAACTGGGCATTTAGTCTAAATCGAACTTTAACTACTTATATTAAGCTACTGAGTCCTCAACTTTTTTATGTTAATCCAGATTTTTTTTTTTCCTCTTCTTTTTGGTGCCAGAGATCTATTCCAGGGCTTTCATATATATGCCAGGCAGGTCCTCTAGCACTAGACTGTATACCTGATCCTAAGTCTTAAGTATCTTACTAAAGATACTTAAATTCAGCCCAGTGGATGAATTTAAAGATGCTGTGATAGTTGAAATTCCATGGTTAAATCTCATTGTAACTTGGGGTTTTGTTGACTTTAGTGTGGTGTATCACTTAAATACTATGTTACGTATGTGTTTTTTTAGGCCATGATCATAATGTTTCTTCAGTAGCCATCATGCCCAATGGAGATCATATAGTGTCTGCCTCAAGGGATAAAACTATAAAAATGTGGGAAGTACAGACTGGGTAAGTAGATTTAGCTGAAAGGGTTTTGGTAGAGAGATGCTAAACAAAAGATCTAAGTTGTGTTCTCTTTGTTCTGATAAGTTTGGCTTTGCCCACAAGTTTTGATTCCTAAGTGTTTCCTCAAAAAGAAGCAAATAACAAAAGAAATTCTTAGGTCCTTAAGAGTCATTTTCTTTGTGATGGCTTATTTTTTTCTGTGATCTTCTTTTAGGTAATCTTGGTGAGTTGAAATGAAATGTAAATAGTCACATTCATGTAAGGCTTAATTTGATTGTGCTTAGAATTGCACTTGATTATTAGTTAGATTTTATCCTACTTGTTTTACTCATGAGTAAAGCATGCTTTATCCTCAATGTATCTGTATTTTTGCCTTCTAGATTTTGTTGATTTGTTTACTTCATTAATGATGCACTCATCAGTTTATTGTATTTCCTGTTTGTAACTATCTTTTATTGACCAGGAATTTACCAGAAAGTATAATTTGTTGAACTTGGCACCATTCTTTTTTAGTGCACAACTAGTTGTATTGTTTTTTGGGAAGTATTCCCATGATTGCCATTCACACTGTAAATTATAACTTATTTGACAGCTACTGTGTGAAGACATTCACAGGTCACAGAGAATGGGTACGTATGGTGCGACCAAATCAGGATGGCACTCTGATAGCCAGCTGTTCCAATGACCAGACCGTGCGTGTGTGGGTTGTAGCAACAAAGGAATGCAAGGCTGAGCTTCGAGAACATGAGCATGTGGTAGAGTGCATTTCCTGGGCTCCAGAAAGCTCATATTCTTCCATCTCTGAAGCAACAGGATCTGAGGTACTTTTATGTGTCATTTCATGATTGTTTTATACTGTTATTGTACATTAAATAATTTTTGGTTCTTAATTTAGACTTGTGGATGCATTTAAAAATCTGCATCTTTGGGGGTTGGAGCGATAGTATAGTGGATAGGGTTTTTGCCGTGCATGAAGCTGACCCAGGTTATATCCCCAGCATCTCTTACAGTCCCCAAGCACCACCAGGAGTTGTACCTGAGTGTATAGCCAAGAGTAAGCCCTGAACACCACCAAGTGTGGCCCAGAGACCAAAGCCAAAAATACATACATACATAACATACACACACACATACATATATATGTATATATATTCACACACATACATGTATTTTTGGTATTTTTATATATATATATATATACACTCATGTATCTGCTATTTAATTAAGCTATATGAGCTGACATTCCTTTTTTTTTTTTTTTTCCCTTTTTTTTTTTCTTTTTCTTTCTGGGTCACACCCGGTGGAGCTCAGGGGTTACTCCTGGTGGTGCTCGGGGAACATATGGGATACTAAGAATAGAACCGGGTCAGCCCCATGCAAGGCAAACACCCTACCCACTCTACTGTAATCACTCTATACCCATCATGTGTTTTAAATAGAAGCATTTCTGTCGAGGAATCTTTAAAATTTAGTTATAATCAACTTTTTTTTTACCACCAGTCTTATTCTAAATTAAACTTTTATTGTAATTTCAATTAGATATTTTTTGGTCTTTAGACCACCCCGGTGATGCTCAGGTGTTACTTCTGGCTCTACACTCAGGAGTTATTTGGTGGTTCTTGGGACCATATGAGACAGGAATCAAACCTGGATCAGCTACACACAAGGCAATCGCTCTACCTGCTGTACTGTCGCTCTAGTCCCCACTTACCGTTCTAGCCCCTAATCTCAATTAGATTTTTAAAAAAAAGTACTTGCTTACTTCCCTCTAGTCGTTGTTGTTTGCCATGCATGATAAATTTGACACTCGTAAGGCTTCATATACAGATTTAATTCATTTTTAGATTCTTGATTATTGAAGTCCTAAGCCACAAAATTTATTTATTGGTATTGTTGAAACTGAGTCAACTGAAATGGAGATTTTCTATTTTAATATTGTCTGGCTTCCTAGAGAGATAGTCTGGCAGGTAAGGTGGCTTGCCTTGCGTGTAGCCCACCCAGATTTGATCCCTGAGCACTGCCCATTGTGACCCAAAATCCAAAAACAAAGAATAAAAATACTTACAGCATCAATAGAGAAAAATAAGATGACTAAGTCTTAGGGATCTAGTGTTCTATCTAACATAGTGACTGTAGTTTTAAATTCTGTATTGTGTAGTTAAAATTTGCTGAGATAAGGTCCTAAGTGGGGACTGGAGCAATAGTATAGCCAGTAGGGCATTTGCCTTGCATGTGGCTGACCTGGAATCGATCCCTGGCATCCCTTATGGTCCCCTGAGCACCACCAGGGGTAATTCCTGCATGCAGAAGTAACCTTTGAGCATCACTGAGTGTGACCCAAAAAGAAAAAAAAATTTTTTTTTAAAGTGTTATCAACACCAAAAGTGAGAGACTTGCTTATAGTTAGTTATAGGAGGGAATGATGTGTTCATGAAACTTGATTTTGGTTATCATTTTACAGTGTATACTTATTTCAAAACCATGGAGGTTGTATTCCTTAAATAAAAGTTTTTATTTATTTAAAATTACATTTTTTGGATTTGGAAAACTATTCCTTGCTTTTTTTTTTCCTCCTACAGACTAAAAAAAGTGGCAAACCTGGACCATTCTTACTGTCAGGATCCAGAGACAAGACTATTAAGATGTGGGATGTCAGTACTGGCATGTGCCTTATGACCCTTGTAAGTTGGTATAATTTTGCTACATTTTTGCATCTTTACTGTTCTTAGACGTTTTGGAGTTTAATGCCTTGTGATATCTTATTAAATAACTATTCCAGGCGTTAAGGTTTTTATTAAAAAAATAACTTTTTTTTTTCAACTTTCTTAATCCCGTTGTTACTGTGATATAAGTTATTCCAAAGGAAAGGGATCAGAGCAGTAGTACCAAAGATAGGGCGCTTACCTTGCACGTAGCAAACCCGGGATTGATCTTTGGCACTTATTATGGTCCTCTTAGTGCTGCCAGAAATGTGATAGAGCACTGCCAGGAATGTGGTGTGACCCAAAAATCAAAAATAAATTAAAAAACCAAAGGATCTACAAAGCCAGCCAGTGTTAGTATCTGTTCTGGTTAGGTTTACTTGGCTTATTTCTTACCTTTCTGAAATTATTGGTACTATAGCTTTTTGACCTGGAAATTCTATTTCATTTAGGAGCACTTGGATGTCAGTATGAGACTATGTAAATGCTAGTCTGGAATTATGGGCATTCTTACTTGCCTTTAGTTACAGGGATCAATCTAAGGACATAAGTTTTTTGTAATTTGGTGTCCATACTTGTTTCTAGAGATTATATGGGTTGGAAAGATAGTACAGTGGATAAACTATGCCTTGCACATGTCCAACCTGGATTTGATCCCTGAACTCTGAGTCGGGAATTCTGAGCACAGCCAGGTGTAGCCCTAAAACAAACCAAAATTGCTCTTGCTTGAGTATCTCTTTGTAAGATATGGTAGATAGAGGCAGAAGTATTAATAAGAATTAATTGGGCACCTGGAGGGATAGCTTCACTGTATTATTATCATCCCGTTGTTTGTGGATTTGCTCAAACGGGTACCAGCAACATCTCTATTACACTCAGCCCTGGGATTTCAGCAGCCTCTTCTTACTCGTCTTTCCCAACAATTGGAGGCTCTTTCAGAGTCAGGGGAATGAGACCTGTCATTAACTGTTTTGGGCATATTGAATACGCAACGGGTAGCTTGCCAGACTCTGCCATGCAGGCAGGATACTTTCGGTAGCTTGCCAGGCTCTTCGAGAGGTATGTATATATCTGTTACTGTATTTGGGATATGAATACACCACGGGGAACTTGTCAGGCTTCCCGAGCGGGGAATAGGCTCTTGATAGCTTGTCAGTTTCTCCAAGAGGAAACTAGGCCGTTAGATGTCGCAAGGTGGGAGCTCTGAGAGCTTGGTTTTATAGTCTCTCAATGTTGGCCGTTGATAGGCCGTTGCCTAGCTACTGAAAACGGGGGATCTGGGTGGAAGAGGCCCAGTCCCGATCCAAGCAGGCTTGGAGGTCTCAGCCCTGGGTCCCACACACCTGGGTTCCTCTGCCGGTTCCTTCATGTGTAAGGCTCGTCCAAACGTGTGAAGAGTGGCTTTGAGCATGGCTGTGGCTGGGTTCCAGAGGTCTTCAACTGTCGAGGCTCTGCTGGGGGGAGCGGGGGGGAGATGGGAGGGCATCCTGCCCCCTCTGAAGGGCAGGGCCCTGGTGAAGACAGGGAGGGATAGCTTAAAGGATTAATATGCATGTTTGGCATGGCAGATTAAACCTGGTAGGTTTAATTCCTGGTTTGGTTTTAGTTTAGGGCCATAATCAGCTATGCTCATGCTTACTCCTAGCTCACTGAGGAGACCATATAGGATGCTGGGGATCAAACTCAGGTCATCCACATGCAAGGCAAGTGCCCTGCCTATTGTACTATCACTCCAGCCTGTATGTAGTTTCTTAAGTAAAATGGTGTATCATGCTATACATATTATTTTATAGCAAACTTTTAATGTAGAAGGAATGGGCACTGGTATTATAAGATGTTCTTTACATTGTTTACAGGTAGTGCCTCAGTAAACATCTTTGTTACCTAATCTCTGAGCACATTATTTCTAAAGAAAAAACTGCAAAAAAGGGAACTGATTGGGACAGGATATAATCAAATGAACTAGTATATACCAATAAATTTGTATATTCCTCACAGTCAGCAGAGTCATAGAGTCAACAGTTGCAAACATTTTCTTTCTTGTGTGTATGTTTTGCTAAACAATTTGAGAGCTACTTTTCTGTATCATGATACTGACCCCGAATATTTTAACCAATATCTCTATAAAGAATAAGGATATTCTCGCATATATACCGCAGTATCATACCCAAGGGGCCAAAGAGATAATAAAATGATTAAGACATTTACCTTGAGTGCCACCCATGCTAGTTTGATATCCTGCACTGAATATGCTCCCATAGGCATTACCAGGTGATAGCCCAAAACAAAACAAGAAATTTCATGACACTTTAGGGACCATTAACACACTTTAGGGCCCATATAACATTTGGGCCAGAAAAATAACTCGGTGGACAGGGCACATGTTTTGCATATTAGAGACCTAGATTCAATTCTTAGCACTATATGCTTTCTCAGTACTAAAGGAAACAGCCCCCAAGCACTGCCGGATGACCCATAAAACAAAGTAAAAAAGAAATGTAACAATATAGTACATATTCAGTTTTTCTCCAGTTATTCCAATAGTCCTTTATTACTTCAATGTAGCCAGATATGGCCCAGTGAATTTAATTTAGGAACCAGCCAAGCATCACCTATTACATTGATCACATCTTATTAACTTTAGTTTCCTTTCACCTAGAAGAATTCCATAGACTTTTTAAGTTTCTCTGCCATTGGTGTTTTGGTTGTATTCTGTCTCGGTGTACTTTGGGTAGTGATTTACTTTTTTCACAGGTACTGTTTGAATAGTTTATTTTGGGCTGGAGAGATAGCTCAATGCACATAGGGACCCTGAGGAGCTTCAGCACTGCCCAGTCCCCCAAGCACTGTCAGGAGTACCACCGACTGACCTCAAAATAAAAAATATGTAAATAAATATTTTATCCCTTTTACTAATTAAAATACTTCTTATTTTTAAGGTGGGTCATGATAACTGGGTACGTGGAGTTCTGTTCCATTCTGGGGGGAAATTTATTTTGAGTTGTGCTGATGACAAGACCCTGCGTGTATGGGATTACAAGAACAAGCGATGCATGAAGACCCTCAATGCGCATGAACACTTTGTTACCTCCTTGGGTATGTATGAATTAAGAAATTTCTGAGTGATTAGATTTTGGAGTACCAGACATAACAGTTTTAAGTAATTGTGAACTTTTCCAGGTAAGAGACAATCAAGTTGACGCACAGAGAAGCCAAATTTGAGTTTGCATACTGGAGGCCTAGGTTCAATCCCCAGTACTATATGCTTTCTCAAGCATTAAAGGAACAACCCCCAAGCACTGCCAGGTGACCCATAAAACAAAAGGGAAAAAAAGGAAATGTAACATTAATATAGTATATACTCAGTTTGTTTTTACCATTTTTACCATTTGATTGTAAATTCTCCTTTTCTGGCTTAGAGAGAATACAGTGCTTGCTTTGCCTGCAGCTTCTATTCCTGGTACCAGCCCCAAGAAATCCTGAGCAGAGAGCCAGGAGTGAGCCTGAGTGTTGCTGAGTGTGATCCAAAACCAGAAAGTAAACAATAGGGGCTTGGGCAGTAGTACAGGGGATAGGGCATTTGCTCTGCATTGGCTGACCCAGGTTCAGTCCCTAGCACCCTATATGGTATTGTTGTTGTCCCCTGCCACCCAACATCACTAGGAGTTTAAAAGCATACCTGAGTTTAAAAGCCAGGAATAATCCCCGAGTACCACTAGCTGTGGCCCCCAAACCGAAAAATAAGCAGCAGGGACTAGAGCCATAGTATAGCGGGTAAGGCACTTGCTAACTCTGGTTCAATCCCCAGCATCTCAAATAGTACCCCTAAGCACCACCAGGAGTAACCCCTGAGCAGTGTTGGATGTGTCTCTCCCAAAATAAATTAATTAAAAAATAATAAATTCTCCTTAACTTCCATCAACTTACAATGAAAAGTTATTTTTTCCACTGTGTACACATTTGTTTTGGAAGCTAGGATTATGAAAAAAATATTTAACCATTCTCCTGGGTAATTTTTCTTTCCTATTTATAAGTTTCAAAAGAAACTTTTCCTTGGGCAGTTAATATATTCTGTTGTATACCAGGAACTTGGAATTGTATTTATTTATTTTTTTTTTGCTTTATGGGTCACACCTGGCAATGCACAGGGGTTACTCCTGGCTCTGCACTCAGGAATCACCCCTGGTGGTGCTCAGAGGACCATATGGGATGCTGGGAATCAAACCCGGGTCGGCTGCGTGCAAAGCAAATTCCCTACCCACTGTACTATTGCTCCAGCCCCAAGAATTGTATTTAATTTTAATAAATATGTTCAACATCTGGATCTGAATTTAGTTAGTACAGGATAATACATTGAGATGTGTTGGATCCAGTGATGAAGATAAAACCTCAGTAGAATAGACTTCACCACCTGCCTTGCAGGATTGTTACGGGATTAAACATGAATATGAAGCATTAGTACTAAGCCTGGAACTTAGTGTTCAGAACATAGTCATACTGAGGCTTTCCTTGTTAATTTGTTTTATATTCTCTTTTTACTTTTGGGCCGCATCTGGCAGTGCTCTTGGGGCCCTACAATGCTGGGGACCATCATGCCTGGGTCTCCTGCATGCAAAGCCAACACTCCAGCATTTTGAGCTATGCCCCATATTGCTAGATTTGAGCATTAGCTTCCCTAATCCAGTTAAGATTTATACTTTCTAGCATTAGATATGTGGATCTGTTTTTGTTTAAAGATGTATTCCTGGCATTGGTCAGACTTATTTTGTGGTCTTTTTAAAAAGTATATCTGAGGGGACTGGATCTGATATTATAGCAAGTTGGGCTCTTGGCTTGCGTGCAGCTGACCCAAATTTGATCACCAACATCCCATATGGTTTCGCAATTCCTCCAGGAGAGACTCCTAAGCTAAGAATGAAGAGTAAGTTCTGAGCACCAACCAAGTGCGACCCAAAACCAAACCAAAAAAAAAAGGTATCTGAGAGGCTGGAGAGATGGCATAGGAGGTAAGGTGCTCACCAGTTAGATCCCAATACTGCATATAGTTCCCCTGAGCACCGAACCAAGAGTAGCCACTGAGCAATACTAGGTATGGCCCAGTAACTATTTCCCCCGATTTAAAAAATAAGTACTCAAAAATTGTATCTGGCTCAGTTAAATTTTAAAATAAGTTTTTTCTTTTTCTTTCAGATTTCCATAAGACGGCCCCATATGTGGTTACTGGCAGTGTAGATCAAACAGTAAAGGTGTGGGAGTGCCGTTGATTGAGTCTCAGTTGATCCCTCCTCCCTTTTTCCTCTGGATGCACTCTGATGATACCATGGTTACCCCATTGAGCTCCGTTTAAATAAATATTGTCCTTTCATGTAAATTATTCTGGATGTAGATTGAGCTTATTAAATGTTACACACAAAGTATTCATGCATGGTGAATCCAAATTGTATACTGTAAATTTACATACGTTGTCTAGAAGTACCATAGGGTTTAAAAACCTGGGCTGGCATTGGTCACACCAGGCCTAAGAAGGCAGAAGTTGATTAAATTGAATTAGGGCACTAAACTGAATAGTTGACAGTGTCATTTTATGTTGGATTATTAATTCCTGTTTTCCTTTCTGCTCTCTGTTGGTGCCTGACTTGATGGCCTCATTTGGGGAAAAGTGGTGATTATTAGGGCTTTTCCTGAAATGTGTATCTATGTAACATCACTTAAGTGTGCTTAATAAATCTTCTTTAAGGATGTTAGATAATAAGGCTACAATTCAAAATCTGAACCATCTATGTAATTAATGGGGATTACACATTGGAATTTTGTCATGACACATTTGCCAAATCAATAGGATACATTTGTTTTGGCAGCCTATTAAGCAGAGGCTTGTGGTATATTTATGTAAGAAAATGACTGTAAATCTCAAATGAGAAAAATCTCAGCAGCTAATAGAAAATCATTTGTTTCATTTGGATCTTAATGCTTTGTAAACAGGTTTAAAAACACTGTAATACTCTTAAGCTTCTATTTTCCACACTGGACACACTTCTAGTTGTGTTCTTCATATAATTATTAGACTGTATAGTGATGTGACTTCCAAGTAGAATTTAATCTTACATTGAGTGTGTCATGGTACAAATCACTATTTGTTTTTGATGTATTTTAGGGATGTGCAATGTGCATTTCATAATGACAAATATTAAAAGGTTATGTCTGCCCATTTTAAGGGAATGGGAGAGGATACAAGCTTGTTTTTCAACATGAATCTGATAACAATTTGAAATGTGTTTAATTTACAAGTTTAAAAAAGACAGGGTTTAATGGAGCGTGCATTAAAATGTACTGTGTTTTCACCTTTTGTTCATATATAAATGTTTATAAGTATATGGGCCTATCAAGAAGTGGATACTTAATTTCATGTAAATTATTACATACATACAACCTCCATGTCCTTTGGTTCTGTATTTTTGAAGAAGTGCTAAGGCATACAAGTAGAATAAATCTTGCTGTGGAATACCATGCTTTAGAATAAACCCTCTTTCATCCTAAATGCATTTGAAAACTATGTCTTGACTCTGTGGGATTTTTTTCCCAGCTAAAGGAAACCACTTCTGTTCCCCTCCTCGCCCCCCCTAATTTGACTGTTTAGCATTTTACACATCCCTGATACATATTATAATCCAGAGTTACAAGTAGTTCAATGAGGATTTTTTAATCTCTGGTTTTGGGAAAAAATATTCCATTGCAGATTTATTAGTAACTGATAATTTCATTGCTTAGCTAACCAACAGTTTTTTTAAGAAGGTTATTTGAAAAGTTAACAAAAATTAAATAACAGGCAGTTTAACAAATTCTGAATTGCATTTTATTCATTTGCATTATAGTGATTTTTTTAATGTCCCTTTTAGTACTTGAGGGACATTCAGTTCCTGAAAAAGACAAAGGGTTAGAGTTATGTCCTGTAGATACACACAGATTAGGCCATATATTTCTTAGAGGCAGCTTTATATCTAGCTTGTGTCTTTTTGTTTGTTTGCTTATTTTTTAAAATTCCTGAGAAATGACTCTGGAAAGAAAAGTGTTTTGAAAACTAATGGCTCTTTTGAGGACAAAAATCACAACTTAAGCTAATTCCTTGAATACAGTAGAGTAACTTTCAGGACAATATTGCCTCACAACCCTGCTCACATTGAGAAGTTTTTTTGTTTCCCCTTAGCTGTTCTGACTGGATTTTTCTACAAAAGTTATGAAAGATATCCTTGTTCTCGTTTGCTGCTATTTCCTATTCTATTTTAAGACATAAGTACATAGAAATGGTGCATCTTAACATTTGTTTGTTCATGTATAAATGTCTTGGACCTTGATTCATTTTTAGCATGTAGCAACACAAATTGTTTAAGGGTAAGCCACAACATCTAGAAATCACTCACAAATATGAACAATAAAGGGAAAAAAGGTACCGAAACAAAGCTGCTGTCCACTGGATTTTTTTTTTCCCCTGCAGCATGCAGTGACTTATATTGACCAAGGAGGAGAAACTGTGGCTCTCTAGACTCTGTGGGAGTTATCCTTCCTTGGGAGATTGCCACAGCCTGCTGCTTAGTTGCGTTGCCAGATAATTCCTCCACTTCAGCAGCAGCAAACATTGAATCTCAGGGATGGTCCTCAACACGGATCCACACGTAATGAACCCTGTTTGAATCCTAAAAGGGGGTGGGGGAGAGTGATCCATCCACAATCTGGAATCAGATTTGCAGAAGTTTCCTGCACTGTTGTTTGACACTGCCCTTTGATGCCCTTTCTTCCTGTTTCCTGTTTTCTCTGTCTGCTGTCTGACCCTGTGCCTTGCCTGGGATAAGGACAATGATGAGGTTACTGGTTTGGATTGTAAGTAGAGAAATTTATTAATTGGTTTAGAGGCTCACTGCTGCTTTGTCACTTTCTCAATTCGGCCACTTATTTAAGAAATTAAAAAAAAAACTGATAGAATTGCATCTTCAGATTATTGACTTTTTATATGTGTTAAAACAACATTCCAGTGCCACCCTATATATTGTGCCCAAGAAGTCCTAGCTGCACTCTTGAAAGTGCAAGCCATGGAAACTGGTTTAGACATCATTTGGAGAACGTTGCTTTTTGACATGGCGTCTTGCACTTTAGGAGACTAAGACCGTCCTGTTTTGTCTATGTGTGGTGTGACCAATGGTGTGCCCGGAGCACTGCTCTAAAAATCCTTAGTGTTAGCAAGTCGTCCAGGCTGTGGAGCACTCGCTGTAGTCTTTGGAAGCTTTGGCTCTAGATCACCAAGCCCAGTCTCCTTATTGTCAGTGCCCTGCTCTCCTGTTTGCCTCTTTGTTTTCTATGTGAACTTCCAGGTAAAGTAATGCATCAAATAGTTTTTCTTTAATTTATTTAAAGAAAAGCTATTTAATAAGGTAGAGGATGTTTGTTTTGTTGACAGTGGTGGCTTGAAAAATCCTGAAGCAACTGAAGTTAAAATTGTTGAAGGAAAAGGCACTTAAAATGGTTACTCTTTCTGTCCAGCTGTATATAAGTCCAATATATTAATCTAGATGATGCAAAGAAGAATCACCTGGTAGAGAAACATGCAAGAAATTGGCGAAGGTTATGGTTTCTTTTTTCCAGTGGGGTGTGGGGGAGGGCAAGCTGGATTTACAAGTCATGACTGGACTGACTGGCCTTTTTATCTTTCCACTGTATCATGTAAGTAGCTGCTTTCTTGTCCTGCCTATCCTTCAGGCATCCCTAAAGCTCACTTGAAGATAGAAACACAAAATCTTCGAGTTAAAAGTTGGTTCCGACACTGACATGAAGGCAAGCATTGATTCTTTGAACGTTGCAGAGGTGATTGGAGAAAACAGTTTCCCGGATTGTAAGAGTTAACTGAAGATATTGACACAATTAAAAAAAAATCAGTAAAGGAATGTATATAATATTGCTCTTGTGTTTTACAGTAAGATTTGTTGCTCTCAGACTGTGTAAAACAAAATTTATTCATGTTTTCTGCATATTAAAAAATCTTATTGTACCAATTGGTAAACTATTAAATGCCTATAAAACTAGATGTGATTTTTTTTGCGGGGGCTGGGTAGGGGGGGGTGATGCTTTCTAGAGTCAAGTCTTAATTGGGACTTTGTCCAGCAGTCCTTTCTAACAGTGACTGCAGCATCATTATACCTGTTACAAAGATTTCACCCTCTTAGTGATCAGAACCTACCTGCTGTTCTGTTAGTGAAGATTCTCTTTGCTCATTGGCCTTACTTCTTAGAAATTTAATCATCCTGCTTTTCCCCCACTCCCCCAGACTACTAGGGTCCTTTAGGCACCCCTGAAATACCCCATGTTTCTTACATCTAAGAGACATGTTCCGTGACAGCCTTTCTTCAGGCAGGACAGTTTTTCTGTCTTCTAATGGGGATACCCTCTTCCAGCAAGTGAAGCTGAGCCAAGTGCACCCAAGTCATTGGCTTAAAGTTAGGGTCTTAGTGATTGTACAGGGCTTGTCGGTTGTACACAGCCCAACTCATTTGTTCTTAAGCACCAACCACACATGGCCTTCCAAACACCACCACTAGGAGTAATCCCTGTGCACTGATAGATATGGCCCCCAAGCCAAAGGGAAAGTTCTGCCTCTGCACTCAGGAGTCACTCCTGGTAGTGCTCCGAGGACCTGAAAGTTTGCTTGTACTTGTGCCAGGGTTGTTTTCCTAGGCTGCCATCCCAATGAGCCCATCCACTACCTAGGGGTGGGTCTAACATTGTAATCATTCTAAAAATGCAGTTAGCTGTCCAAAACATGCTGAGTAACTTTTACTAGCATGTCTCCTTAAAAAATCTTGATTGTGTCTGTATCTGTTAAGGTAAGGGGGGGAAATGGAAGTCTTGGAGAAATAATGCTGCAGCTTGGATGTAGCTGCTCTACCGCTGGTTAGTCTGTTGATGTTTGTTTCATCTGCAGACAGTCTCAACTATTTACACACTGGAATCCTCTAGAAAAAGTGTTCTCGAAGTTAGCAGCATTAATTGAGAATGTTAGAAATGCAACAACCAGACCTACAATACCTGAAATAAGGTTCAACAAGTTTTTGGTTTTAACTATCCAGGGCCAGAGTACAGTTGTAAGGCACTCCCCTTGCATGTTGCTGACTCAGGTTGAATTCCCCAGCACCCCATAGGGTTCCCCCAGCCCTACCAGGAGTGAAAGTGTTCAGTAATGCAGGAAAGACCATCCCACCTATGACACCACTCCACACCACACTCCACTATCAAGTCCATTGTGGGATGGAATCAGGTGGATGCTAGGAAGAAGCAAGAATTAATCATGCTTGCAATTCAGGAGGCTCCTCTTTCTATAGGGCTAGTGTTCTGAGTGGTCTGTGTCTGATTTCCTTATGCAGTGTTGGCCTGTCTTACAAAGAATATTTCACTTGACATTTGAGAGAATATTTTCATCTCATTTGAGAGGAATATTTCACTTCTATTTGAGAGGGCAGAGAGTCTTGCCCATGTGCCTGGCTGTCTTCCCCGGGGCCCCTTGGAGGGGGTGGGCTCCAGCTTCCCTCCCCGCGTGGCCGAAGACCTCCAGAGCCTAGTCACAGCTATGCTCAAAGCTCCTCTCCACACATTCGGACGAGCCTCACGCATGAAGGTACCGGCAGAGGAACCCAGGTGTGTGGGACCTAGGGCTGAGACCTCCAAGCCTGCTCGGATTGGGACTGGGCCTCTTCTGTCCAGATGTCCCATTTTCCAGTAGTTAGGCGGTCACACCCAGGGACTGCTCCCAGCGCCTTGTAAACCCACCAATGGCCCACACCCAGAGACTTAAAACCAAGCTCCCGGTAGACATCTTAGAGCCTACTTCTCCCTCTGGGAGAACCTGGTGAGCTACCAAGTTTCCTGCCCATATGGGAGAGCCTGACAAACTCCCCATGGTGTATTCATATGCCAAAACCAGTAACAATGCTGGGGTTTCATTCCCCTGACCCTAAAAGAGCCTCCAATGTGGCATCGTTGGGAAGGACGAGTAAAGAGAGGCTTCTAAAATCTCAGGGCTAGGACAAATGGAGACGTTACTGAGACCGCTCGAAAAATTCGACGATCAACAGGATGATGATGATGATTTGAGAGGAAAGACACCCATTCTCCAAGCCTATTTGATTTGGTAGTTTATGGACAAACATAACTCAACGAGGGCCCCTCCTCCCAGGATATTCCAAGGGAGCCACATGTGAGAACTGCATAGAGGCTCACAGCACAAACTAGGGAGCCAGTGTAGACTGGCAATGCCTGAGGGAGAAAAACTTGGCAAGGGCCAGAGTCAGGAAAGGTTGAGAAGCACTGGCTTAAATAGGCTGGAAGTCGGTGCGGAAATGGGCCACGTGAAGGACACCTTTTATTCAATTAACAGTTCTCAGTTGCCACTAATGATGGGGTGGGGGGAGCGGGGAGCGCAGAGAAATAGTACCGGAGTTAATGGCACTTTTCTGGCATGCAGTGGGCCCTTGGCTCAAATCCCCAGCACCATGTATGGTTTCCCAGCACCACCAGGGGTCCCTGTTGAGCACTGAGGATTAGTCTGTACTCAGTGTCTGCCCACCCCTCTGAGTTTGGAAAGTTGACAACCTTAGACGTTTGATTATTACTTCTTTTAAACATCTATGCTCGAGGATCACTCCTGGCAGGCTCAGGGGGCCACATGGGGTGCGGTGGATTGAACACAGTTTGTCTGTGTGCAAAAAAGCACCCTACCACAGTAGCACCAGTAACCCCAGAACTGCAGGACCCTAGCAGCACACTTAGCATTTGCACAGGCCTAATTGGTCCAGAATCACTGGAGGGGCCCCTAGACTCCTGAGTACCATTTAGGAGATCCCAGGAAGGAAAAAATAAAATCAAATCTGAGCTGAAGGTAGTACAATAGTTAAGGCGCTTGCACATTCCCATCCTGGGTTCAGTCCCTGACATTCCCTATGTCTCCTAAGCACTGCTAGGAATAATTCCTGAGTGCAGAGCCAGGAGCAAAAAAAAAAAAAAAAAACTTGACATCGTGGAAGTGGAGAGTCTCAGTGGGCTGGAGTGGGTGTTTTGCACACTGAAGACTCAGGTTTGATCTCCAGCAGGGCACTGTTCCCTGGCCACCACTAAGAGCTACTCCCAGCACCACTAGCTGTGCCGCCACCTCCCCCGCCCCACACACACACATGTTTTCATTTTAAAAATTTAATTAGGAATCAGAATATTGCAGGTAGGACACTTGCCTTGCATGGAGCCAATCCTGATTCAAGAACCTGGCATCCCATATGGTCCCCTGAGCAGTCAGGAGTGATCCCTGAGCATTGTTGGATGTGGCCCCAAAATAAAAGAAAAAGTGAGTCAAAGAGATAGAACAGGGGTTAAGGCTAAGGTGCATCCCTTGCATGTGGACTGACCCCAATTCAATACCTGGCATGTTCCCCTAAGCATCACCTTACTGGGCCATTACTGGGGATAGCCTAGAGACCCCCAAACACTACTGAAGAGCCAAATAATCCAGCATCACTGGGCCCAAGCATTGAATCACCAGTCCCTCTTGGTCAAGAGTCACTAGGAGGGGCACCCAGGTCACCTGAGCTCAAAAAGAAAAAAAAGGTAACAAAAAATAAAAGATGTTAAACATGAACTGAGAGAAAGGGGGTAATTCACACCTACACCCATTTCCTTCATAAAACAGCAGCCCTTAAGGGACTGGAGAAAGAGGGTGCTGCCCTTCATCCCCAGCACCGTGTATGGTCCCATAGGGTCCCCACAAGTCTGCCAGGAGTGAGCCTTGAGCATACAGCAAGGTGTGGCTCAGCCAAGTGACAGCCCTGCTGCACTACTGGGTGTGGCCCAAATGCAAAGTCAAAAATAAACAAAATAGCAGCCCTCTGTCATTTGGTAACTAAGAGCAGAAATGCACTCAACCATGAAAAGTGATAAAAGTAGGTAGAACAGTAATCAAACACAGGCACTCAGATTGACAGGAAGATACTGCTCCTTATCTAGAAATGCTTTGAACATGTGACCGGTGGCTATAGGCTAAATACTATAGGAACGCATGATCAGAGAAACAAGATTGTAAAAACAACTATGGGGGCAAGGAGCCTATGTTAAATATTAATGGCAATTGATGGGGCCAGAGTGATAGGACAGGTAGTAGGGCACTTGCCTTGCATGCGGCTGACCCAGGTTCAATCCCTGGCATCCCATATGGTCCACCTAGCCCTCCAGGAGTAATCCTTGAGTGCAGAACCAGGAGTAAGCTGAGCACCGCTGGGCATGGCCCCAAAACAAAACAAACTAAAATACTGAAAACACAAAAGCCTCTCCAAGTACTCAAAAATGTAATTTCAAAGATGCATGATGGGGCTGGAGATACATCAGTGGATAGGGGGCTTGCCTTGCTCGAGTCAGACCTGCATTCAAATCCCAGCAGCTTCCTTGACTGAGCCCTGAATGTGGAGCCAGAAGCAAGTCCTGAGCACTGCTTCCAGATGTGACCCAAAAACCAAAAGCAAAAAAAAGTAGGGGAAAACACAAAGCCCCACACCTACCTGAGCAGTGGACACTAAGTGATGGCTACCAGCTGCAAGGAGACACAGGGACGGTGCCTTCCATATCCAACCTCCATTCCAAAGCAACCTGCCCCTCAGGGTTACGCTAGTCCACAATGTCACTAGCAACTCCAAGACCCTGACCAAAGACAACCAACGGGAGAGGCCTCTCCATTCTCCCACCATTCCCATTATGAGAACAGAATCCCCCAATCGTGACTCAGACGCAGGGACAAGGCCATGCTAACTGCCCCGGAGTCTCCACCTCGAGGTAGCCCCACAGAAGGCCCCGTGGAGGCCTTTCTTTCTGGGACCAGGAGCAAGTGGCTCTGGGACCCCGCCCACTGCAGAAACACTGGAGTAACCTTGAGTTTGACCTACACGGGAGGGCTTTAAACTTTAACTAGCAACCTTTCTGGCAACAGCCTTCACAACCAAACAAGGCGTACAGAATACACAGGAGAGGCTGGGGCAGCAGGTTTCAAAAACTCACTTTATTCCAATGTGAAATGAAGACGTGGTGGTTTAAAAACAAGAAAAAGTTCTTGATCAGCTGTGGGGTGCTTTGCTTGCTAGCTCACGCCCACTCCCTTTGAAACAGGGTCTGGGCAGACCAAGACCATGCCAAAAGCAGCTCCCCGCAAAGCCCCCAGAAGAGGCCCGCCCAGCTCCCTTTTGCTCGCGAGGGTGGTCATTTCCCCCCACCCATTAGGGCTCCATCAGCAGGCACAGAGAAGCAGCACAGACAGGCGGGAGAGGCGAGCCGGGGCAGCCCCTGCCCTGCCACCCACAGCGCTTGGTGTGGCAGGAACCAGGGAGGGAGCCGTAAACAGGTGAGATTCACTCCTGTATCTGGTGACTTCTCCCCAGAATCCATGATTCAGCCCTGGTTCCCCCAGCCCCTCACCCACCCCACCCCCACTGTGCGTTAGGCAGCTCAGGTTAAAACAGGGAGGATACATTCAGACCACAGCCCCCACGGTTATCTACCCCCGGCTGGGGGACAGGGAGTGGATAGGCAGCGTCTCTGCTGGGACCAACGGGCAGCAGGGACTGGGGACTGAGAACACGGCCTCGCCTCCCCAGGCCTCCCCGGCCCCCCCAGCCGGAGCCAGGCCCAGTCACGATTAGTAAAGCTCTCACGGCTCTCATCTTGTCACAAAGCTAAAGTGCACCCCAACCTCCAGGCCTACCACAAGAGCTCTGGCTCCCCGCCCCAGGACACAGGAAAAGCTCCCCTCTTTTTGGCTTGAAACCTGGTCTTGAAGCCAGGCTGGCCCCAGGGGTAGTGGCAGCAAAAGCAGCAGCCGTAATGTCAAACATACAAATGACCTGAGAAATCTCATCTGCACGTCATCCACTCAGAACTGACTCGGGACTATGTACAGGTACAGGGACGGATCAGGACACTCGCACACACCTGCTTGAGGATGGGGGGCCCGAGGGGGCACCTGCCCCCCAGCTGGGAACTGATGTCCACACACTCCATTCACATGTCTTCAATGAGGCCTCTGCATCGTATATTCATTGAACCAGTGCAAAAACATCTTTTGGGGGGCAGGCAGGCCAGGCCGGGGTCCCAGGAGGATGCTGGGATGGGGTTGGGATTGGAAACGTGGAAGGGGACTTGTTTCCGCTCCCGATCTGTAGAGCAAGCCCCGTCTCCTGAGTCTGGGTCACTGGTAACGGGGCAGCTGACTGATTGTCCGTCTGTCTCTCCCTTTCTACCCCTGCGAGCTCGGGGAAGAAGGATCCTTAGCAGCCCCGGGCTGGGAGCCTGCATCCTCGGGGGCCCCTGCTGGCTCCGGCTCGGTGGCCGTGGGTTCCTCAGCCTTATCCCTGTTTTTGCTGGCCTCCTGGAGCTGGTGCCGCCGCGCCATCTCGGCTTTCAGATTCTCCAAATCTTTTTGGCTGAGTAGAAGGATGGGGGTGAAGGGTGGGTGTCAGAGTGGGCTTGGGCCCTCTGTCACCTTTCCTATCTGTTTCGACTCGGGACAAGATCAGGCTCTTCGCTCTATTCACTGAGACACGTTGGGAAAAGTGCGAGTGCTTCCCTCTTTAAGAAAAGTAACAGTGACCCCAGGGGGCCACATGGTGGAGGGGGAGGGCGTGCACATCAGAAGAACAGAACCCTCAGGGCCATCTGTGCACCAGGCTGGCAGGAGGCTGGAGAAGCCATGCGGACGTACTGATATGGAAAGGGTCAAGCATTGCTGCTCTGTGAGAAGAAACACCCCCAGGAGCACCCCCAGACAATCGCTGTGATTGCGGGACGGGAAGTGGGAGCCAGTTGGGTGTCCGCTCAACTAGGCGTCGTGTTTCGGAGTGTTCAGAGGGATCGGCTCATTGCTGGCTGCCCCCCCGCCCCACCCTGAGTTCTGCCCAGAGACCACCCACAGACAAAGAATGAAAGATGAGCGGTGGGGGCGGGGCAGGCGAGGGGCCTCACCTGAGAGGAATGAAGAGGATGCCGTTGATGACGTTGAGCTGTTCCAAGACACTGGCCATGCTGGGGGCTGTGAACTGAGGGGGCGGCGGGAAGATGAGCCAGGGCGTGACAGAGGCCAGGGTGGGGCCCACCTGGCTCGGCTCAGGACCTACCTTGAGGGGCGGGATGTTGGCGCTGGAGCCGTTGCGGTAGATCTCATTCATGGTGCGCTGCAGGGCCACGGCCTGCTGGGTCAGGCACTTGAGGTACTCAGAGCTCTCCTTGGTCTTCTCGTGGTCCTCGCCCAGCTACACAGGGGGAGAGGTGGCAGGAGCAGGTGGGGGTCGGGGCTGCTCGGGGATCATGAGCCCCATTTCACCCCCGGCCTCCGCTTCTGGAAGCCTACCTGGGTCTTGTAGATGGTGTAGCCTTCCTTCTCGTGCTGCAGGGCTGACCGGAACTCGGCTTTGCTCTCATAGACCCGGGCAACAAGGTGGTGGCTGCAAGGATGTAATGGGGGTGGTCCAAGGCAGTGAGGGTGTTGTGCAGACTGTTCTAGGCCCCGGAATCCCTCAGACTCGCAGGAGAGAAAGGAATGGGGAGGAAATCTCGGAATCCAGATGAAGACGAGCAGTGGGTCCCAGTCCCGGGGCTCCCCCCCGCCAGCTGGGCACAGCCTAACCTGAGGGCCACTTTGAGGGACTTGGGCCCGTGGTACTTGGTGCTAACGGCCAGCGCATTCTCCAGGAAACGCAGCGACAGGTCGTACTCCATCACACCGTGCAGCACCAGCCCGATGTTGTTCTGGGGGTCGATCAGGATGGTCCCGGTCAGCTCCTGCTCCCCGGGATCATGGCTTCTCTCCCCCACCGCCCGCGTCCAGGCCCAGCACTCACGTCTAACAACGCCATCTCGGGGTGGTCCTCCCCAAAGACGAGCAAGGTGAGGTAGCGGGCGCGGTACAGCAGGCTCAGGGCTGTGGACAGCTGGCTGCTGGCAAAGCAGTACAAGGCCAGGTGCATCTGCAGGGGCAGCGTCGTGAGGCCCAGGCAGCCCCCAGGCCCTGCAGCCCTCACCCCAACCAATGGCTACTCACATATTCCTGGATGGTGTTGGGGTGCTCAATGCCCATCACTCGCTCACTCATCAGCACTGCCTTCTGCTGGTTACTCAGAGCCTGGGAGAAGAGGGGGCTGTCATCCCAGGAGGGGGGCCCGCCCCCACCTCAGCTGGGCCCGTGCTACACTTTCTGTTCTCTGTGCAAAAGCAGCGGAGAGGGGTCAGAGGGCAGCCCTGTGACTACGGCAACCCAGGGCCTACAATGGGGTGTGACAACCTGTCTTACCTTTAGCCCCCTACCAGCTCTGCAAATATGTCCTATGAACAGCACAAAAAATTGTGCAAGAGATGAAGTATGAACACTAAGACTTAAAAGTGCACACAGAGGGGCTGGAGCAATAGCACAGCGGGTAGGGCATTTGCCTTGCACGCGGCCAACCCGGGTTCGATTCCCAGCATCCCATTTGGTTCCCTGAGCACCGCCAGGAGTAATTCCTGAGTGCAGAAGCCAGGAGTAACCCCTGTGCATCTCCGGGTGTGACCCAAAGAGGAAAAAAAAGTGCACACAGAGAAGAAAACCAGCATTCCTATGGGGGGGAAGGGGTCCCCGTCAGGCACCTGTCATAGCACAGCCTCCAGGCCCCAAGCAGGGAAAGAGTCTGCCGAGACCCGCCCCTCCCCCACAGCTGCTCCGCAGCTTCCACATGGTCCCAACAGGCACCAGGTACCAAGTCTCCAAATTTCCCTTCCTAATGTGCCCATGGCAGTTGGACTGGTGCTGGGGTGGGGGAGAAGTGGGGAGTCACTGCGCCCAGGGCTGACGGGCATAGCAAAGTCTGGGACTCCCCCCAGGGTGTCCGTCTGCCCTGCTCCTCCCAGTGGGGCTACAAGGTCACGAGGCCCTAGTTCCCAGGCCCAAACTCTCTGCTGCTGCCACTGCTGCTGCAGGGGGTGAAAGCTTAGCCCCATCCATCCCTCGCGTCCCCCCATGCCTGGCCAGGCCCAGGGTCCCTGCAGACACCACCCAAAGGGTGCTCAAGGCCCACCTCGGCGTAGTCACCCATAATGTAGTGGAGACGGGCAAGGAGGCGCAAGCAGGCGCAGATCTCTACGTGCATGGCTCCGTACACATTGTTGAACAGGTTCAGGGCCTCATTGATGAGCTCGCAGCCCTCCTTCAGGAAGCCTGCAGAGCACCGCCAAGGGAGGCAAGGTCAGGGCCGGGTTGCGGGACCCCCACCCCGCAGCTGCACCTGGCCACGCACCCTGCTGTACTTTGGCCTGCCCGCTCTGGAAGAAGTGGAAGGCGTCCGAGGCCTTAGGGTTGACGTGCTTGACCACGGGGAAGATGTTGAGCACATCCTCCTCGGTGAAGGCGGGCTTGTGGCGGCTGTCAAAGCTGTACTCCTTCAGCAGGACCTGCAGGGACCCACGGGTGGCCTCAGTGCCCCCATCCTGGCCGAGGGCCCGCCCTGCACTGCCCACGCCCTGGGAGCGTTGCCCACCTGGATGCCGGTTTTCAGGGAGATCTCACGCAGCAGCGTGATCTTCTGCAGGCCGTACATTTCCACGGCCTGGTCCACGCTCTCACTGTGGAGAAGCGGCAAGTGGGCCAGGCAGAACCCCCCCTCCCAGCCCTCCCCTCTGAGGCTCCCACTGCCCTGTGACTCTGGGCAGAGCCTGGGAGCCCATACAGCACAGACGGCCGCCCCCCGAGCCACTGCACAGCCGGGTCACACTCACCACTCAAGTTTGAAATCAAAGTAGTTGCTGGCCTCCTGGCAGATGTTCTTCCAGAGCTCCTGTGGTGTCATCACGGCCCAGGCCGTGTTGTCCGCCGCGCCCAGGGGCCGGTTCCTCCTCCTCCGGTTCCTCTTCTTAGAAACCAGCTCGTCGGCAGGCAGGTGGGCCACAGGATTGGGGTAGGAACTCAGGAAGCAGTTCAGGAAGTGGCTGATGGCAGCAGAGAGGCCCGAGAGCTCCACCCCCTGCCAGGGAGGTACAGAAGAGACGTGAGACGCCCGGCCCGGCTCCTCCCCGCAAACACACGTGCCTCGGGCTGGCGGGCAGGCGGCACCTGCAAGTAGGTCTTGAAGATGTGCTTGGCCGAACGGGTGATGAGCTCTCCGATGCCGATTTTCTGCAGGGGTGCAGAGGGCCGTCTGGCTTAGGCCCGGGGCCTCAATGCACCCCAGCCCCCACCCCCCTGCCCGTCCCCTCCCACCCCACTCACGTAGATGTGGTCCAGCTGGTCTCGGGCCGGACTCCGGACCACCAGGTCCAGCACCTTACCCAGGTAGCGCATGTTGATGCCCCGCTGGCGCATCACCTCGGCAAGCGTGGCCCCGTCCATGGGCAGCACCGCGTGGTCTGTGCAGTCCTTCACCTGCGGGCTGCAGCAGGTCAGGCCCCACCCCGCTGCGCCCGGCCCCATTACCCTGGGGCCCCAGCTCCCGGCCGGGCGGACTTGGAAGTGGGCTCCCCAGCCTCTGCACTAGCCCCAGGAAACAGGACGGCAGGGCTGAACGCGCCCCACAGGGTGTGAACAGAGCCCACACCCCCAATGTGGGTGAGAGCTGGCGGCTCCATGCCCCTTTCTCCTGTCAGGGCTGAGCAGGGCGGCCGCAGTCACTGACCACCCCATGGTAGCAGCCTTAGCTAGGCTGGAGCACATGGCCATCGGGGGCCCTGGGATGAAGAAGCCCCCCACCTTTTATCTTTCATACCCGCTACCCTGAGGGCTCTGTGACCGTCAACTACACCCCCAGCTCCCCACACACATGGACTGAGAGGAGCAGCCATCCCCGTCACATGGCCTCTGAGGGACCCCACTGGGGACCCAATGGGGGTGAGAACGGCACCCCAGCTGCCGGGAAGGTCGGGAGGCCTACAGCTACGGCTCCCACCCGAGTTCTAGAAGCTCCCGGGTGGGAGTGAGGGGAGGTCTCACCCTGTAGCCCCTCCCTCACCAAGCCGGGGATCTGGCAGGACAGCAGGAAGGCAGCAGCGTCTTTCAGCAACTGCTTCTGGTCCCGAACTTCCTCCTGGCAGGACTCGGGGAAGCGAACCCCTAGAGGAGAGGGCAGAGCAGAGGCCTGAGCAGGGCGGGCACATCGCAGAGGCTGGCGCTTACGCGGGCTCCTGCGCAGGGGCCCCACTTGCCTGGCGAGAAGATGTCAGGGTTGAAGCGGACATCGAAGGCCGTGCTGCTGATGGAGCCCACGGCCTTGCAGGCATTGCGGATCACCTCCCGGCTCCGAGGGTCTGCTGTGGAGACATGGTCAGCTGGGAGGCAGCCCCGTGCCCTCCGTGGGGCCAGGCTCTGCCTCCCCCAGGACCAGGCCTGACACACACCCGCCCCTGCAGGACAGCACTCCCACCTGTCCCGTCGTCCGAGGCAATGGTCTCTGCCAGCTCCTTCACCTTGGCCAGGCCACTGGCACTGCTGCCCTCCTCCTCACTGCCCGCCTCAGGGCCGGGCGGGTCTTCAGGCTTGGACTCTGAGGAGGGGGGCTCGCCGTTTCCCAGTGAGGTGGGGTGCTCCAGCTTGCTCGCCTTCTGCTGCATCAGCTGCAGGGCAGCCAGCTTCATGAAGAGGAGGTACCTGGAGCAGGGCAGCAGGGTCAGAGGACGGACAGGAAAGGATCTGTGGACGCGTCACTGCCTGCCACACTCGGCCAGCCAGGGGCAGCGGGCCACAGCGTTAAGTCTCTACGGGCCCAGCCCGCCAGAGGACAGCTGGGGTCAAGGGTTAACTAAACCCCCACCCGCCTCCAGCACCCGCAGAGGGAGAGGAACTCTGCCGACACCCGGACAAGCACTAACTCCCAGCAGCCCTGGCGCTGGCCCTGCCTCGGGACACCAGGGACACCAAGGACACCTCGTGACTTCCACCAGCCCCTCAGTAAACAGCACCAATGGGGTGAGTCAAGAGTCTCCCTCCTCCCAAGGCCCAGGCCCGGCCCATGCAGACGGCGAGCTAGGGAAGTGGCTTGGGCTGGGCCCGGGGCCGGCGTGGCTGTGACCGGTGCCAGGCTCTTCACTTCCCAACCCTGCGGCCCTCCCAGGTGAGGCCCAGCAGCAGCGGCAGGTGGCCTCACCGGTGCTCCACAAAGGCGTCCACCAGCTCCTGGCGGAGGCAGCAGAGCTTGTGGCGATGGGTGCGGGGGAAGCCGGCGCGGGTGCACTCCTCCGGCAGGGTCTCCCCAGGCACAGGCAGGAAGTTGAGGTCGGGCGGGAAGGTGCGCAGCAGGTCCAGGATATAGTGGCGCCCGTCATTGCCGATGATGCCCTTGCACTCCACGGACGAGCAGAGCTCCACCTCCTCGTCGCGGTCGTTGAGCACCCGGTGCCGCAGGATCTTCAGGGGGCGGCTGGTGCGTTCCAGCAGCTCCAAGTACCTAGGGTGCGTCACCACGGTCTTGCCGAAGTCAATGGAGCCGTAGATGACGCTCTGCTCCTGGTCCCTCTCCAGGATGCCCGGGATGATGGATTGGGCCGTGACCCGGTAGCCGCGGTAGTCCACCACCACCGTGCCCAGCGTGTACAACCCCTCCACGTCCACGGCGTTGTACGTGCGCACGCCATTCAGGTCATTGGTGGGGGCCACGTAGGCTGCCACATCCCCGCCAAAGTCCTTGTAGTGGTCGCGGACGTCAAAGCCCAGGCTGAAGAAGATGTTGTTCCAGATGAACATCTGCATCTTGGTCTCCTCGCTGGGGTTGATGGCCATCACATTGCCGTCGATGACCGCCATGGCGCCCCGCGTGGCTGCTGCAGTGAAGTCGCTGTGCACCTGCGAGAGCGCAGGGGAGGGGTCACCCTGAGCATTTGGGAAAAGGGCAGATCTTTCACAGAGGATGCCAGACCGGCCTCGGCCAGGCGGGCCTTTGTTCTGGGGCCACATCCGGCAGCACTCAGGACTAACTCCTGGCTCTGTGCTCAAGGCCAGCTTCCTGTCGGGCTATGGGGAATCACGTAGGATGTCAGGGATCAAACTTGGATAAGCCCACATGCAAGGCAATGTACTACCCACTGTACTACCGCTCCAAACCCAAGAAACCCATTTTTGAAAAACCATCCTCAGAGCTCAGAGAATGCAAGGGCTGGGACCTCTTGGGACGCACCGACCAGCCAGATACTCGGGGGACTGGACAGGTTTCCTGTTAGGCCAGTGTTCTTGTGTATAAGGTAATGACACTGACCTTTGCAGGATTATAGGAGATACTGTCTGAAAGGCCTACAGCACAGTGACATTGGGGTTTATTTCCACCATCGCTAGGCAGTAAGACTATGGGAAGATAGAAGCAGGGACTGGCGGGCTTGGGGTTGAAGTGGTAGGCAGAGGACCTGCAGAAGGAGGGTTGAACTTCGATTCCTAAGTTTAACTTCAAGTATTCTTTTCCCTCCTTCCCTTCCCTCCCACCCCGCCTGTGCCCTCCCTCCCACCCCCCTCTGTCTCTGAGTGCTGATACTGTCACTGGAGGGCCCCTGCGGTCAGAGGGAGTGGACCGTGTCCGTGCCGTGGCAGGTGCCTGGAGCCTTGACACACCTTGAATATGGCTCTTTCCCGCAGCAGCCGCTCAGGCAGGTTCTTGCGGGGCAGCTCCCTCGTCGTCTGCAGCTCCTCATTCCAGTCCCGGGTCTGCAAGGACAGGGAAGGACATGCTCACTCGGCCCGGGCAGTGCCTCCCTCCACTTCCTCCCACAGACACCTGCAGTAAACAAGCAGATGGACCCGCCCGGGAGGGGTTGGAGGTGCCCAGGGAGGCGTCCACCTGTCCAGGAATGTGTTCCTCGTAGCCCAGCCGGGAGGTGTAGGCGTCCTCCGCACGCACGCAGTCCATGGCATGTTCTGCCTGGGGGGCTGTCCAGCTGTATACCTGGAACGGGGTGGCGATCCTCTCGAACGGGTGGCGCTGGACCCTGGGGGTGCAGGCAGAGGAGCATGGGCAGGCTGCCGGCCCCGGGCCCCTTTCTTCTAAGGTTCTTGGGGACTCTCATGTCCTGGCACCCTGAGGTCCCAACCCTCGAGAGTCCAACAGAAATGACGGACCATTCGGTACCTAGTGGACAGTGTCCCACAGGAAGGCCCCTCAGGGCCGGCTCCCGGGGACACTGACCAGGCAGGGTCAGAGAGACGGCGCACAGGCCTACCTTTTCTTCTGCAGCACAGCGAAGTTTTTTTTGAATGTGGGGCTGATCTGGTTGAGCAGCTCCACGAGGGAATGGCTGAGGAAGCGGGGGCTGGCGGGCTTGGGGTTGAAGTGGTAGGCGGTAGACCTGCAGGAGGAGGGTGGTCAGTGCGTGGGGGGGGGGGCTCGAGCTCTGCTCCCAGACCCCCAGCATGGGCTCTCCTGGGGACGCACTGGTTCAGGTAAAAGCCCCTGGTGGAGGCCGTGATGCTGATCTGTCGGTCCTCAGCCGTGATCACAAACAGGTACATGAGGTCGCCGTGCATCTTGCGGTTCCCAGGGGGTGGGTTCCAGCCACTCATAGTGAGCACTTTCAGGCACTGCAGGGGCTGCCGGCAGGGCGGGGCAGAGTGAGCGAGGCCTGCTCAGGCACCGGCCCCTCAGCCCAGCCAGTAACGGTTCCCCAGCTCTGCTCTGCGAGGAAGCCCCACCTTCCAATCTCGGTTCTGAGGCTGCAGGGGACACAGCGGCCGCTCCCGGCTCCCAGGAAGGATGTACTCAGGTGGTGTACAGTCAATGGGGTCCATCTCCAAGCCCTTCTTCCGCTTCCCGCTGTCTGAGGGACCGGAGGCTGGTGGTCAGCACAGAGCCACTCAGGGGCCAACCACCTCTCCGCCTTGGTGGGTCTCAGCCCCGTGGGAAGCCTGACCCTCGGCCCCGTCTCCAGCCCCTGGCCTCCCCCCAGTGCCGCCCGCACCTCCCAGGTCGCCGTCAGTGAAGACGCTCAGGAAGGACAGAGAGTTGCAGTCAACCCCGTTGAAGGCATCAGACGGGTCCAGACTCTTGAGCAAGTCGCGGACGTGGCGTACATGGATGCGGGCCTCTCGCACTGTGTATGGCTCTGTCAGGAAGGGGATGCACTGGGCGTCACCAGGGCCCAGCACCGGCCACAAGCAGCTGGCACACTCAGCATGGGTCAACGAGGAAACGGGCTTCCTATTTGATTTCCGGCTGCGCCCTACAGATGCCATCCTGAACACGCTAGCTCGAGTCCACTTCCAGCACCCGGCTGCTGCCTCGCAGAGACCAGTGTGCAGGTCCCCTTCCATCCAGGGACAGAGGCAACACCTCTGGGAATGCACATGCACCCCAGGGAGCCCCAGACCCGCTGTCCTCTGCTCCTCAGTACCACAGGCCGACAGCTTGGACCTGGGTCTCCAGGGGCAGCCCACCGTCAGGGACTTTCCAGGACTAAATACAAAAAAATATAGCAGCCAAAACACCAAAAGAACATGTGTTTTGGGGCTGGAGCAATAGCACAGTGGGTAGGGTGTTTGCCTTGCACGCGTCCGACCCGGGTTCGATTCCCAGCATCCCATATGGTCCCCTGAGCCCCACCAGGAGTAATTCCTGAGTGCAGAAGCCAGGAGTAATCCCTGTGCAACGCCGGGTGTGACCCAAAAAGAAATATGTGTTTTGTGGAATTTTAATGCAGGTTGAGGGACAGGAGAGGTGACATGATCAACAATTGTGGGATACATCAGGGCAAATCTTGTTCTACATTTGCTTTTCACAAGCGGACTTGCCCAGAACTGTCGAGTGACTCCCAGCCCAAGGGAACCAAGTTCAGGGATTAATTTTACAACCACACCAACAGCACACCAGCAAACTACTACACTCCAGGCCCGACTTCCTACTGAAACACCAGCTCCTTAGGAGACAATTCTCTTCCCCCTTCTGGTGATGCAAAGGCTTGGACCCAGGACCTCATACACTTAAGGCAAGCACTATAACACTATACTACTATCCTGAGCCCATAGAGATATGGGCTCAGGATAGTAGTATAGTGGTATATACTATATATATATTATATTCAGATGATATAATATCCCGTGTATTCAGATGATACCTGGAAGTGCTCAGGGTACCAGACGGTGCCGTGAACTGAACGTGGGCCTCCTGCAGGTAAAATGCATTCATCCTCAGAGCCCTCTTTCTGGCTCCCAAAACTTAACTTGCTGTTATTGTTGTTTGGGGGCCATACCCAGTGGTGCTCAGTGATAACTCCTGGCTCTGCACTCAGGAATTAATCCTGCAGTGCTCAGGGAACCATATGGGATGCCAGGGATCGAATCTGGGTTGGCTTCATGCAAGGCAGCTTCCTATGCCCTGTACTGTCTCTCTGGTGTCCCCAAACTTAACTCTTATCTCTGCCAAAATTAGGCTGACTTTAAGCCCTTGTTTAGCACTATATGGTTGTCTGGGTGTCTTCTTTGCAAAGTCAGGGATCAAATCCAGCAAGCCAGGAGACATATCACCAAGTCACGTCCTGGCCCAACATTGTTTTGCTTAAGGGGGAAAAAAAAATCAACTGCTCTTTGTCCCATGTCACTAGAGCATGTCCCAGGGCGAGAAAGCCCAAGGTGCTATGCCCACCGCACATCCTCATCTGAGCAGTCTCCAGACCAACCTTCCACCACGCGTAGCACTGAGCCCTCCTGCAGCCCCTCAACGCTGCGCAGCTCCGAGAAATGGTCCAGCATGTTGCCGTCCAAGTGCAGCGAGAAGCAGGTGCGGTGGCAAGTGTCCTCGCGGTCCATGAGCACCTGGTGGATCTCCTGCACCATCTCCTGGGGGGACACCTGCCAGGAAGAAGGCAGAGAGCACCCTGTGAGGGCTCATATGGCGAGAGACGGGAAAATGGGCAGACTGCTCCTGCCAAATCCCCTGAATCAATGTCTGCAAGACCCCAGAGTCACACTTTGGGGTTTTCAGATGCCAGGTCCTGACCCTGGACTGTCCCCCACACCAGGTGTGGGGTACACAGACACGCATGTGCAGGAGACGGCTGAGCCTGTCCTCAGCCTCAGCTTTTCTGCAGTCCAGGAGCCAGACCCGAGCAGATCAGCAGAAGACACAAGAAGAAAAGGAGGCACAGCCCAGCCCTGCCCTGCCCAACGCCATCCCCACCTCCAGGAGTGTTGCTGGGCCCAAGCAGGAGGCCCAGAGGGCATGCAAGGCCTAGAACTAGCTCCCCAGTGAGTTAGCATGCTGTAAGACCCCGGGCTGGGTTGAAGGCCACCCAATTACCCCTCCCTCAAGCTGATGCTGAAAAACAGGACCAGAGAGAGGTGGCTTACCCAAGGTCGGGGAGCCCTGGGACCCCAGCCCCACGTACCAGGGATCCCATGTCCAGCACACTGGCTGCGCAAAGTAAGGCCCGGACAAGGATGCGCAAAGTTTGGCTTTCTAGCTTCCTCCACCCCCAGCCGCCCCTCCCTCCATCCCCACACTGCCCAGCTTACCTGTAGAGAGAAGGGCTCAATGCCAGGGGCCAAGATC
Organism: Sorex araneus; assembly: GCF_027595985.1. NCBI lineage: Eukaryota > Metazoa > Chordata > Mammalia > Eulipotyphla > Soricidae > Sorex > Sorex araneus. The sequence goes on along the minus strand of NC_073304.1, from coordinate 190,990,509 downwards.
TTCACAGAGAAGCCGGTGTCCTGAATGACGATGACTTCCTGGCCAGCAGCCTCCTCTCCGGGCTCCGCCTCATCCAGCCCATTTTCCCGGGGTGCTTCCGCAGCTCCCTCCTCCTTCTTCAGGCTCTCTGGGCAATCCCCATTCAGCAGCATGACTGACGGCAGCTCTGCAGGGCCCCAGAGAGGCACTGGGTCAGATGGACTACCTCAGTCACCAGAGGAGCGGAGGGCTTCTGCGTCCTCCCCCGAGGCACCACCAGCCTCACCCTGCCTCCATGACCCCTCCACATCCCGCCCTCCTACCCGTCAGCCAGTGCCCACATGGATACTCTTCCCGGGCACCCGTGCTCAGTGGGCCAAACCCGAGGCTCCTTTGGCCTCAGCCGCACGCCCACCGCTGCCGCTCCCAGACACGACACTCGCTCCCTCTCCTCACTTTTTTCCAGGGGCCCAAGCCCTGGGTGGCCCTGGGCCGCAGCCTTTCCTCACCCTTATCTCACCCCCACCCCCTTCCCAAGGCCTCAACTGAGTCCTACCCCACACCCTATTCAGCTCACAATCGGGGGCCTCAAGCTTTAAGCACGCCCGTCAGAGACGCACTGGGAACAGAGTTCCTTCCCCAGGCACTGCCTCCAGCTCGCTCACCCCTATCCAGCCACCACTCTCAAGCTTGCTGCCACCCGGTCAACCCACTCCAGACCATCCCTCAGGACCTAGACTCCCCGGGCTTGTAAGATACCAGATTCAGGCCACCATGCTGACAAGGACCCCATCTCTGCTGACAGTTGGACTTGGCGCCTGAGGCCAGGCCAGGCCTCTGCTCTCCCTCCTCTGGGCCACTGAGGCTGTGTGCCCCCAGTTGCCGAGGCAAATCCTACCCACCGGCCACAGCCCAGGTGAAGTGAGCCTCCTCCAAGGCCTGCCCCAGTGACCCCTGACAGCACCACGCAGTCCCCAGACTCAAACCCTGAGGACGGCCTGATAGGGCCAGCGGCTCTAGTGTCCACAGCATGGCTGGAACCCGAAGCTCGAGAGCAGCCTGCCCCGCCCCTTCCATGCCTTGAGGGGAGAAGAGGGTGACCAGGCTCCTCCTCCCACCTCACAGGACCCTCCCGGGAACCCAGGCCTGCCAGCACCACTTTGACCCCACCCTGCCCCCTCCTGGCCACCCGTGTGGGGCCATGTGGGTCCTTACCCAGCCCATGGGAAACTGGAGCAGAGGTTTCCTGGGCAGAGATAAGCCCGGCAGGGCACCTAGGGGCACTGGGAGAGAAGAGGCTCCTCCCTTTCTCCTGAGTCCCCTCAAGCTGTGATAAACAGGGCCCCGGAGCTCGGATATAGGGCCCTCTCCTCCCCCCAAGTCTCGGAGGCCCAGCTCAGTTCAGAGCCTCACCCAAGGTCAAGAGGCCCTGGGTTAGATCCCTACACGGGGACATGAAGGGGTGTCCAGGCCACCAAGTGGCCCCCACAGTCCTGCCACCACGAGACCCCCCTAACCAGCACCAAGCCTGCCCCACCTGCTCTCTCCAAACTCCACACGAGACTTCCAAGAGCCACAAGGACACATGGAACAGGCGACCTCAAGCCCCCAGAAAGTGAATGGTTGGGGGCCCCAAAGGAAGAACCTGAGTCAGAACAGCCAGATGGGACCCTGCTCTCCAGGAGCCTGGAGACAGGTGCAGCCGGCTGACGAGCACCTGGGAAGCCGGGAGGTGCAAGAAGCAGCAAGCAGCTCTGAGGCGTGAGACCCTAAAAGTGCAAAGTCAGAAACCCCAAGCCAGACAGAAGCAGCTGTTCTCCCTGAGAGAATGGGCGCGGGAGGGTGGGGCGCAGGGAGGGCGGGCAGGCGGGCAAGGCTGGCCCCAGCACCCGCTCCACCAAGCACCCTGAAACAGGTTCCTGGACCCAGGGGGCATTCACCCCCTCTCCGATTTCAAAGGCACCTGGCTGCCTCCCAGCGTCCCCACTCGCCCGGACACACGTCCCTTCCCTTTCTGTTTCCTTCCCCTGAAAGTCTCCCTGGCATAACTGAAGGGGGCACCCGGCCCCCCAACCCCCGGCCCACCTGGTGCGGTCGGCAGCAGTTGTCTCCTGGGCTCGGGATGCTCGGGAGCACCATGGCAGCAAGGCGGGGAGCCCTCCGGCCCCGGGCCGGCACTGCCCGAGTCCCTCATTCCAGCCTCGGCCGCTCCCCTGACCCCCGTGCAGCTGGCGGGGCACGGGCTGGCTTCGGGTTTCAGCGGGGCCAGGCCTGCTGGAGCAGCCCCGGGAAGGGCACACTCCCCCTGCCTCGAATCTTGCTCAAGGTCGGCCAGAAGGGCGGCTGCTGGCCAGGAGGCCCCGGTGGCTCCAGGACCCCAGGTGGAGCTGCTGTCAGCATTCAGAAGCACCTCGCTGCACCCCCGAGAAAGGAGATCACTGCTGGTGACGCCATCGGGGGGACAGGAGAGCCCAGAGTCGGAGTTTGGGGCTTCTGGGCCCCTCGGGATGAAGGGCCGCAGGGGCTGGCCGGCAGGGGCAGGGCCCAGCAAAGGCGTCCTCTCTTCAGCCCCAGCCCCAGGGTGGCTGGGCAGGACCGCTTCTGCCAGCTGCCGGCAACAGCTGGCGCAGACCCGGGCCCAGGCCATGAGGTGGCCACCCCACCACCGCAGACGCTGGGCGCCCGCCGGCGGCTGCGCGGGTCAAGTGGCCCACTGGGCCTCTGGCTCCCGCCGCCCCCTGCAGGTGACCTGGCAGCGCTCCCCTTCCTGAGAGTCACTGGGCTGGTAGCAGGGGGAGGGGCCCCCTGTCTCCCAGAGGACAAATGCATCTTTGCCCCAGGCCTCCAGCTCCACTGAGAAGCTGGCAGGTTCTGTTTTCCCTTCCCAGCAGCCCCGGTGCTGCCAGGAGAAAACCAAGTCTCTGCCCTGGGGGAAAGAGAGCTGGCAGCAAGAGGCCGAAGGCCGTTCGCTGAGGAGAAGGAACATGCCCAGCCTCGCCAGGGCGCTTTCCCAGGGCCTCTGACTTGTTGCCAGGGCCCAGTCAGGGCTGCTCTGGCATCCATACTAACCGGAGTGGGGGAGGGGCCGCGCTCACTGCCCTCTCCCCCCAAGTCCACATCCCACCCACCCTGGCCAGGCATCAGCCTCTCCTAGCCTCCAGTCTGGGCCCTGCATACACTGATCACCACCCAAGGAGGTCACCCAGGGTAGGCACCCTTGTCCCAAACACACCCCAATCCTCTGCAGAAGAAGGTGGGGAAGGCAGCTTGGCAATGACCCCTGAGGAGTCTGGCCAACCTCCTCCACTGGGCTGCCACAGCCTGTGTCTGCCCAGGCCAGCCCCCTGCAGGTACCTCAGTCAGCTCATGGCGCTGGAGGAAAGGCAAATTCTGCTGGTCTTGGCACCCCTGACAGCTCAACTCAACTGTCCCCAAAGGACACGGCAACAAGCAGTCAAGTCAGGTAAAGGGGAAAAGGCCAGGGCCGGAGCACACACTGCGCGTGCAGGAGGCAGGGGTGCAGGACTCCCAGGGTGCCCCGAGCAGAGAGGCAGCCCTCAAGAGCCTCTGGGTGTAGCCCCAAAACCAAAACAAACAAAACTCAGCTGCCCAAACTCACCCCTCTGGGAGCCACTCCCCCCCACACCAGCACCTCCAATAAACAGGAGCCATTCCTCCCCAGGCCTCAGGCCTGAGCCAGGAGACAGGTCCAGTGCTAAGCTCTGCCAAGCCTCTGTAAGGTGGCCTGGCTCCCTCTCCCCTCATCCCAGAGGGCACTCCTGAGAGTCTGGGCTGCAGGGAAAGGGGAAAGGACGCCCACACAAAATGGCCTGCCTGCCAACCTCCCCTGGCCAACTCCCCACGGAGCCCAGGCACACCCCACCCCCACCCCCGCACCCCCACTCCTCTGGTGTGCCCTGCCCAGCCAGAGAGCACAGGAAGCCCACGGGCTGCACAAAGGAGTCAGAAGAGCAACGCGGGCCATCGCCAAAGGCCTCCAGTGCCTTCCCCACTCCCTCATGGCCTCCCTCACTCAGAGACTGTGCCAGGGCAGGTCCCGCCCCAGCCAAGGTCTCTGCAGGTGAGGCTACAGCAGGAAGTACAGGCCCAAGACACACCACCCATCCTGGGCACCCAGGACTTCAAAGGGAAGCCGTGGGGTGGCAGGCAGCATATGAAGGATCCCCAGGGGGGCCCCTGGGCTCCTCCTCAGTCTTCACATCCCCTCCCAACCCAGCAGGGAGACAGCTCCGGGCTCTTCCAACAGCCTCTCACAACTGGGCCTATGGACCACTAGTGGGGAGCTCTGGATCCCCAGCTCCCTGCAGCCCGGCCCACAGGCCCCCTTCTCCTCCCCTCTGGGCCTCTACTCCAAGGAGCCCTCCCCTAGGCAGAAGAAACTCACCACCATGAACCTGAAAAACCTGCCTGTTCTCTTAACCCCTAAAAGCAGCTTATTCCCAAGGACGGAACTGACCCTTGTTCCCCAACCCCCAAGGGCTGGATCTCCTCCTCAAGTGGCCTCAAGCGCCTTCCCAAGATGGGTCCTGAGGCAAGGACTCCAGACAAGAGCCAGCTGGGGGCTCCAGGAAGGCCCCTGCCTTCCTGGGGCAGACTGCTGCTGGACACAGTCCAAACTTCCAGCCCGCTGTACCAACTGCCCTGAGACCTAAGAAGCCAGCCAGTGTCCAGCCCTTATGCACCCCAAATGAGCCCGTCTTCCCTAAACACTGGCAGGGCCTTCCCTGCACCGGGGTGCCCCAGACAGTCCCAGTGTGGCGGAAAAGGTGCTTCCCTCAGGTGCGCAGAGATCCCCGTCCAGCCCCTTCGGGCTCCCTCCCTGCTCTCAGCTCATAACCCCAAACCGTAGGCCCCTCCCCCGGGTCCTGGCTTCTTCTGGCTTCTTCGGGGAGAGGGTGACACAGTCCTGACCATGACCTGGAGATCCAAATGTCCCCATCAGCAACAAAAGCACTGTGTGACCTTGGGCAAGTCAGTGGCCCCATCTCTTTGGGTGTCTTGCTGGAGGGGATGGCTCTTATCTAGCCGCCTCACTGATTCATAGCCTCATCAGGGCACACTGCTGTCATCAGCATGGGCCCTGCTGCCCATACGGCAGCCTTGTCCAGCAAGGCAGGGGGCAGAGTGCCCACCCAACACTGCTCCGGTCACTGGAGTGAGGACTGCGACGCAGACAGTCCTGCAGAGGGAAGCCCGGGGAGTGGTAGCTCATCCTCCCCTGCAGAAGGACCCCAGAAGCAGAATACAGCCAGGGCTCCGAGAAGATTTGGAAATGACGACTGCAGGGCTGGAGCGAGGTTTCCAGTCCCAAAGCCATCATCGAGTCTCAGGGAAAGAACAAGGATCAGAGGAGGCCCCGGAGAAGTGGAGAGAAGCAGGCCCCGCGGGAGAAGTGCTGCGGCAGCTCCCAAAGGCACGCCCCGTGGGGGGAAGCACGCTGGGGAGCTCCACGCCAATCTATGACCTTTGCCTTAAAAAACAGCGACTCTGGGCTGACCCACTTTTCGCAATAAGGCGGGTTAATGATCAAGTTCTGGCACAAACACCTCCTCCTGCCAAAGGGCTTTAGCACTGCCCCCGACACTGGCAGACCCCCCGGTCTACGGACCTAACGGCAGCGCTGGGTCTGAAACGCTGGTGAACGCCTCCCTTCTGGGCGTGAAACAGCTCAACACACACGCTTCAACTCTCGCTCTTCCCACACCCCAGCCCTGGAAAGCCCAAGCTGCGCCTCGCGCCCAGGGCTGCAGCTCCGTGCACGGGTCCTGCGTGCGATCCCGACGCGGCGGATGGCGCGAAGGACCAAGTGTCAGTGACCTCAGTCCCGAGGGCTCCCCGCGCCGAGCGTGGAGGGGGTGGGGCCGCCGCGTCCATCCGCCGGCGACGGCCTGGCACCCCGAAACCGTGTGTGCACGCACATGTCCCCACGGCCCGGCGCGCCCGTGCACGCCGCTGCTGCCCGCTGCCCCGGCTGTCCCCGGGACCCCACGTGCGGAGCCAGGACCGCAGCCGGGGGCGACAGTGAAGGTGACCTTCAGGCCGGGGGCGGCCTGGTGGCGGGCTCGGCAGGATGCAAGCCGGCCCCGCGCCGAGACAAGGCGGCGGTCCCCGAGCAATCCCGGACCCGCCCGCCTGCTCGGCCCGGTGCAGCCTCCCCGCCCGGCGGCCCGCCGGCCCCGGCCCCGCTCACCCGCCGCGCCTGGCCGTCCCTTGCCGCCGGTCTGCGAGCTGGGCTCCCGGGCGCTGTCGGCCGGGGCGGCCGCCGGCAACTCGTCCGTTTTGATGACCATGGCGGCGGGAGCGGGCGTCTAGCTCAGCTGTCCGCGCCGCCCGCCGCGCCACTAACCCAAGTGCCCTGCGCGCCGCGGCCGCTGCGGGAAGGACGGAGTCACCGGCCCACGTGGTGCGCGCTGTAGCCTTTGACCCCACCGCCGCTCCCCTGCCCCGCCCTCGCGCCCGGCCTGGCCCACGGAAGCCCGCGAGGGACAAAACGTGCCACCAGTCGTTGGCCGTCCACCAACCGGGAGAATTTTTTTCCCAAACGCCTTAAAGGGGACGTAGCTTGACTCGGGGAAAAGAGAGACGTCGCGCCCCCGCAGGGGGGGCGGGGCTTTGAAGAGACGCCCTTGCCGTTTGCTGCCCTCGGGCGGGCGCCTTGACCTTGGGTGGAGACTAGTCTAGGACTGCCCAAGTTTACCGTCCCCTCCCCCAATGGCCCTCTGCTTCCTATTGCAAATCTGCCAAACAGCCACGCGGTCTCTTAATCAGCTTAGTTAGCGTGACCCTCAGCGCCCCTATCCCCGAGCTTTCCCGCCGAAGTGGGTGGGGCTGGGGTGTCTCATAGAGTTGGAGGGAAGGGCAGCCTGGGGGTGTGGTCTCTACAGGCGGCTGTCCGTGTTAAGGTAGAGAAGCAAATAGTAATGAAGTGTCAGAAATGCATCCCCCCCACACACACCCAAACTTTGTCCTGAGCCACTAGGGGCCTCAACATACCCCACCATTAGATGGGACCTCACCTTCATACTGGTTCGTTCTGCATTTTACTTGCAGGAAACCAGTCCAAGGTCACAGAGCAGGAAGTGAGCTGGCCAGACTCAAAACCTCAATCTGGTCACTTTAAAGTATGTATTTTCAGATATTTAGGGCTTGATTAGGACACAAAGGAAGTCAGAGAATGCTACCCAGTTGATATTTTACCAGGTCTTTCTAGGGAGCTGAGTTTTTCCAGGCAGAAAAAGTGAGGAAAGATTCTTCTATACACTGGTCCTGAAAGACATTGGAAAATGTAAGGCATACTACTTTCTTTTTTCTTTTCTCTTCTTTTCCTTTTCATTCTTTCTCTCTCTCTCTCTCTCTCATCTCTCTCTCTCTCTCTCTCTCTCTCTCTCTCTCTCTCTCTCTCTCTCTCTCTCTCTCTCTCTCTCTCTCTCTCTCTCTCTCTCTCTCTCTCTCTCTCTCTCTCTCTCTCTCTCTCTTTTGGCAGGAGTGGAGAGGAGGGACACACTCCCCACAATGGCAGTGCTGGGTAGACCAAAGGGTGCCCCGGATCATGGCTCAAGCATCAAAACTCCAACTCTTTTTTTTTTTTTTTTTGCTTTTTGGGTCACACCTGGCAGTGCACAGGGGTTACTCCTGGCTCTGCACTCAGGAATTACCCCCTGGCCGTGCTCAGTGGGACCATATGGGATGCTGGGATTTGAACCCGGGTCAGCCACGTGCAAGGCAAACGCCCTACCCGCTGTGCTATCTCTCCAGCTCCTCCAACTCTTTAAATTACCTCCCAGACTGATCATATTCCTGATGTTTGCCAGGATGTAAAGAGAATTGGGAAGCTGAAGCACAGGTGGGCTGAGACAGGCCCTTGGGTCCCTTAAGTTAAAATTGCAAAGGAGGGCCTGAGAGCACAGCGCTAGAACACTTTCCTTGCATGCGGCTGACCTGGGTTTAATCCCCGGCACCCCATATGGTGCCCTGAGCACTGCCAGGCATAATTCCTTAGCACCGAGCAAGGAGTAAGCCCTGAGCATCACCAGGTGTTATCCCAAAACTATAAGAATAAATAAAAATTGCAAAGAACTGGGGTCAGAAAGATAGATAGTTCAGCTGGTAAGCTACTTTCCTTGCTTGTGGCTGATCTGAGTTTATCCCTGGAGCTCCATATGGTCCCCGAGCACTGCCAGGAGTGATTGTTGAGTGCAGAGCCAGGAGTAACCCCTGTAACCCCTGAGCACCACCAGTGGGGACCCAAAGCAAACAAACAAATTGCAAGGAAAACTGAACTTTTTCCTGGGGTACACATGGTGAGAAGCCAAGCCAGTGAGAAGCTCTGAGCACTTAAGCAGTTCAGAAGAAATGAGAAATGCTCTGGCTGCTCTGTGGGAACTTAGGGGAATGAGGTCTGATGAAAGAGTAATGGAGTTAGGAGCAGTGTGAAGAAGAGGCGGGAACAACCCCGGGACCGAAGCCCATGCAGCGCTGCATCCCGTGTCCAGCGCCCGCGTCCCGCTGCTGTTGCCACCAAGCCCAAGAAAAAGGCTGCAGGGGATGGTAAAGGAGATAAAGCCAAGGTGAAGGATCAGCCACTGAGAAGATATGCAAGGTTATCAGCTAAACTTGCTCCTCCAAAGCCAGAGCCCAAGTCTGAAAAGGCCCCTGCAAAGAAGGGAGAGAAGGTACCCAAAGGGAAAAGGGGAAGGCTGATACTGGCAAGGATGGAAGTAACCCTGCAGAAAATGGAGATGCCAAAAGAGATCAGGCACAGAAAGCTGCAGGTGCTGGAGATGCCAAGTGAAGTGATTTTTTTGATAACTGTACTTATGGTGACTGTACAGTTTGAAATACTGTTTTTTATCAAGTTTTATAAAAATGCAGAAATTGTTTTACTTTCTTTTTTTTTTTTTTTTTTTTTTTTTTTTTTTTTTGCTTTTTTGGGTCACACCTGGCGATGCACAGGGGTTACTCCTGGCTCTGCACTCAGGAATTACCCCTGGCTGTGCTCAGGCGACCATATGGGATGCTGGGATTTGAACCCAGGTCGGCCGCATGCAAGGCAAACGCCCTACCCGCTGAGCTATCTCTCCAGCCCCTTTACTTTCTTTTTTGTTTTGTTTTGTCTTCTTTTGTTTTTTGGGCCACACCCAGCGATGCTCAGGGGTTACTCCTGATTCTGCACTCAGGAATTACTCCTGGTGGTGCTTGGGGAACTATATGGGATGTCAGGGATCAAATCCGGGTTGGTCATGTGCAAGGCAAACACCCTATCCACTATACTATATTTCCGGCCCACCACCCCCCCTTATTTTTTTAAAGTTATGTTGTTAGCACACAAAATACTTCATTGTTGTTTGGGGGAAGGGCATAAGTCACTAATATATTGTCTCCAAAATTGGATTGCCCTGGGGAAAAACAACTTTTTCCCACTAGTTTTGGTTTTTGTTTTTGTTCTTGTTTGTTGATGTGTGCCAGTCTCTGTGGTGTGAGATGACATCTCATCGAAGTTTTGATTTCCCCAGCTTTGAGAGACTTCCTCTTGATTTCCAAGAGGAGGGATTCCTTGACTTGACACGTTAGCCATCCTGACACCCAATGCCTTGTGGTGGGGAAAAACTAAATTGTGTTTCTATGTCCTGTCTCCTTCTCTGCCTTCATCATAGACTTGACTGCCTAACCCCCCAAGAGACCTGTTGAGCCTGGACTCCAAAAAAATGGTTAGCTGGATGTCAGGCCATCTGGACCTTGCAGTGCCCTAACTGAGACAGCAGCCCTCAAAAGAACGGTTTCTTTTTTAGATTGTGGATCTTCAGATTGATCATTCTGCCATTTTTCTTTCATTTTTTGAAAGTCAGGGTCAGCTTGTGGAAAGTTGCTAACCAACATACTAAATGTGAAATGTCAAATGTCAACCCTCACTCTAAACTTTCGCTGTTCAGAGCGTCAAATGAAGACGTCATTGGTTTTATAGTGGCTTTCTGATTTTGGTAGTCCATTGAAGAAGGAAGTTTGAAAGTTATTGTATACTGTTAACGATTGTCCACTCAGGTCCTGCCTGAAATACCATGATTGTTTATGAAAATATCTTTAATAAAGCTGGATACAGTTTGGCTTGGAAAAAAAAAAAAGATAATGGAGTTAGGCCAGTTGCCTGAATGGACTAGAAGTCAAGATGTGGGGCTGGAGCAATAGCACAGTGGGTAGGGCGTTTGCCTTGCATGAGGCTGACCCTAGTTCGATTCCCAGCATCCCATACAGTCCCCCAAGCACTGCCAGGAGTAATTCCTGAGTGCACAATGCACAAGTCAGGAGTAACCCCTGTGCAATGCCAGGTGTGACCAAAAAAAAAAAAGTGTGACTATTGGGGCACAAGGAAGGTTGGCACTCAGTGTGTGCTAACCTAACCCTGGACCGGCTTTGAAATATTCATCCCACAACCTCAATCTTGTCTCTTTTTGGAATCTTTTTTTTTCTTTTTGGTCCACACCTAGCGATGAACAGGGGTTACTCCTGGCTCTGCACTTAGGAATCACCCTTGGCGGTGCTCAGGGGATCATATGGGATGCTGGGAATCGAATCCTGGTCGGCCGAATGCAAGGCAAACACCTTACCCACTGTGCTATTGCTCCAGCCCCTCTTTTTGGAATCTTGAGCAAGTTACTTAACTTTCACTCCCACTGAATCTCAGGGGCTCCTATTCTCAAATGTATGGAATGTGGATCGAGTGGTAGAGCACATTCTTTGCTGTGTGTAAAGACCTGGGTTCCATCCGTGGCACTGTGCCATCCAGTCCAACACTGCAAGTTCAACATTGAAAGGTGTATCTTTGGTCCCCATTGTCCCAGCACCAGCTGGGGCAACAACACAAAAACAAAACTGCTCACCTGTCCAGTCTTACATAGGTGTTGGGAGAAGATGGTGGTCCTTGGAGGATTTTAGAATACTTGGTGATTTCACTCGGTCACAGGAAGATTTGGTTGACTGCAGAATAAAGGCCTTTAACGAATGTCTTTTTTGAACCTTTAGGAAAGAGTCACAGAGGACTTCTGAGAAAAAACTGCCAGGACTAAGTTTTAAAGAGTAAAAAGGATTTGTTTTGGGTTAGAGCGATAGCACTAATAGGCATTAGGCCTATTAGTTAGGGCATTTGCCTTGCATGTGGCTGACCTGGGTTCGATTCCCAGCATCCTATAATGGTCCCCTGAGCACTGTCAGGGGTGATTCCTGAGTGCAGAGCAGGAGTAATCCCTGTGCATCGCTGGGTGTGACCAAAAAAAGAAAAAAAAAAGGATTTGTTTTGTTTTGTTTCGGTTTGGTTTTGTGGCCACAACTGGCAATAGTCAGGGCTTACTCCTGACCATTACTCCTTTCTTTCTTTCATTCTTTCCTTCTTTCTTTCCTTCTTTCTTTTCTTCCTTCCCATCTTTTTTCCTTTCTGTTTCTGGCTACACTCTGTATCATACCCTGCATTTCACAGGGCTTCTGTGTTCAGGGGTCATGTCTGGAAGTGCTGAGGGACCATGTGGCATGGTGGGGACCAAACTCCAGGTGAGCCACGAGCAAAGCAAGCATCCTACCTGCTACTATTTCTCTTTCCTTCCTCCCTCCCTCCCTTCTTTTCTTCTTCTTTTCTTCCCTTCTTTCTGGGTCAAGGATCAAACCCAGAGCCTCACACTGAGCTACATCCTCTGTCTAGTGACCTATCTTCAAAGGAATTTTACTTTACCGGGATTTTGAATAGGTATTATAGTTCAAACTTTAAAAAAATACAAAGAGCTGTGCAGTGAAATCTTACCTCGCTCAAGCCACCTAGTTTACTCCCCAGATCACCAAATTTACCAATTCTTTATGTTCTCTTGATATTCTTTGACTATAAAAGCATGTGAATAGACATATAAATGTATTACCTTTAGTGACACAAATGGGAACTTGCTGTACCTTCTACTATTCATTCTTGTTTTGTTTTTCTTTTTACTTAATGATATATTCTGGACATTGTCCTAAATCAGTACTTTCCTGTTCCATTTTATGGCTGGACTATTCCATTGTGTGGTTGTTGTGTCGAAATTCTTTTTTTGCTTGATTTGGGCCACACCCAGAGGTCCTCAGGTCTCACTCCTGACTCTGTTCAAGGATTACTCCTGGCAGAATTGTATGGAGTGCAGGGAATCGAATATTCAAGGCAGATGCCCTACCCACTGTATGGTTCTGGCCTCTGCACAAAATTCTCAGTCTCTCTCTCTCCACAAAATTCTGTATCTCTCTTTCCCTCCCTCCCCCTTCCTTCCTTCTGTCTCTCTCTCTTTCTCTCTCCCTTCCTTTCTTCTTTCCTTCCTCTCCCTCTCCCTCCCTCTCTTTCCCTCCCTCACTCCTTAACTCTTTCCCTCCTTGCCTCTCTCCCTCCTTACCTCCCTCCCTTCCACTCTTCCTTCCTTCCTTCCTTCCTTCCTTCCTTCCTTCCTTCCTTCCTTCCTTCCTTCCTTCCTGCCTGCCTGCCTTCCTGCCTTCCTTCCTTTCTTTTTTTTTCTTTTTGGATCACACCTGGCAATGCACAGGGGTTATTCCTGGCTCTGCACTCAGGAATTACGCCTGGCGGTGCTCAGGGGACCATATGGGATGCTGGGAATCGAACCTGGGTCGGCCTCGTGCAAGGCAAACGCCCTACCCGCTGTGCTATTGCTCCAGCCCCCCTTCCTTCCTTCCTTCCTTCCTTCCTTTCTTTCTTTCTTTCTTTCTTTCTTTCTTTCTTTCTTTCTTTCTTTCTTTCTTGCTTGCTTGCTTGCTTGCTTGCTTTCTTCCTTTTTTTCTTCCTTCCTTCCTTCCTTCCTTCCTTCCTTCCTTCCTTCCTTCCTTCCTTCCTTCTTTCCTTCCTTCCTTCCTTCCTTCCTTCCTTCCTTCCTTCCTTCCTTCCTTCCTTCCTTCCTTCCTTCCTTCCTTCCTGCCTTCCTTCCTTCCTGCCTTCCATACTACCAAGGATGGAACTGCTAAAGTCCTCACACGTACAAGACAAGCAGCTTTCCACTGAGCTACATTTCAGATCTTTTACTAGAATTTCTTTACCCAGTCTGCTGATAGGAACTTCATTTGTATCCACAAAACTCTCAGGGTTTGGAGAATTGTACCTAATCCTGTGAAGCTGGAGTTGAAAGTGGTTATATGTTGATGATGCAACTCATAACTAAAGCACAGCTCAGTTTGGGGAGTTTGTTTTGTTTTTTGGCCTTTTGGACCACACCCCATGGTGCTCAGGGATTACTCCTGGCTCTGCAATCAGGAATTATTGGCGGTGCTGGGGGGACCATATGGAATGCTGGGAATTGAACTCAGGTCAGCCGTATGCAGCACAAAGATAGTATAGCTACCTGCTATACTATCGCTCTGGCCCCCAGCACAGCTCAGTTTTAACACTCGGACCAGCAAACCTGGGAACAGATACACACAACATTCCTATTCCCAATCCCAGATTTTTCTACCATGCTCTATACATAGTGTTATGGTTAAGAAGACCTTGTAGGGACCAGAAAGATAGTGCAGCAGGTAAGTTGCCTTGCATGCAGCCAATCCGAGTTCAATCCCCTGCATCCCATATGGTCCCCTGAGCCTGCCAGGAATAATTCCTGAGTGCAGAGCAAGGAGTAACCCCTGAGCATCACCAGGCGTGGTCCCAAAACAGTAACAACAAAAAAAAGATGACCTTGTAGTGTAGTTTATCATCCAACTCAGACACATCTGAGAGTGAAAGTGGATGTGCCCTATTCAGCAACAATGCAAGTTGTCTGGTTCGGCGGGGGGGGGGGGGGGGGGGGGGGAGGTGGGGAGAGAGTGTAGCAACTAGACCAGGCAAGGATCACAGCTTATGTGTCTTGACGTTGCAGCATCTTCCCTGAGCTTGCCACAGAGTGGGTGCTTTCTGTACATCTTTTGGCCGAAAAATGAGTATACAGAGTATGCCCAGTGGCATTTTGAAGTGCCTCAGAATACAGAAGGGGGAGAGTTGCAAGCAGCCCCGGCTTTTACCTTTGACCCCATTATGGGTTATAGCGGCTGGCTTTCCTTGCAGCTAACCCCTTTATGTGCAGGAAGCTTTGACCTTGGTATTCAGAGCTTCAGGTCATTTCCAGGATGCCCCATCGAAACCCACCAAGCTGAGTCTGGAGAAGCCACACTGGTACTGTGCCCTGGACTTCCTCCTGGTCAACGGCTGTGCGTGCCTTCTGTTCAGCGTGGGAGCCCAGACCAGTGTGTCCACAGTGCTAGTTACTAACCATCCACAGCTTTAGAACCTGAAATTTGGTTTCCATGGATCCCTTCCCCTTTCCTTGGCAGGTTTCTATGACACCATCTCCATCCTCTGGGCGGGTGGGCTGGTGCTCCTGAGCACCTCTGCTTCTCCACTTTTTTGTTCGTTTTGTTTTTTATTTTTGAGGGGGGCACCCCCAGTGCTGCTCTGGGCTTATGCTCAGGGATCACTCTTGGTGGGACTCAAGGGACCCAAATGGGATACCAGGTATGGAACCTGGGTCGTTTTTGTATAAGGCAAGGGTCCCACTTCTCCACTTTGAGGCCCCCCACTATCAAAATGCTAAGAGAGTTCAGGGAGAGTCTTATCAAGGCTGAGTCCTAGCCTGCATAATTGGGCTGCTTAAAGCCTCCCACCTCCCTAATTACTGTGACAGTGCCACCCACACACTGCCATCTCAGTTTCCTCCCTCCCTTTCAGACTTCCCCTGAGGAATTGCAGAGACAGAACCAGAACTCCAGGCCCCTGGATCACAAGTTGGAGTTCTTTGCCTCACTGGCGAGACTCTGGGACCATAGTAGAGGGGCGGTGCCTCCTTTCTCAACCCAGGATCTGTGTGAAAGAACTACCAGGTGAGAAGGGATGACCTAGGCCTTGGTGTCCCCATCTGTAAGATGAGGGTTTGCATAGATGATCTCTGAGTTATCTGATGCTGACACTGCATCTCCCCATCCTGTCTTAGACTCGAGTGATGTGGGCCTGGACTGAACTGGTTACCCCCTAGGGGGCTATGGGGGTGGATCCTGAGATGATCCCTTTGTTGTATAAAGATGGTAGTGGTTGTGTGGGAGGCTGGTAATGTACTTTTTTTTTTCTTTTTTTTTGGGGGGGGTCACACCCAGTGAGGCTCAGGGGTTACTACTCCTGGCTCTGAATTCAGGAATTAGTCATGGTGGTGTTCGGGGGACTATATGGGATGCTGGGGATTGAACCCCGGTCAGCCTTGTGCAAGGCAAATGCCCTACCTTGCTGTACTAAGCCTCTGGCCCCTGGTAATGTAGCACTGTAGCACTGTCATCCCATTGTTCAGCAATTTGCTCGAGCGGGCACCAGTAACGTCTCCGTTGTGAGACTTGTTACTGTTTTTTTTTTAATTTTTTTTAACTTTTTAATTAGTGAGTCACTGTGAGGGTACAGTTACAGATTTACACATTTTCGTGCTTGTGTTTCCCTCATACAGTGTTCTCGAGCCCATCCCTCCACCAGTGTCCATTCTCCACCACCAATGAACCTAGTATCTCTCCCACCCCCCAATCCCATCCCCCACCCCGCCTCTGTGGCAGAGCATTCCATTTTGTTCTCTCTCTCCTTTTGGGTGTTGTGGTTTGCAATAGGGATACTGAGTGGCTATCTTGTTCAGTCTCTAGTCTACTTTCAGCGCGTATCTCCCTTCCCACACGGGCTCTCCAATCACATTTTACTTTACCCTTCTCTATCTGGGCTGCCTTTCCCATAGCATGTGAGGCCAGCTTCCAAGCCACGGAGTCAAACTCCTGGTATTATATACTACTATGCTTGGGTGTCAGTCTCCTATTCATCTATCCCACAGATGAGTGCAATCTTTCTATGTCTATCTCTCTTTTTCTGACTCATTTCACTTAGCATGATACTTTCCATGTTGATCTACTTATATGCAAAGTTCATGACTTCATCTTTTCTAACAGCTGCATAGTATTCCATTGTATAGATGTACCAAAGTTTCGTAATCCAGTCATCTGTTCTCAGGCACTCAGGTTTTTCCAGATTCTGGCTATTGTAAACAGTGCTGCGATGAACATATAAGTGCAGTTGTCATTTCGACTATACTTTTTTGCTTCTCCAGGATGTATTCCGAGAAGTGGTATTGCTAGATCAAATGGGAGTTCAATTTCTAATTTTTTGAGGAGCGTCCATATTGTTTTCCAAAGGGGCTAAACCAGTTGTTGTTACTGTTTTTGGCATATTGAATACACCACAGGTAACTTGCCAGGCTCTACCGTGCAAGCGGGATACTTTTGGTAGCTTGCTGGGCTCTCCGAGAGGGATGGAGGAATCAAACCCAAGTCGGCTGCGTGTAAGGTAACGTACTTTTGGAAAATAATTAAACTTAAGAAGAAATTGTCTAGCCTTGAAACAGCCCAAAGGCATGAAGATCACATTATTTTGACATGCAAATCCTGAGCTCTTTGGAGCAGAAAAACTAAGGCAGATGCAGAAATCCAAGACCTCACCCAGAGAAGAGAGAGCCCCTCTGAAGAGGAGAAGCTACAGAAGAATCTATGAGTTTATGAAAAGACCATCAACAGTGCCAGGGATGAGATTAAGAGATCAACAGTGTTGGGCTGGAGCTATAATATAGCAGGTAGGGCATTTGCCTTGCACGTTGCCCACCCGGGTTCAATTCCCAGCATCCCATATGGTCTCCTGAGCACCGCCAGGAGTAATTCCTGAGTGCAAAGCCAGGAGTAACCCCTGTACATCACCAGGTGTGACCCAAAAAGCAAAGAAACAAAAGATAAACAGTGCAAGGCTTCCAGTGACAAGACCGAAATTAACTTTTATGTATGCAAAACTCCAGAAAAAAACAACAAACCATTTGGAAGAATTCTATAAAAGCTCCTCCCAAAAGCTATCTGGGGCTTGCTCTTCAACCTGTGTTCTCCCTTGAACATCACTTGCTTGCCTCTGTTTCTTTGCTTGCCTATTTCCACTGTGTTCTCTCTTTGGTTTTGTTTTGGGGCCACACCTGGAAATGCTCAGTGGTTACTTGTGGCTCTGCACTCAGGAATCACTCTCAGCGGTGCGTGGGGGGCTATTACGGGACTATATGGGTTGCAGGGATCAAACCCAGTCAGCCGCTCACAAAGCAAGTACCCTACATGCTGTGCTATCGTTCCCGCCTCTATAGCCCCTTTCTTGACACCTTTATTTCACGTTCTTGAGACAGTCATTTCTGGAGAAATGCTATAAGGGTATGGAAGCTATCCCTGGTCCCTGTAGTCAACCTTTGATACCATTTTGTTTGTGAAATACCTTCTTAGTCCTGGCAGCTGGACATGCTTACTTTCTCTCAGAACTCTGTAAATATTTGATTCCATATATTTTATTGGTTAGAATTTCACTACTTCCTTTCCACTACTTCTTGCTCTTGGACACACTCAAGACTTTCATGAAGGCTGGAGGAACCAGTTGGGATGGGAGATGCATGCCGAAAGTAGATAATGGACCAAACATGATGACCTCTCAGTGTCTGTGTTGCAAGCTATAATGCCCAAAAGTAGAGAGAGAGTATGGGGAATATTGTCTGCCATGGAGGCAGGGGGAGGGTGGGAAAGGGGGTTTATGCCTGGGATATTGGTGGTGGGGAATGTGCACTGGTGGAGGGATGGGTGTTTGATCATTGTGAGATTGTAACCCAAATATGAAAGCTTGTAACTATCTCACAGTGATTCAATAAAATAAAAATAAATAAATAAACTCCATTTCAAAATGACTTTAAGGGGGAGCCGGAGTGATAGTATAGTGGGGAAGGCATTTGCCTTGCACACAGCCAACCCGGGTTCAATCCCCAGCATCCCATACGGTCCCCTGAGCACCGCCAGGAGTAATTCCTGAGTGAAGAGCCAGGAATAACCCCTGAGCATCGCTGAGTGTGACCCAAAAGGCCAAAAAAAAAAAAAGACTTTAAAGGACTAGAGTAATATTACAGCATATAAGGAGCTTGCATTTCATGCAGGTTTGATTCGCTGCATGGTACCCCAAGCTTGCCAGGTTGCTAGGAGTGATTTCTGAGTGCAGAACCAGGAACAACCCCTGAAACAAAAATAAACCAAAAAAATTGATTTAAAACAGTCATAGAGGAGCTGGAGAGATAATACAGGGGCAGAACACTTGCCTTGCACACAGCAAGCCTGATTTCAATGCCCATATGTGGTCCCTGAGCACCACCAGGAGTGATCCCTGAGCACCAAGCCAGATGTAATCCTTGAGTACAGCCAGAGGAGGCCCAAAAATTAAAAAAATAAAACAATAATGATTAAAGAGGTAGTTCAGGGGTCAAGACACTTGCTTTGTTAAAAAAAATTTTTTTTGGTCTTTTTTTTTTTTTTTTTTGCTTTTTGGGTCACACCCAATGATGCACAGGGGTCACTCCTGGCTTGGCACTCAGGAACTACTCCTGGCGGTGCTCAGGAGGCCATATGGGATGCTGGGAATCGAACCCGGGTGCAAGGCAAACGCCCTACCCACTGTGCTATTACTCCAGCCCCTTTTTGTTTTGGTCTTAAATGCACTTGTCTTGCATGTGTCTGACTTTGTTTTGATCCCTGGCATTATGTGTTGTCAAGGTACTAGGTGTGTGTATCAACACCATGCTCCACTCCTAGCTCCCATCCTCACCTCCCAGAGCTGGAATGAGGCCCTGAGTACCATCAGGTCTCAAGAGGTACAAAAAAAAAAAAAAGTTACATGGCCTGGGCATTACTCAGTAGAAATTTCTAGATTTCTCATGTTCATTCCCAAAAGGGATCCTGACACTACAACAAAATGTGGGTTCTCGGGCGCACTGCAGCCTGGTGTGTATGAGAACCAGGGTAGTGTGTGATACCTGGTGAGCACCCAGGCCAGGAGGAGAGAGACAGAGACAGACAGAGACAGAAAGACAGAGATAGAGAGACACAGAGAGACAGACACAGAGACAGACAAACACAGAAACAGACACACATCGAAAGAGAGACAGAGTCACAGAGAGAGAGGGAGAGAGAGAGCACAAATGTGTGGGCACAAGTGCAGGAACTCAACCTGGTAATTGTAACAATAACCAAAATGGACTGAAGGGAAGGGAAATTCGAAAAAAATCCCAGAAGTTGTGCCATATTGGAGTGAGGTTGCCACATGAGTGGTAGGACACATGATCCCCAGAGCACCTGAGTGTGGCCCTGGTGATCCCTGAGTGCTACCAGGCCCGAGAAACACTGGAAGTGACCCCACAACACCACCACCACCAAGAAAAATGTGTCACAGGGCTAGAGAGGTAAACCAACACATTGCAGCACACACTTTACATGAAGGAGCCCTGCTTGAGGTCCCCAGATGCAGTATGTCTTTCTGGGCACTGGGCTGTGGCTCAAAATCCAAGTTCATACAAATAAAAACATGTGTCCCCAATTGGGGAAGACTGAGGAAAAAGAAACGCCATGGGCAGTTTTCCATTTGTTTTGTTTTGGGTTTTTTGTTTGGTTTGGGGGCTAAACGTGGTACCACTCAGGGGATTGGGTAGAGGCAGAGGCTGAACCCGGGCCAGGTTTCCTGCTTACAAAGCAGCACCCTAGGCCCAGCTAAAGAGATGCTAAACAAAAAGGACGCTCTGTGGAAACACAAGTGAAGTTTTTTGTTTTGTTTTGGGGCCACACATGGAGGTATTTGGGGGATCATTCCTAGCTGTGCTCTGTGGATCATGTGAGGGGATTGAACCCAGGCCTCTCACAGCCAAAGCATTTATTCCAACCCTAAAGCCACCTCCCCAGAATTAATATTCTGTCATTTTAGCCACCCAAGGCTTTGTTCTGTTTCATGTTTAGTTTGCTGCTATAACCTTAGTACCCAACTTGGGGTGTTGAATGAGAGGTGCCAACAAAAGTCACTTGAACTTCCTTACTTGGGTCACAAGGGTGGGGTCAAGCCCTGAAACACATGGGCTGAAATGGAAGAAGTTTTCCAAAAGGAAGCAATGGGACCTTCTAGCCATAACAGGGGTGCAGACAAAAGCAGAATGATGAGGCTTGTGGGTTAGGACAGAGGTTGGTAAGGCACTTGTGTTGCATGCAACGGACTCTGGTTTGACCCCCAGCACCATATATACGAGCACCACTGGGTATGGCCCAAACCAAATCCCCTAAACATGAAAAATCAAAAACAAGCAGAATGGCCACTGTAACCTTAGAATGCACAGCTGATTTTGCTCCCGAGTCATCCCCACACATAGACTGATAAATAAAAATGTTCAGGCTTAAAATCCTGTGACTAATGGGCAATCTAAACAGGCAGCAGGCAAAAAATGTTGTGCCCAGGGCAATCTCGACAGTGGCACAGAACAGAGTGTAGCTCTGGCACGCGGGGCCTCTTGCTTCTGAGAAAGGTGACAGAGGGTGCCGGGGAAGAAGCAGCCAACAGGGCTAAAGAGGCCAGAACCTAGCATTCCTTCAGGGCCAGCAAGGCGCTGTTTTCACACACAGCCCTTCTGACTGGCTCCCCCACTCCCAGCCCCGAGTCTCATCTGTCCAGGGATGGTGGACGGGGCGGCCTGGAGGTGGAAGGGGCAGCTCTCACATTCTTCCCGAGCACCTCTGTTGCTCTCCTCAACCTGTGGGAGTCGGAGTGGAGAAGGCGAGTGAACACAGACATCTGCCTGGGGTGGTTTTTTTTTTTCAGATCTTTTATTAAGAATAAGGCATATGACAGTCACCCCTAAAGCAAAGGGCTCTATTTCTGTGGGTGAGTGAATACACTCTGAAAAGCATTGGATTAAAAAGCACAGCCAACAGTGAACTGGGAGCTGATTCCTGTCCTGCCCGCAGGGCTCGTGCCGCTGGTTCTGAAGCCCTGCGTTGTCCCCTCCGGCAGGGCTGGCACCTCATCCGCAGGCCGCTTAGTGCTGTCCCGGGCCCCTCATCCACCTTCCCTCCCCCATGAAGCCTCTATGGGTAAGATATGGGGGAGGGGGGAGGGGCGGGGACACAGAATCTCCTGCTGGCATTGCTCACAGGTAGCTGCTGGCTTCCAGGATGGGTGGGTGGGGGTGGGGGGGCCCATTGCAGCTCTCTTTCTGGTCTGTCCATCCTTGGGGCCCCTGAGTGTCCAAGTCAATCTGCGTACCCCCATGGGGCTTCCTCAGTAGACAAGAGAGGAGAAAGGGAGAGCTAATCCTATCCGAGTTCCCCCAGAGGGTCCAGGGCCTGGGAGGGCCTTTCCTTTGGCAGGTCCTTCCAGGCGAGGGGACAGGGAGGGCCGAGAGCCCCAAGTGGAGTTATTCCCAGATCATAAGGCTGAAAAGTTCGGGGCTGCTGAGGCCAAGGGCCCTGCTGCCTCCAGTTTCAATTATGCTGCACTTCAAGTTCTGTCCCCAGCTGGGGGCTGGGGGTGGAGCAAGGTCCCTGCTTCATTCCCAGGAGCGGGCAGGGCTGCTTTATTTCCTTTTTCAGACACCCCCAACATCTCAACTGAGAGTCAGTGAGTCAGCCACCCCAACACTCAGTACCTTTCATCTGGGGGATCTCCAAGCACCCCACAAACAATTAAGTGTCATTATCTCTGGACTCTGGGAGAGGGACAGGCTTTGGGAGTGCTGATGGGTTACCGGGGAGAGGCAGGCAGGCCATCTGAGGCTCCTGGAGTGGGGGTCTGGCTGGGGCCAGCTGGGTAAGAGGGTACTCCCAGGAGAGGGGACAACAGCTATTGCTATAGAGCTGAGAGGGGACCAAGAGGGCACAGCTATGGCTTTTAGAGGGTAGGAAGGTGGACAGAGGACTCCCCCATCTTCATGAAAGGGCTGACATCGCCAAGTCACACTGTCCCTCCGACGAAGTGTGGTTGTGAGAGATGAGGGTCTAGGGAGCCGCCTCTGAAAGGGAAGAGCCGCTCTCCACCCCACCCCCGAGTCCCACAGAGGGATCTCAGCGGTGAGGGGAGATCTCTTCACAGGCTACATTAGGATGGAGCATGACAGGATGAGAGGGACAAAGTCACACTTGGGGGGGATGGGGACAGAGACGGCAGAGGCACGACCAGAGACTGAGGGGCAGGGAAGGGGGGGTAGGCAAAGACCCCAGGCCGTCACTGGGGCTCAAGTTGGACAGGAATGTACTGCGTGTCCAGACCTTTGCCATCAGGGCGTCCGGGGCCGCACACCCTGTGGCAGGTCTGAGATGGGCAGGAAGGGGCCTTGGGGGGCTACGGCCAAGACCCCAGGCGGGGGTTCCCCTCCCTCTAACAGACGGAGTAAGAGTGGTGCTGACGGGGGCAGTCCCGCATTTTCCTCATGGGTATGTGAAGGAGAAGGGGGTCCTTCTAGATTCTCCCTTCCCCAAGCCCTGGGTGACAGAGCACCAGGCCCAGCCAGCCAGGATGGGGGGTTTGTGAGGTGACGGCCTCTTCCCCCCCTGGACAGCCCCCACAGGCACTTAGGATGTAATACAGGACCCTCAGAGCAGGGAGGGCGTGGCTGGGGGGCGGTGGCGGGTGCACCAGGGCGCTGTCTTTCTGGGCTGGGGTGACAAGCTGCACTTCCACAGCACTTCTGGCCTTTGGTAGTAACAGGGGTCCTGGGGAGGAGGGAGAGGTGGGGAGGCCCACCTTGCATCGCTCCACTCCCCAACCTAGACAAATGGGCACTGCCCCTCCCCCAACCCTCACTGTCAAGTTTGGTGGGGGGGGCGCGGGGGGAAATTCCTGTAGTGGAAGAGTTCTCCTCAACCCTAGCAAAACCCTCTGCTCTATCTACCACGGCCTTTCCCAAAGACCGTCAGGCCCTTCTTGCAGCCAGCTCCTTAGGAACCTGGGCAGAGTTAGCACCGGTAAACAGGGCCGGGGACCCTGGGAGCCGACTGCAGCTTCCCAGCCTGCTCCCACGGACTCCTGTGGCAGCTGGAGGGTTTGGAGGGTTCCACTGCGGAGAACCCAGCGGCAGACAGTTCCCCCCACCAGGTTCTGCCACACTCTGGGGTTGACACAGGCTGCCTTGGGGAAGGGCCGCCCGCAATGGGCGTGCAGAGGACAGCTCAAAGGGCGGCAGGACATGCTTTGCATGCGGGAGCCAGAGGTTGAATCTCAGCACTGCAGGTCTTCCAACACATTGGAGGGGAAGGACACCCCCATGTTCTTCCCCATGCAATGAGCCCGGGGTCCCAGAGCCTTAGCCGGTTGTACCCCAAACTAGCCCACAGGCACCACAGCAAACCAGGAATGCAAACTTCCAGGAGGCCCCTTTCCTCCCGGGGCTCTGGGAGAAGGTGCCTTCTAAAGTGTGGGGTGCTCACCTGGACGGACCTATCGGTGGGGTGGGGAGGAGGAAGTTGCTGCCAAGGAAAAGGTCAAACCTCTTGCCTCCGTTCGTTCGGAGCCTCTCCTCCAAGGCAGGCTCGGTGGGAAGGGTGGCCGTGCGGGGCTGGGGCAGGCGGAAGGGGGAGCTGAAAGTCTCGGGGTACTCAGTGCCACTCGGCGGCATCCCAGCCTCCCTTCCCGCCCAACGATTGTCAGCTTTCCCCGGGGTAGGGCGTGCCAGCCCACACCTCCCAACGGCAGGGTGGGGAGCAGATAAGGATGGGCACGGCGAGAACTCGCCACAAAAAAAAGTGCATTCGCTCAGCCCGAGGAGGTGCAGCCTCGAGGCAGCGGGAACCCGAAGCTTTCGGAAACGCTGGGGAATACAAAAGGCAGGGGGCGATCGGCCCGGCGGGGAAGCTGAGGCCGCCCCCCTCGGCCCCCGGCCCCGCCAGCGCCTCGCGAGCTGCGTCCCTTCCCGCCACACCCCCACTCCGCGGGCCTCGCGCCTACTCAGGGTCCCCGGGCACACGAGGGGCTCTGGGCGCTGCCGGGGGGCTCCGGCAGGGCCCAGGCTGCGGGCCGGTTTGGTCCGGGGGCTCCTGGGGAGGCAGGGGGCGCGGGCTGCGAGCGCTGGGCCGCGGGGGCCGCCGGGCATAGAGGAAGAGCGCTGGGTCGGGCATGGCTTCGAGGTCGTCCAGGGCGCCGGCCGCGCGGTCCCAGGCAGCCCAGTCCCGGCCCGGGCCCTTGGCGCTGGCCTCGGCGGCGGCGGGGGGCTGGCGGCGGGCCCGCGGGGCGCGCCGACGGGGCCGGGGCTCGGTGGCGGCGCCGGGGCGCGGGCTCTGCAGTCTCTGGCGCGCCGCGTGCAGTTGGCAGGAGAGGTAGGCGGCCGCCTCGGTGTGCTTCTGCAGCTCGGTGCCCAGCACGGTGGCGCGGTGACTGCGGCGCCGCAGCTCCTCCAGGAAGCGGCGCTCCTCGGCGCGCAGGCTGCAGCGCAGCGCGGACACCAGTGCCTCGCGCTGCGCCACCTCCCGCCGCAGCTCGGCGTTGGCCGCGCTCCGCGCCTGCAGCTGCGACTCCAGCGCGCGGCACTTGTCCTCCAGCTCCCGGGTAGCCGCCTCTGCAAAGGGGACACAGAGGGGAGAGCTTAAGGTTCCCGCTGGTCCAGCCTCCACCCCGCAACCGACCCACGATTGGCGTAACAAAGCCCAGCACGTCTCCCGCGCTGCTCGTCTTGTAGTGCTCTCCCTCGCTCCCCACTGTAGCCTTCCTTTTCCTTCCAGAAGTTTGCCTTCCTCCTAATCCATTCTGTTTCAACTTAAATGCAAAACTCTCCCGGAGCCAAAATGATTTCTTTTCTCTTTCAGTAGGGGGGCCCAGGTGGAGGAGGGCACACCTGGCAGTACTCAGGGCTTACTCCTGACTCTGTGCTCAGGGATCACCCCTGGTCAGGCTCAGAGGATCATATGAGGTTCCCGAGATTGAACCTTGGTCAGCTGACCGCCTGCAAGACAAGCACCCTGCCCGCTGTACTATCTTTCTGGTCCCTACTTCCTGAGCCTTTAGCCTATGTGTTTGATGATAGGCTTCTGGGCTGTAGTGGATACATACAGCCTTCCTCTCAGTTTACAGCAACCACAAATGAGAATGAGGTTGCACATGTGCCAGGTGGTCAGTGCATGGCTGTAGCTGGAGACTACAGTCTTCCATTCAAGACGGCTTCTCTAATGGAGAGGGAGCTGGGATCTGAAGGAAGAATAGGAGTTAAATAGTGCAGAGGGAGAAACCTGGATGCTTCAAATGGAACAATTGTGCAAAAGTCCTCTCTCTGCAGGAGAAGCATCAAGAGCAAGGGCCTGCAAGAACAGAGTGTGTAGGGAGTAGGGGAAGGGAAGTCAGTGCCCTGGCCTTGCTGTTCACGCTATGACATTTTTTTTTCTTCTTCATCTTATTTAGTTTTGGTGGGGTTACACCTGGAAGTGCTCAGGGGATCTATATGTGGTGCTGGGGATTGAAGGTAAGCATCCTACTCACTGTGATATCTCTCCAGCCCTGATGGCTATTGCATCTTCCCCCCGCCTCTTGTTTTGGGGCTCACCCGTCAGTGCTCAAGGCTTACTCCTGGCTCTACACTCAGAAATCACTTCTGGCAGGCTCAGGGATCATATGAAATCCCAGGATCGAACCTGGGTCAGTCGCATACAAGGCAAATACCCTACCTGTCCTATCTCTCCAGCCCGCTATTGCATCTTTAAAAGCTACATTTTTGTTTTTGTGCCATACCCAGTGGTGCTCGGAGGCTGCTCTAAGCCTTGAACCTGGGACTCCTGTATGCCAGGTCTGTGTTTCAGATCTTTGTGAGATTTCTCCAGCCTCCACCTGAATAATTTTTAGGGAGGGAGCACACCTCATGGTGTTCAGGGATCACTCCTGGTGGTGTGCAGGGGTCGTACACAGTGCTGAGAATTGAATCCAGGCTCACAGCATGCAAAGCAAGTGCCTTACCCACTGTACTATCTCTCTGGCCTTTTGAATTTGTGGGGAGGGATCATTCCTGGCTCTGTGCTCAGGGATCACTCTTGGTAGGGCTCAGGGGATCATATGTGGTGCCAAGGATAAAACCCAGGTTGGCTGTGCATAGATAAGAACCTTATTTGCTCTACTAACTCTCTAACCTCATTAATTTTTTTCTTTTTGGGTCACACCTGGCGATGCACAGGGGTTACTCCTAGCTCTGCACTCAGGAATTACTTCTGGCGGTGCTCAGGGGACCATATAGGATGCTAGGAATCGAAACCGGGTCGGCCTTGTGCAAGGCAAATGCCCTACGCGCTGTGCTATTGCCCCAGCCCCTCATTACTTTTTTTTTGTTTTTGTGTTTTGGGTCACACCGGCGATGCACAGGGGTTACTCCTGGCTCTGCACTCAGGAATTACCCCTGGCTGTGCTCAGGGGACCATATAGGATGCTGGGATTTGAACCGGGTCGGCCGCGTGCAAGGCAAACGCCCTATCCGCTGTGCTATCACTCCAGCCCCCCCTCATTACTTTTTTTAAATTAAAAAATAATTTGATTTTTGGGCCAGAGCAATAGTACAGTGGGTGGGGCACTTGCCTGGCACATGATGGACCTGGCATATGGTCCCCTGAGCACTGCCAAGAGTTATTCCTGAGTGCAAAGCCAGGAGTAACCCCTGAGCATTGCCGGGTTTGGCCACTCCCCTCAATTTTTCTTTTCTTTTCTTTTTTTTTTAAATTTTGAGGGCCACACTTAGTGGTGCTCAGGGCTTACTCCTGGCTCTCTGCTTAGGAATCACTCCTTGTGAAGTTTGGAGGACCACAAGATCTGATGGGGCTTGAGCCAAGGTCAGTTGTGTGCAAAGTAAGCACCTTACCCACTGTACTATCTCTACATTCCCCTAACAAACCATTTTTATGGTGTACAGTTCAGAAATATTAAGTATGTTTGCACTGTTGTGCAACAGATTACTAGAACATCTTGCAAAACTGAAACTCTATACTCATGGAACACCATTACTCCATTTCTAATCCCACCCCACCCCCATTTTATGAGTGAAGGAATAATCTGTAAACAATTATTTCAGTGGGGTTGCTACAACTACAGTGTCAAGAAGTCATGCTTTCGGGGCTGGAGCAATAGTACAGTGGGTAGGGCATTTGCCTTGCACGAGGCCGACCCAGGTTCGATTCCCAGCATCCCACATGGTCCTCTGAGCACCACCAGGGGTGATTCCTGAGTGCAGAGCCAGGAGTAACCCCTGTGCATTGCCAGGTCTGACCCAAAAAGCAAAACAAAAACTAAAAAAAAAGTCATGCTTTCTTTTATCTTTTCTCTTGTTTTTTTCCACATTATTAAAATTGTTTTGATAATAATTTTTATTTTATTGAGAGAAGTCATGCTTTTTTTTTTTTTTTGCTTTTTGGGTCACACCTGGCAATGCACAGGGGTTACTCCTGGCTCTGCACTCAGGAATTACTCCTGGCAGTGCTCAGGGGACCATATGGGATGCTGGGGATCGAACCCAGGTCGGCCGCGTGCAAGGCAAATGCCCTACCCGCTGTGCTATCGCTCCAGCCCGAAGTCATGCTTTTTATAAGGCTCAGAGTTGCTGATGAGAGGTATCTCTTTTCCTCTGGACTAAGCTCCTGGAAGTCAAGGACCCTGATTGACCATTATGCTACTTTTTTTTTTTTGCTTTTTGGGTCACACCTGGCAATGCACAGAGGTTACTCCTGGTGGCTCATGCACTCAGGAATTAGTCCTGATGGTGCTCGGGGGACCATATGGGATGCTGGGAATCGAACTTGGGTTGGCTGCATGCAAGGCAAACGCCCTACCTGCTGTGCTATCGCTCCAGCCCCTATGCTACATTTTGATAGTCAGTTCCTTGGTTCATGCAGGGAAAATCACTGAGAACCATGAGAATCATTTTTATGGACTGGAGCAATAGTACGATGGGCAGGAAACTTGCCTTGCATACAGCATGCCCAAGTTTGATTCTTGGCATCACTATGAACCCCCAAGCCTTGCCAAGAGTGATCCTTGGGGATGGAACCAGGAGTAAGCCCTGAGCATTGCTGGGTGCACCTCTCCCCCCGAATAATTTTTACGAAGGTTCCAGGTCACATGAAGGAAGGAAGTCAACCAGGTGAGCTTCCTGGATACGACTTCCTTTTTGCTTTCATTTTCCCACTTTAAACAGAGACATGGGTCCAGCTGTGCATGGGGGAGCACTGCAGCTACACGCTGATGAAACAAGTGGGGCTGATGCTGCACTCTGCACGCCAAGCCAAGGAGCAGCTGTCCCTGTGTGTAGACGGAGGTTCTCCTAAGTTAGGGTGGGGAAGTGCTGGCATGCTGGGCTCCCCGGCACCTCCCCCGCCCCCACCCCCAGCATGCATCCTTCATCCTTCTCTTACCTTGCTGGTGAGATTGGGCCTCTCTCATCTCCAGATCATGGGTCAGTTCTGCCGGTAGAGAGAAAGAGAGAGACAGAGACAGAGAGAGTGTGTGTATGAGTGTGTGTGTGTGTATGAGAGTGTGTGTGTGACAGAAAGTGTGTGTGTGAGAGTGTGTGTTTGTGTATGTGAGAGAGGGAGAAGGAAAGAGTGTGTGTGTGAGAGAAAGTGTGTATG
Organism: Sorex araneus; assembly: GCF_027595985.1. Taxonomy (NCBI): domain Eukaryota; kingdom Metazoa; phylum Chordata; class Mammalia; order Eulipotyphla; family Soricidae; genus Sorex; species Sorex araneus. The sequence continues at coordinate 190,962,048 of NC_073304.1, read as the reverse complement.
TGTGTGTGAGAGTGTGTGTGTGTGTGTGTGTGAGACAGAGAGGGAGAATGTATGTGAGAGGTGTGTATGTGAGAGAGAGTGTGTGTATGTAAGAGAAAGTGTATGTGTGTGAGGGTGTGTGTGTGTGTGAGAGAGAGAGAGAGAGATGGAGGGGGCAGAGGGAGAGAGGGAGAGAGGGGGAGAGAGAGGAGAGAGAGGAGAGAGAGAGAGAGAGAGAGAGAGAGAGAGAGAGAGAGAGAAAGAAAATCAGGGAGTCAGAGCCCAGTAATAGCCACCATGAAGATTCTGAGGCTGATTTATCTGATTAGAAGTCCAGAGATCTTTCCAGCACAAGATTTGTGGCTGAAGCTGTGGTGGCTATCTTTTTTTGTTTTTGTTTTTTTGCACTTGGCAGTGCTCGGAGCTCACTTCTTTGGCTCTGTGCTCAAATATCGATCACTCCTGGCAAGCTTAGGGGACCATATGGGGTGGCAGGGATCAAACCCGGGTCAGCTGTGTGGAAGGTAAATGCCCTGCCCACTGGTTTACTGCTCCAACCCTGACTTGCTTTTGTGGCTGGAGCAGGATTCTCCCTTTTTTTTTTTCTTTTTTTCTTTTTGGGTCACACCCAGCGATGCTCAGGGGTTATTCCTGGCTCTGCACTCAGGAATTACTCCTGGCGGTGCTTGGGGGACCATATGGAATGCCAGGGATCGAACCCGGGTCGGCCGCGTGCAAGGCAAACGCCCTACCCGCTGTGCTATCACTCCGGCCCCGATTCTCCCTTTCTTAGAGCCAATATATAACTATTTACCATTATATGTTGGCTCAAAGCCATTTGGGGGTCCTCCACTGCACAGGGTGCAGAGCCTTTGGGGCTTAGTGGCGGCTGTGAGAAGGCTGGTGTATCCTGGAAACACTGGCGGGGACTCTGGGCAGTTAGCTAGTTACCTGTCAGACACATGGCTTCACCATTTCCATAGCTAGTGCTGCCGTGTCAGTTATTTTTTGAAACTCAGCCCTGCCGCTCTCCCAGTGCAGGTGGGGGCGAATTCCACAAGGTCAGAAGGGCTTCGGGAGGACAGCGCCACCTGGTGTTATACAGCCTGCATAGGTCTTGGTCCGTCCTCCAAGAGGCAAGGCTCGGAAGCAGCAGAGCCCACCAACTACAGGGATACTGGGCGTTGGCAACCTCCAGCTACCTGTCTTCGGTCTGCCTGTCTTCCCAGAGCCTTAGAGCCCAGCTGTCCACATGTGTCTGATCACTTTCCCAGCCTCATCTCTATGTCCCCAATTCTACCAGGGACCAAGAGCTGGGAAAAGGAGACCAGGAGAGAGAGAGTCCAGAAGTAGGGCACTTGCTTTGCACGCAGCCAATCTGGGTTTGATCCCCAGGATCCCGTATGGTCCCGTGAGCACTACCGGGAGTGATCCCTGAGCCAGGAGTAAGCCCTGAGCATCACCGGGCATGGCTCCAGAACAAAAACAAAGGAAAAAGAGCTGGGAAGAGGCAGAAGGTGCCTGGGAGCCACAACTGCCTGCCCCAAGGGAAGCCTTGTACCTGCCCTCACATATGGAGAAGGTGTGAGCCTGGGGGCAGAGGAGGCAGCTCACCCGGAACCTGGTCCAGCAGTGGCCCCAGAGGCTAACTTGAGGGGGGTGGGGAGTCAGCCACAGCATGTACCCTTCACCTGTGTGAGTCCCTGGGATCCATTCAGGCACTGCAACAACTAACTTAGAAAAAGGAAAAAGCAAGGGCCAGAAAAACAGGATTGGGGCAAGAAGCTTGCCTTGCACAATGGCACACCTTGTGGTTGAGTATCAGCACCAAATATGGTCCCCCAAGCACTGCTAGATGTGATCTCTGAGCACAGAGCCAGGAGTAGCCCTTGGGCACCGCTGGATGTGTCCCCAAAACCAAAGCCAAAGCAAACAAGCGGAAGAAGAATTGTTTGAGACGAACCTTGGCGCTCCTCCTGCCGGCCCCACCCCTCTAGCCTCACCAGGTATTTCTAGAACCAGGGGCTTGCTGGAGGTGCCTATCTTGGGGAGCCAACCATTGCTAGGCAACAGAGGACCAGGTGCTGGGCTCCTGCTGTGACCTGAGCCTGAACCTCCTCAGGCCCTGCCGCCCCTGGGAGGACTCTGCTGCCTGCACTCCCCAGAGCTTCCTGGCAACTCCTCCAAGGCTGTGATGGAGCCCCAGGGACCTTGGACTGTGTTCAGGGATGAGGCGCAAGGGATTTTGGTTCTGTCACCAACTCCTTGTGAACTGGTTTCTCCTCAGCCTTTTACCACAGGAGCTGCTGGGGCAGGGGACTGAGAACCCCAGATTAGTGCCACTCCCCAGACCAGGAAATCCCCCCAACGGCCCATCTTCTGACCAGAGCTTGCCCCAATTTAGAGGTGCATGCTCAGGGGGTCAGATACACTGTGTGATCCTGAGCCAATGATAGCACCTCTGACCCTTGGTTTTTCCATCCAAAAATGGGGACAAAAATACCATAATCTTAAGGGACTGTTGCCATGATTAAATGAGGGCAAACAATCAGCCGAGGCCTTAGCTGGGGCTCCAATAGACAGGGATGATTCTTGTGATCACCCGGGCCACCGAGCGCCCAGAACACCCAGAACACCCCTGCATTCTGGGTCGGCACCTTTTGGCAGCCACTGCACACTCTTAGCTCCTTAGCTCCTACTTCAATCCTCTTCCCAGGCTCTGGATCCTCCTTTCACCTCCTTTATATTTATCTTGGGTTTTTTGTTTTGTTTTGTTTTGTTTTGTTTTGTTTGGGGCCCACACCTCCCAGTGCTTGGAGCTATCCCCAGCTTCTTGCTCAGTGGACCCTGCATGAGAGTGGGAGAGAAGTGGGTGACTGCAGTCACAGAGCTATCTCTCAGGCCCTGAGCTCCTTTTTAGAAATCCTTGCCTGTCCCGTTCTCATTCCGCAGCCACTGAAGGGGAGGGCCCTGTTCAGTCTTTTCTGCCCCCGGACTGACTGCTTCAGGCCAGCCTGGAGATATTTTTATCTTCTGAATCAATAACCAAGCGGCTGCAGGCTCATATCCATCTGAGAAGGGTGGGGCTGAGGGCCCCTGGTTCCTGCCCCATTACATTTTCTTGGGTTCCTGAGCAAAAGTGACTGGGGCAAAGCAAAGAGAGATTACGAGGAAAGCTGTGGACTCTCAGGCTCTCGGTGGGCGGGATTCTCAAATTTCTTTTCGTATTATGCTTGCTATCAAGAGACGTGAGGTCAGGCAGAGATGGATAGTCCCTGGGCTGCCGGCCAGTCTTTGGGGGAGACTGCAAGAGGCTTGGCCTTGGGCGGTGACAGCTGAATGCGTATATGGGGCCAGAGGAGGCTGCAGGAGCCGGGAGTCAGCTCCTGCTTCTCAAGCCTTTTGAGAGAGAAGCCAGGTAAGTCACTAGCACCCTGGAGGCCTCAGTTTCCCTCTGGGGAATAGGGAGCCTCTTGTGAGCAAGGGTTGGAAGGGAATGAATTCTGAGTATCTTAGGGAGAGAATGTGCTGAAAGCTGCAAAGGCAGGTACGGGTTTGCCAAAGATGGGGTTCTGGGTTCTAATCCTGACACAGCCATTGTCTTAACATTTTCTTGCCGGGCTTCTTCTGTTACCTGCTTGTCTATTGATTTTTTCCCACCCGTTTGCAATACTAAAGATAGAAGCCCAGTTCTTATGCATGCAACGCACATGCTTTCACACTCAGCCACATCCTTGGCCCCCCCATTGACCTGCTCATACTTTCCAGCTGAGACTTCTAGGAGTCTTGGCCCTAAAGCCTATACTTTCATCAGTCTGGGAGAACACTGGGGTCATAGTCAAGCCTCCGAGAGTAAGGCAGCGGGGGCTCAAGAGCAGAAGGCAGGTTCAGAGTTATTTACATTCCTGCTGCCTTCCTCTGTCCTGCTCAGAAATGAAACGGCTGCCAGGTTCTTTCCTTTAATCAGCCTCCCACGGGTCCTCTCCTTCCCATCCCTTTCACCCGTCCTCTGGACTTTCATGTCAGCTCCGTGACAAGTCAGCTTGCCTCCCTCTCTCACAATCCATCTTCTCTACAACTAACATCCAGACTGAGTTTTTACTTTTTCTTTAAAAATATATACCTTTTTCTTTTGGGGGTGGGGGCACAGCTTCCAGGATGCTCAGGGACCACTCCTCGTGGTTCTGGATATCAATCCAAGGTCAGCCATGGTCAAGCCAAGAACCGTACCCACTGAACTATGTCTCTGGTTTCCCAGACTCAGTTTCTCAACATAGAGGGATGCTGTCCAGGACCCCCAGTCACTTCCCAGCTGTCCTGGTATTTGTCAATGTCATCCACAATCTGGTTTCAGTTGTATTTCTCAATTTTTTTTTTTTTTGTTTTTGGGTCACACCTGCTGATGCTCAGGGGATACTCCTGGCTCTGCACTCAGGGATCACGCCTGGCAGTGCTCGGGGTCCATATGGGGTGTCAGGGATTGAACTCAGGTTGGCTGTTTGCAAGGCAAATGCCCTACACACTGTACTATCACCCCAGACCTTCAAATCCAACGTTTTTGGAGGCAATCCCACACCCAGTGGTGCATAGGGATTACTCTTCACTTGAATCCCAGGAGTTGCTCCCAATGGGGCTTGAGGACCCTGGTGCTAGAAATTCAACCTGGGCCCCTGCATGCAAACCATGCTATGAAATTCTCAAATCTTTTTTTTTTTTGGATCATACTCAGCGATGCTCAGTGGTTACTCCTGGCTTTGCACTCAGGAGTTACTCCTGGTGGTGCTTGGGGGATGCTGGGAATTGAACCTGGGTTGGCCTCGTACAAGGCAAACACCCTACTCACTGTACTATTGCTCCGGCCTCTCAAAGTTTTAGCTTCTGAATTTCCTACCTTCTGGACTTTGCTCCTTTCCTTTGGAATGCCTTTTCTACCATCATTCCTTATAATAGTTCTTTCTAAATCACACTGAACATTTAGGGAATAATAATGTTCCCTCTCCTGGGAGCTGGGGGCCAGGCTCCAACTTCCAAGTCTTCACAAGCATCCGTGTCTGCCTGAGAAGCCCTGTGGGATTTCACTCCCCACCCCTCTCTCTAAAAATTTTGTGCCATATCAGGAAGTGCTCTTTTTTTTTTATTATTATATTTTGGCAATGCACAGGGGTTACTCCTGGCTCTGCACTCAGGAATTACTCCTGGTGGTGCTCAGGGGACCATATGGGATGCTGAGAATCGAACCCGGGTCGGCCGTGTGCAAGGCAAGTGCCCTACCCGCTGTGCTATCGCTCCAGCCCTAGGGAGTGCTCAGTTTTAATTAATGTAATATTTTGGGTTTGGGGCCAGACTTGGCAGTGTTCAGGGGTTACTCCTGGCTCTGCATTCAGGAATTATTCCTGCCAGGCTCAAGAGATCATATGTGATGCCGGAATCAAACCTGGGCTGGCTATGTGCAAGGCAAATGCCTTACCCTCTGTACTATCCCTCCAACTCACTGTCTGCATATCTTAATACCTGAAGGTGGGAGCATCTCCCTAGTCAGACTGAGGGATTCTTTCTTTTCTTTTTTTTTTTTCTTTTTGGGTCACACCCAGCGATGCTCAGGGGTTACTCCTGGCTTTGCACTCAGGAATTACTCCTGGCGGTGCTTGGGGGACCATATGGGACGCCGGGGATTGAACCCGGGTCGGCCGCGTGCAAGTCAAATGCCCTAACCACTGTGCTATCGCTCCGGCCCCTCTTTTTTTTTTTTTTTTTTTGTTTTTGGGCCACACCCAGTAGTGCTTAGGGTTCTGTGCTCACAAAACCATATACAGTACCACGGATCAATCCCGAGTCATTTGCATGCAAGATAAGCCCCTTATCTACTCTACTATCTCTCTGGCCTCAGACTTGGAGGACTTCTTGAGGGCTGGGAGGTGGGATGTAAACATCTAGTACAAAAGTAGTGGACTTCCCTGGGATGGACCTCAGGTTTTCCACTGCTGCTAACCAGAGCTGTTTGCTCTGAAACTTGTACCTCACCCCCACCCCTCCAAGACCAAGTGTCCTGATCCCTCCAAAGGTGATCAGCATCTACTTGGCAGAATTATGGAGAGGCTCTTCATGAGCACTCAACAGACACGGCACGTCTGAGGCTAATACCCCGGCCCCTCCCCTGGACCTCACCTGAGCAGCGTTTCTGCAGCCTCAGGATTTCCAGGTGCAGGTCCCGCAGCAGGGCCATCTGCTCCTTTTTCAGGAAGCTGATGTGGCGTTGCACACTCTGGATCTGATGCTCCAGGGACACCGTATCCATGGCAACCCCGGCCTGGGCCCCACCTGGGGAGGATGACAAGGTGAACCCATACCTTCTGGACCCATCTGCCCTGCCTGTTTTCTGATCACCCCATTCTCCTACAAGCTGGGGTCTTGTTGGCATCAAATAAAAAAAAAATTCTGCTAAGGTGGTCAGTTCCTTTTACTCACCTGTGGAAACTTCATGAACAAGTACATGGGCTGGCAGGGTGGTACAAAGTATTTGCATTAAACAGATGGAGAAACATAGACCAAGAGGAAAATGACTTATTTCTCTCCCCAGCATAACTGTTAATTTAGGTTTTGGGGCCACACCAAAGGGTCCTCAGGGCTTGCTCCCAGCTCTGTGCTCAGGGGTCACCCTGGTGGTGCTCAGGAGACCATTTGTGGTGCTAGGAACTGCACCTTGCATGTCAGCCATATGCAAGGAAAGCATCTTTTTTAAAAAAAATTTTTTTTTTCTTTTTGGGTCACACCCAGTGATGCACAGGGGTTACTCCTGGCTCATGCACTCAGGCCTTACTCCTGGCAGTGCTCAGGGAACCATATGGGATGCTGGGATTTGAACCCGGGTTGGCTGTGTACAAGGCAAATGCCCTACCCGCTGTGCTATCACTGGCCCAAGGAAAGCATCTTACATGCTGTATTATCTCCTCAGCTCCCATCCTGAATTTCTGTCCTCCCCCCCCTCTTTAGGGGGGTCACACCTGGTAGTACACAGGACTTAGTCCTGGCTTTGCACTCAGGAATCACTCCTGGGGGGCTTGAAAGACCACATAGGATACTGGTGATCGAAACCGGGTTGGCCATGTGCAAGGCAAGCACCCTACCAGCTGTATTATCACTCTCTCCCAGAATTTCTTTTAAAGGTTGTTTGAAGAGTCACAGGAAATATGACTCAGTGGGGACCTCAGGCAGGTCCACCCAAGAACCACAAATTCATGGGCTTCTCTTCCAGGACTTTTCTTCATCTTTCCTAGATTCACCTTAATTCAACCAATAAACAGGCTGTTTGGTTTACAGAAGGTAGCCCTTTGGGTTGTGGAATCACTGGCTACATCTACTGGCTGTTATTCACCGTTCAAGGAACTTTATACATATAATCTTACTTCTGCCAACCATTCTGCAATATTGCCACCCCCTTTCACAAAGAAAGTTAGACCAGACAAGAAGGGACTTGCTCCAGTTCATAGTCAGTAAATGATGGTGGATGTCGTGCTCCAACCAAGTCTTTGGAATCCAAAGGTTTCAATTGAGAAAAGTCCTGGCTCTTTCAGCCACCTGCTCTGTCACTTTGGGTAAGGAAGCTAATCTCTCTGAACCTTTCCCCCACTTCCCTATAAACTAAGGCTATTAATGGCAGCCATTCTAGGACTGCTATAGGTATTGAAGTAAGAAACACAGAGCACTTCTCCCTGGGCTCCATTTTGCTATATGTCTTCTCTAAATATTTAAGGTGGGAACTGTTTAATTCCCATCTTGATTTGCCCATCTATTTACCTTTGCTATTTTCAAAACAAAGCAATAAAGAAATGTGTGTGTTCAAGAGAGAACACAGGCTTCTTCTCCAGAGTGGAAACAGGTAAGCAAAGAAATATAGAGGCAAGAGAGCAAGATACATGTGCAAGGGTGAACGCAGGCATGAAGAGCGAACCTACAGATATATAAATTAAAAATTAATAGCATGAATAAGTCTCTGCTAATAATTTTAAAATTTATATGAAATAGATAAATCTCACAAAGAAACAACTCAGTAAGAGAAAGGAGATGAAAATTAGAGAAAAAAAATCAAGAAAAATATGAATAATTTGCCTATTTATCATGCATTCAAATTCTGTGTGTATGTATGTGTTTGGGTGATACTGGTGGTGCTTAGGGCGTACTTTTGGCTCTGTGCTCATGGATCACTACTTGCTGGGCTCGGGGACCATTTAGGGTACTTGGGATTTGGGCTCTGGGTTAGCTGCATGCAAGGCAAGCACCCTACCTACTATACTATCTCTTAGGCTCCTTGGTGTTTTCTTTTTGAGTCCACACAGGGCAATGCTCAGGACTTACTCCTGGCTCTGGTCACAAGGATCACTCCTGACATGGTTTGGGGGAATCATATGGGATGCTGAGGATTGAATCTAGGTCAGCTATGTGCAAAATAAGAGCTTTCCCCATTGCACTATGTCTCTAGCCCCTCATTTAATCATTTACTATTGCCAAATATGGTTCTGGGGACACTGTGATAAAACAAAATCCCTGCTCCCATGGAGAGAGTTCACAGGATGAAGAGGAAAGAATCAGACAAATAAATAATGCAGCAAACAGCAATACCATTAAGTACACAATTGTAATCTGTGATATGTGCCACCAAAGAAACCTACAGAGGTCAGAGTGATAGTGACAGTGATAGTGCCCTACCTAGGGCACTTGCCTTGCGCACAGCTGATCCAGGTTTGATTACAGGCCCCTCTTGTGGTTCCCTGACACCAGTAGGAGTGATCCCTGAACGCAAAGCCAGGAGGAACCCCTAATCATGCTGCTGAGTGTGACCCAAAGTCAAACAAAAACAGTACTCAAATAAACAAAACAAACAAACAAAAAAAGAAACCTATAGGGTTGTTTCAAAGAACATAAAATAACAAGCATCTTAGGGCTGAAGTGATAGCACAGCGGGGGGCATTTGCCTTGCACATGACCAAGCCGGGTTTGATTCCCAGCATCCCATATGGTCCCCTGAGCACCACCAGGGGTAATTCCTGAGTGCAAAGCTAGGAGTAACCCCTGTGCATTGCCGGGTGTGACCCAAAAAGCCAAAAAAAAAAAAAAAAGAAGAAGAAGCATCTCAGATTTGGGGTCAGGGAAGTTTTATTTATTTATTTGGTTTTTCTGGTCACACCTGGTGGTACTTAGGGCCTATTTTTGCTTCTATTCTCAGGGATTACTCCTGGCTGTGCTGGGGGTGTTGGGAGGGAGAACCATATGCTGTGCTGAGGATCAAACTGGGGCCATGCAAGGCACGCACCTTCACCCCCATACTATCTCTCTAGTTTCTGAAAAAGTCATTTTAGACCAAGACCTTGTGGAAGGTAAATTCTCCGATGATCCCCAAGATTCCTAAGCCCTGGTGTATACCTCTTTATGAACGCCTTCCTTCGCAGCCTCTCCCCTGAGTGTAAGACCGAATATGATGGAGCTCACTCACTCCTGAGCCCGAGGGACATATCAAGGGTTAAGATGTAATTAAGAACTTGAATCAGTTGATTTTGCCTTAACCCAGTGATCACTCTGGGTGGAGCAGATCAAAGGGCCTCTACTGAAGGAGGCTGCTGGCTGTGTGGGGGGACAGAGCCAGTGAGGGGGGCTGCAGATGAAGACCTGAAACAGGCCTCGAGAGCTGAGACTGGGATCAGGCTGATAAAAGCAAGAAAAGCAGATGTCCATCCATAACCATGAGGAAGTCTATCTATCAACAATCTACTAAAGGGTCTTGGAAGCAAATCTTTTCCCAGCAGAGCTTTCAGATGAGGATGCAGGACCCTGAGCAGACAATCCGCTAAAATGTGCCAGACACCTGATCCTTAGAAACAGTACTTTAGACATGTGATTTATGGTAATCTGTTATGCAGCAACAAGAACTAGGGCCAGAGAGATAAGACAGTGAATAGGGTACCTGTCATGCATGCAGCAGACCTTAGTTCAAGTCCCAGCATCTCATATGGTCCCCAAGCCCTGCCAGGAGTGATCCCTCAGTGCAGAGCCGGGAGTAAGCCCTGAGCACCACCAGGTGTAGCCCCTGTGGGATAACATTGGTTTGTCCTTTCTCCCTTGCCACAGGGAGCTTAGGTTTATCGGGTTACACCCATCACAATGCTCCTGAGTCACCCCCATTCCTTTGTTTATCTGTAACCTCTTCTCTGTGCTTTCCTCCCCATCAGTTAATTACCTTTTCCCCCAATCAGATTCTGTTAACTTGTAAGGTCAGATCCTTCTAAGGACATATGACTTGAATTCATGAGTGAAATATTGCTTTTCTCCTCTCCTTATGTCTTTTGCCTAGTTTAAAGCAATGTCCTTTTGGTTTTTTTTTTCTTTTTGGGTCACACCTGGCGATGCACAGGGGTTACTCCTGGCTCTGCACTCAGGAATCACTCCTGGCGGTGCTCAGGGGACCATATGGGATGCTGGAAATTGAACCCGGGTCGACCGTGTGCAAGGCAAATGCCCTACCCGCTGTGCTCCAGCTCCAGCAATGTCCTTTTTGTATGGACGCAAGAAGACAGTTAATATTATGCTTTTGTAACTTGGGAGTTAATTGACTCCGAGTAATATTCACTCCCGAGCACCTGCTTTCTCAACTTAAGTCTCAGCTGCTCTTAGCTCCTAGCACCCTCAAAGCAGGGTCCCAACGAGGGACTGAATGGACCTAGGGCAAGCTGTGAGCTACCCTGGCATTGAAATGGGCCAGGCTAAGCGCCACAATACTTAATTTATAAGTTAAGAGTACGGTCATGGACAAACTCTGTCATGACCCAAAAGGGGTAACTGAATAAGGACCCTGCTGGGGTTAGGAAGATTAACCTGACCTGAGGACTGTGGTCTGAAATATATAGTGAGACGTCCTCAGGAAGAACCAAACTTTAAGCTTGATATATCTTACTGTGCTCATACAAAATGACATTGCTAGAAATAGTAGAAGTATATTTACTACAATTATTTAAGTGGATTTCTAGCTGGGGAAAGAAGAAAGTGATACACCCTGGGTGGAATCCCGCCCTTGAACTGATCTCCTAGTAATCTGGAGTAATCTCTTTAGATGAGATTTTGTCCTTGAGTTAATCTCCTGGAGGAGTGGCCTTACCTCTCTTTGTTGATTTGTTAATATTTAATCTCACCTTTGTAGCCCCACCCTACATGATTTCCATATAAACTAGGCTGTAAGAGTGGGCTGGGGGGATCCAGAGAAAGAGAAGCAGCAGGAGAATCAGAGGAGAATGGAGAGGAGATTGGAATAAACTGCAACTGATATCGACCAGCCTGGCCCTCATTCCTTCCTTCGCCTGCCCATCGCCATCGGTTTCCCCAGGGTGGGGGAAACGGAGACCACCGAATATGGTGGTGGTGGCAAGAGAGAGAGAGTGCTGAGAGAAATAGAACACCGCTGCCCTTTAGTAAATACACAGCCCCCAAACAAACAAAAGTACTCAGAGGCCCTGGGTGCAACCCACACCAACAAATGTTTTTTTTTTTTTTCTTGTTGGGTCACACCTGACGATGCACAGGGGTTACTCCTGGCTCTACACTCAGGAATTACTTCTGGCGGTGCTCAGGGGACCATATGGGATGCTGGGACTCGAACCCGGGTCAGCCCCATGCAAGGCAAACGCCCTACCCACTGTGCTATTGCTCCAGTCCCACACACCAACAAATGTGGCCCTGATCTGTCCCTCACTAAGCACCACCAGGTATGTTCCCCACCACATCCCCTCAGCAACAGCAACAAAAAATATTCTGCTGGTTGTTGTGGGGAAGGTGGACTGGGAACAGAGAAGATGCAGGGAGAAAAGTTGGAAGAACATGTCCCTAGGTAACGTTGGATACCCAGGCCAGGTGATAGGATGAAGATGGAAAGAAGCTTCTGCTGCACTTTCAAGACAAAATTGACAGGATTTGGTAATGGTTTAGATTAGGTAATGAGGATGGGAAGGTAGGTCCCTCGGCTATCAGCCAATTTTCTGCTTGCATCATTTCCCATTTCCTCACCTCCTTTTGTTTTCAGCCTCTTTTCTTTCAGCCTCTCTTCCATCAGTTCTCTTTCCCCTAGGTGATCCTGTCCAATCCGTGGCATAAATAGTATTTATATGCTGATTCCTAAATCTCCACTAATTAGCCAACTGTCTGACTAACTTTTTTTTCCTTTTGGGCCATACCCTGCAATGCTCAGGGGTTACTCCTGACTCTGCACTCAGGAATCATTCTGAGGGGTGGTACTCAGGAGATCATATAGGGTGCCAGGGATCAAACCTGGGTGAGCTGCATGCAAGGCAAGCATCCTGCCCTCGGTACTACCACTCTGGCCCCTAGCATCTCCATTTTTTAAAAAAACTATCTTTATTGAGGTACTGGAATTTAAGATATTGTTACTCATACTTTTCACAGACACATGATTCCAACATCCACACCTGTCCCCTGACACTCTGCTTCTTTCCACCAGTCCCCCTAAGCTCAGTTCTATAGAAAAAAATCTTCAGTTTTGATGACTTTGATCATTTTATGTTCACTTACATGTTTCTTTTTAAATCTCATATCTGGGATAAAAGTCTTTTTAATTATGGAGGTGGTGACACCTACACACATTGGTGAATAGAGTTAAGTTTCTGGAATTTCACAAAATTGTAGATCAATGATAAATTGATAAAGTAAAATTTTTTCAAAAACCACACCTAGTGGTGCACGGGTCTTACTCCTGGCTCTGTACTCAGAGATCACTCCTTGAGGGCTGGGTAACCATATAGGATGCTGGGGATTGAATCCAGTTCCACCACAAACAGCACAAGCATCTTTACCCATTTTACTATCTCTCTGGCCCCAATACCTCCATTTGGATATTTCGCAGAGCTCTCAGACTTCCAAAGCCCAACACTGGATAGTTTCCATCCCACCCACAAACCTGTTCTTACCCACGACTCACCATTTTGATACATAGCACCGACATTTGCCTATTCACTCAGTTGCTAGGGCCAAAATCTTAGGAGTCACCTTTGATTCCCTCTTTCTTTATAGTCCTTATAAGGATTTTCAGTCAATCTGTCTGCAAATTTGGTCATTCTTACCTTGAAAAGGTATCCTAGGAGCCAGTACAGGGGTTAAGGCTTATGCCTTGTATGTGGCTAATGTCAGTTCCATCCCCAGTGCCACCTGGTTCTCTGGACATTGTTGGGTCCAGCCCTGGAGGGCCCTGAATACTGCTGGGGTGGCTTTAATGATCCCTGAGCACTTCAGGGCCCAAACAGCACCTCGTCCTTGGACCTTCTCATTGAACAGCTAGCCCAGATGGCTGGATAAGAATCATCGGAAGGATCCACAGGCCCCCAAATCCTGAATCCAAATCCAATCAGTTTGACTGTCTCCCTAACCATGCCTCTGCTGTGATGGCAGGACCCTCCTAGCAGGTTCTGCCTTCCACTCTTACCCTGGTTTTCTATGCGGCAGAGTTCCTTTAGCAACCTGGTCATGTCAGCCCAACCCCCTCTTAAACCCTCACCTGAAAATTTTCCATCACAGTAAAACAAAATCTTATGTTCTTATCAGACCCTACAATGGTTCCTGGTTTGTTTGTCCTCATCCACTTCAGCCTTTCTACTTCCTTGCTGTTCCTTGACCTAAGTACACCCTTAGTGATAAACTCTAAATACTGCTAAATCCACCAAGAACACCTTTGCCTCCGATTTTGGATGTGCTTTGCCCTCTGCCCAGGATGTCCTTCAGCAAGAAACTCTCATTGTCCATTCCCTTCCTTTATTCAGGTTTCTACTCACTGTCTCAGCACATCTGCCTGATCATTTAATTCAGAATAAAAATTTCTCAGCATCACTCCCTAAATCTGCATTCGTTTTCCCCCAGGAACTCTCCGGGCATGAATATACTGCATTTTTGTTTATTGTCTCTTTCCCCTGCCAGATTGTTGGCAACACAAGATGAAGGACTCTCTTTTGTTTTCTCCTGTTCCTTCACAATGTCTCACAGTATCTGGCACAAGGAGGAGACTTAGTAAATACTTGCAGAGTGCACAAGTGAGTGAGTTAGTGGAGCCAGGAGCAGACTGATGAAGGAGCAGATTTACAGAGAAAGCAAGACTCAGCTAAGATATCTTAGATCTGATACTTCTAATAAGGAGGCATAGATGTCAAGAGAGCAGCTGAAGATACTGGTGCATAACCCAGGAAACTCAGGTGAATTTTTTTTTTTGGCGGGGTCCCACAATGAGAGGGGTTCATGGCTTACTCCCGGCTCTGTGTTTAATGGTCACTCCTGGTGGGTTTAGGGGACTCTAAGGGGTTCCAGGGATGGAGCCTGAGTCTGCCGTGTGCAAGGCAAGCACCCTGTCCACTATACTACCTCTCCAGCCCCCAACAGATAAACTACTGAGGTCTTGTTTGGGCTGTGTGTGTTTGTTATGTCAGTTCATGTATCTGAGTGTGGTGGTGTGTGTGTGCATATGGCAGGGATGGGGGTGGGAGGAAAGATCTTCTCTCAAATCTCTTGTGTGTGCATCTGGAAGAGAAAAGCATGTGGGTCTGTGTTTAGGGCCACGAGGTACCATACCTATTCCAGCTGTTAAAATGTAAACACCAGTGTCTGAGGACTCAGAGCTCTTTCAACACAGCCCAAGGAGACTGGCCCCTGACCACAGTGCCCAGTTGAGCCAGCCAGCTGTTTCTATGCCTTTCCAGAAAAATCTGAGTCTTTGCTTCCAACTTGGCAGGTTGCTCTTCTCAGGGTAGAAATTTGGGTCACAAACAACCTTGGAAAATATTATTTCTTAGATGTTATTGTTTAGTTTGCTTGATGGCAAGTGGGAGATGGGTGAAAAATGGGGAAGATAAGGACCATGCACCTCTGTGGCTCCACTTGTGTTTCAGAAGACCCAAGCCAGGAAAATGTCAGGGTAGCACTGAACTGTCATTCCGTTGTTCATTGATTTGCTCGAGCGGACACCAGTAACATCTCCATTGTGAGACTTGTTGTTACTGTTTTTGGTATATTGAATACACCACGAGTAGTTTGCCAGGCTCTGCCACGCGGGAGGAATACTCTCGGTAGCTTGTTGGGCTCTCCAAGAGGGACGGAGGAATCGAGCCCAGGTTGGCCGCATGCAAGGCAAATGCCCTACCCGCTGTGCTCTCTCTCTCTATATATATATATATATTTTTTTTTTCATAGAAATGCACTCCTGGAACTTCCTGGCTGCAGAAGCTGCTGTCTGAGAACCTGGTCCAGGTCAAGGACAGCAAATGAAGAGTTAGAGCTCCATGTTCTCCCCGCACCTGGCTGAAGCCTCCCCTCTGCCCATTGCCCTGACTGCCTCAGGCCTGCACTGTTTGTTTCTGCTGCTGGCCTGATCCCAGGACTCCTAGTTCTTTGTTTTAATTTCCTTATTTGACATAGAGTATGTTGAAAAACACTGTCAGGTTGGGGAGATAGTACAGGGGTTAAGGAACTTGCCTTGCATGTGGCTGATCTCCAGCACCCTATACGGTCCCTCAGCATCACCAGGAGTGATTCCTGAGCACTGCTGGGTGTCTCCCCCCAAAACTGTCATTACAAATGAAAAAGGGGGCTGTGGATAGGGCTCATATGTGACTTTATATGTGCAAGGGCCTGGTTTGGTTTGATTCCTGATACTATATGTTCCTCTAATCACCAACTGGCCCAGACTATCACCAAAAAAAGAAAAAAAAAGGAGAAGGAGAAAGAAAGAAGGAAAAGAAAAGAAGGAAAGAAAAGGAAAAAGAAGACCTTTAAATACAGAGTTTATAATTTACATAGTTTGTTCCAAGTGCTTTTGTCTGGTTTCAGGATCACACCTACCAGTGCCCAGGGATTACTTTCGAGCTCCATATTTGGGGGCTGCTCTCACTAGTGTTTGGGGGCCAAGCTCAAGACTTCTGCATGCAAGCATGTGTTCCAGCCCTAATTCCAGCTATTTTAACATGCAGCTCATCAGGTTCAAAGGTACAGCTATTTCCCCATCAGGAACATTGGCAGGAGGAGTGTTCTATGCTCAGGTTTGCAACTGCAGAAATGTCAGGCACAGAAACCCTCAGACCTGGCATAATGCTGACTGGCCCGGGATCTGGATCCCTCAAGTGACTTGTCTCTAGTTTGTCCTTTTTGGTTTTTGTTTTGTTTTGGGGTTACCTGGCTGTGCTCTGGACTTATTCCTGGCTCTGTGCTCAGGGCTCACTCCTGGCAATGTTCAGGGATTCCTTTGTGGTACAGAGGATCAAATCTGGGTTGGCCACATGCAAGGCAAGTGCCTTATCTACTGTACTATCTCTGACTCTGCCTTGTCCCTTTGGAGTTTCCAGGTACCCACAGTTTTTTCACCAATAGCTATTAGTCTACAACTGACTTGGCAAGTAGAAAACTAGCCTCACCCCTCTCCAGTTTTTTGAGTTAGAAGAACCACAGAAAGTACAGAAACATCTTTCAAGGCTCAACAAGGTCTTCAGAGCAATCTGTTAGTGTTTTCCAATTTTGCTCCCTAGAGTCCCAAAGTTCTGCACAGGGGTCCCAGATGCTGCCAAAAGAGTGAGGTTTGAGCCTTCTTTTATACTCTGTGTATGTGCCTGTGCATGGGCATGTGTGTGTGCATGTGTGTGTGTGGTGCATTTGTGTTTTGCTGGGGATTGAACCTACAACATCATAATTTCTTTCTTTCTTTATCTTTTTGGATCACACCTGGCAATGCACAGGGGTTACTCCTGGCTCTGCATTCAAGAATTACTCCTTATGGTGCTCAGGGGACCATATGGGATGCTGGGAATTAAACCTGGGTTAGCCGAGTGCAAGGCAAACGCCCTACCCACTGTGCTATCGCTCCAGCCCCCACAACCTCATAATTTCGACCACTAACGCTTTGCTCCTTTTTGGAGGAAGGGGGCTCCCAAGCAGTACTCAAGAGATCTAGGGACTTGATGAATGATTCTTGGTCAACCATGTTGGTGGTTCAGTCCAAGGATCCGAGGATGCGATACTGCTTTGGCCTTGCAGTGCCAGTGGGATAGGATGATACTCATGCTACCCCAGAGGTGCTTGGGGGCATTTGGGGCTGGACCCTGAGACCCTGTGGTGGCAGAAATGGAACCCAAGCCTCCTATGTGGGAAGCATGTGCTAAGCTTGTTGATTCATCAATCCATCCCCCCTATATATCCCTTTTATACTGTAAGCTTGTTTGTACAAATTCACTGGTGACGGCTTCTGCTACCCAAAAGTTGATAAACCACTTTTACAGCCTACATTTTCCTTGGGTGTCTAACCCCTCTGCCTTAGTCAGCTCCATGTTCCCTGTCACCTGCTGCCCCAGTGTCTCCCTTTGGCCAGTGTGAGACTGGGAGAGAACTAGGAGCCAGAAACTAGAAGAAAAGCTTCTGTTTCCTGTACGAAGGGAGCCTGCATGGCTGGCCGCCTTCCTCCCCTCATCACTTTTCCTGATCAGTTTCAACTGCTTTTTGGGGGGGGGCTTCCCAAGAAGTGGTTAGTGGGCCCAGGGGCCATTACTGGACTGGAACAGTTCAACACTTGGGTGTTGCTGGGAGTGAAAACTTGGGGTGTCTGAATGTCTACCATGCTCCAGCCCTTTCGGCTCTCTCTCTCTCCCTTTCAACTTTACTTTTAGTGTTTCTTTTCTCTTTGAGTCAGCAAATATTCTTGTATTGTTTTGACTACAGAATCTTCACATCTTGTTAAAATTCTTTTCTATAGGTCACGATGATGGTAGGATTGGTGTTGGAATATTGAAAACCTGTAACAAATGCATCATGAACAACTTTGTAAACCACAGTGTTTAAATAAAGTGCAAAAAATTATTCTATGCCCCTCCCTTCTTTCTTTCCTTCCATCTCACATATGCAAGGTAAGAGTTAACCACTGACCAACCTCCCTAGCCCCAGGTTTTTTTTTCAAGGAAAAAAATGTGTGTGTGTGTGTGTGTGTGTGTGTGTGTGTGTGTGTGTGTGTGTAAGAACCACAGAAATTACAGAATTATTCTCCTATGACTCAATGTGGTCTTCAGAATAATCTGTTAGTGGTTTTCAAAGTTTGCTCCCTAGAATCCCAGCACCCTACATAGTAATCAGAGATATTGCCAGCAGTATTCAGGGCTTACTCCTCCTTCGGTGCTCAGAAGACACATTTTGCGATACTTGGGAGACCATTTGAGGTGCTGGGAATCAAACTCAGGTGTAAGGCAAGTAAGACAAGCATGTAAGGGAAGCACTATACCTGCTGTACTATTGCTCCAGACCCATAAGAAAAAAATGAAGAATGTTTTCTTCATTTTTAACATTATTATGATCAGGGCTATACTAGATATGACCGGCATGGTAAAAAAGATAAGTTGATGCTCCTTTACTTTTTCTGTGGTTTTCGTAGAAGTCATACCGAGTGATGCTCAGGGGTAATGTGGCATTAGTACTGAACCCAGGGCCTCAACCATGCAAGACAGGCCAGTTCATACTCCTTTCTTTACTCTCCCCACCACCCAGTCTTTACTTTTAATGTCATTTTCCTCTTTGCTGCCTGGAATGGGAAGAGGGGAATAGGAGCTGAAGCAGCCTTTCAGACTTCCAGGCATAGTCACTAATGCACCAGTCATCAGTGCACAGGCAATAAAATTCAGAGTAATAATAATAAATAATGACTGGTACTGTTATTAGTGTTTACTGTACATGAACTGATTTAACTTCTATTTCTAAATCTTGCCACAGACAAGGAAGCAGAGGTTCAGCAAGGTTGGGTAGGGGGCGCAGAGCAATTGTACAGTGAGTAGGGTGACAGCCTAGCATGCGACCGACCAAGGTACAAGATCCCTGGTACCAGTACCACAGATGGTCTGACAAGCCCTGCCAAGAGTAATTGCTGAGCACAGAGCCAGGAGTAATCCCTGAGCACTGCCAGGTATGGTCCAAAAAAAAAAAACAGAAAGGTTTAGTTGGGGGTGGAGAAGTGGCTAGAGAGATAGGACAGTGGGTAGGATGTTTGTTTCTTACATGATGTTTCTTACACATGGCTGACCCAGGTTTGATCCCCAGCATCCCATATGGTCCCCTGAGCACCATCAGGAGTGATCCCTGAGCACAGAGCCAGGAGTAACCCCTGGGCACAACTGGGTATTTACTGTGGACCCCCTTCCCACAACAAAAACAGGCTGAACAGGTTGAGTTTGCCTGGGGCCAGAGCATTAGTACAGGAATTGATTTTTTCTACCCCACACCCTAGCACAGAGCAGGTGGTAACCCCTGAGTACTGCTGGGTGTGGCATAAGAACCCTCCCCCACCCACCTCAATAAAAGGAGTCTTTCTAACCTACACAACTCCAGTGCTTTGGAGCTGGGGACATCCACTGGATGTTCAGTCTGATACTTAAGCCCTTTAAAATAAAAAGAATCTGACCTCCTCATTCAGATTCTACCTCTTTCTGCTCTCACAACAAACTCCCCAAACTCGTGGATATCCCCTCCCTCTTGCCCCACTTCCATCTCTTCTGAAAGTTGATTCATGCTTCCTGTAGTCAGGAAACCTGGCCCAGTGGTACCTACACAGGAGGTTTCTCTGACCCCTACAAAGCTAGAGATCTGCACACGTCCACCTCTGTGTTCTCCTAGCTCTCTGTCCTGGGTCACACCCCGGTCTGACCACCTCGCTCTGCCACGAGCTTCCTGAGGGCAGGACTTTTGTCTCTAGGAATCCCAAGCACCAAACAGGCAATGAAGGTTGGTGAAACAGGGAGTGTGAGGTGAGGACTTTAGGGAGTCGTCAGGGCAAGTAAGTAGCTGCATTAAAAAGAATTACTTCTCAGATCCTGGTTCCATCCTCAGCATCCTATATGGTCCCCAGAGCACCACCCAGAATAATTCCTGAGTAAAGAGCCAGGAGTAACTCTGAGCATTGCTGGGTACGATCCGAAAAGCAAAATAAATAAATAAAAAATAAAAATATTCCCCCCATTCCCAAGTCCTTGGTGGCCTTGGGGACCGGAGTTGGGAACTAGAAGTTCGTTCCTGACAAATACATGTCAGGACTTTGCAAGACGGGATCACTGTGCCAGCAGTGGAGCCACCTTCCTTAGGGGTCTTGGAACCTGTCCACTGTGGGGCCCCTCAAGCCCCCAAATACTTTAGGCTATGGTTCCTACCCTCCATCGATGATTCCAGGACCCTCAACATCAGTAAAGTTCTGGATCTGGGGACACAGAATGGATGGATGGATGGATAGATGGGTAAGCAGGACCCCCACCTCCTTTCAGCCGTGTTGTTCTGTCCTGATTAAACCTTGACTACGACTCCCAGGAAGATGGGGGGCAGGGAGGTGGAGGAGCGGAGGAGGACGGGGAAGAGAGAGGTACAGGGGAGACAGGGAACTGCAGGTAGAAAGAAAGAAGTGTGTGGTGGGAGGCGGCGGTGGCTCGACCGCGGCCGCTGGGGACTTCTCTGCCAGAGCTAGGAAGGGCCCGTCTGGGCGGCGGAAGACAACTTCTGCCAGCGGCGCGCGGGTCCTGTGGGCTCCCGCCCGCTGCGGCGCCCAGCCCCGCGCCAGCCCCGCGCCAGCCCTCCCGGGGGAGCAGGATCGCGGGCGGCGCTGCTCCCAGGCCCGGGCCACCCCGGCCTCCACCCCCACCCGCACAGGCCTCCTCACCTTCGGGGACCCGAGAGAGCCACAGGCCGGCGGGGCCCTGGGTCGGGCCGGCTGGGTGGGGGCGGCGCGGCTCTTGCCAGCGCTAGCTGCGCCCGGGGTTCCGCAGCGCCCGCCGGGGCTGCGGCGCCATCAGCTGCTGCCGCGAGGCTGGGGGGCTGGGGGGCCGGGGCTCCGAGCCGGGGGGGGGCAGCTCCGGGGCGCAGACGAGGGGGTCCGGGGCTGGCTCCAGGCGTAAACACCCAGCAACGTGACCGGAACTGGCGAACAAGCCGTAGGGGGGAGCAGGGGGTGGGAGAGATAAGGGGGGAGGGGAGGGACCTGGGACTGGCGGGGAGGGGCCGTGGGCGGGGCCGGGGGGAGGGGAGGCTTTCGGGGGGCGGTCAGGGGAGGAGGAGCCCCGGGAGCCCCGGGAGCCAGGCCTGAGGACCCCGGCGGGCAGTCGAATCGCCGAGCTGCCTTTGGCCGAGAGTGGAGGGGAAGCCCGGGAAACCCGCCTGCTACTTGGCGAACCGGGGCGCGGCGGCGAATCAGCACCGCGGACAGCGCCCAGCGCGGCAGGCCGCGATCAGCTCCGCCCTCCGTCCACCGGCTGGCGCAGGAGCAGCACACGGGCCCCGCACCGGGCAGGGGAGAGTTGGGCTGGGGGGACCGAGCCAGACAGGCCTCAGGAAGCCTCCTTTGTGCCTGGCTGGCAGGAAAACCGCCCCCAGACCTCTCACTAGCTGTATGACCTTGGGTGAGTCCCCTCACCTTTCTGGGCCTCAGTTGCTAAGGTTCCGTCTCCCCCTCTATGTGAAGATCCTAAGAGCCCAGAGAAGGTTCTCCATGAACTCTGGAGTCCTGAACACTGGTGTTGATACGGCTTATCTGTGCAGAGGAACAAGCAGAAGTGACAAAGCCAGCAGAGCTGAGAGATGGCTGTGTTAACTCAGAACTAGCATCTGGGCAAGAAACGCAGGACTGCCTTTTTGGAGGAAGTTAATAGAGTCAACATTCACAATAATGAACAAAGTTGCTGGCTGAAGTTGTGAAGAAATTTGAATACATTAGAAATATGCACATGGTGACTCTGGAGACCATGGTGTTGATGAGAATTAGCTTTAGTAATTAACTTTTGGGGGGCTGGAGCGATAGCACTGCGGGTAGGGCGTTTGCCTTGTACGCGGCTGACCCGGGTTCGATTCCCAGCATCCCATATGGTCCCCTGAGCACCGCCAGGAGTAATTCCTGAGTGCAAAGCCAGGAGTAACCCCTGTGCATCGCCGGGTGTGACCCAAAAGTAAAAAAAAAAAATTAACTTTTGGGTAGGGCATTGATTTGCACACAGCCGACCCGGGTTTGATATCCCGCACTGCATAGGGTTCCTCCAACCACTAGGAGTGATCCCTTAGTGTTAATCCCTGAGCAAAGCTACGTGTAGTCTCATCCCCACCAAATTGAACTTTGGGGCCAAAGAGATAGCTTAGTGGGCTGAGCATAAGCTTTGCATGCAGGATGTCCAGGTTCAATCCCTTGAACACTGCCAGCAGTGGCTCCCAAGCACTGGACACTAAGTAAACCCCTAGAACCATCAGATATGGCCCCCAAACAAATAAAAACTTAATTTTGTTAAATCCTTTCTCCATCTCCATGTCATGTAGTATGCTAAACACTTAAATTTTATTTTCAAAATTAAACTCAAAACAATAAAGAAAAAATTGCATAGAGGGGTCAGAGCGATGGTACAGTGGGAAGGGTGTACGATTTACACATTGCCAACCGGGGTTTGATCCCCGGCATTCCAGATGGTTTGCCCGAACACCACTAGGAATGATCTCTGAGCACAGAGACAGGAGTAAGCCCTGAGCACTGCCAGGTGTGACCCCTCAAAAAAGTTGTATAGGAAGAAAAGTTGTACAAGAAGTATGCATCTTGCAACTGGGGGTATGGCTCAATGGGGGAATGAATGCCTTGAATTCAAACTCCAGCACCGCACATACACACACACTTCACTGTATCATTGTATCACTGTCATCTCATTCTTCATTGATTTGCTCAAGCGGGCACCAGTAATGTCTTCATTTGTCCCTGTTGGGTGCTAGTGTAGCCCAATGGCATCTGCTCACTCCAGGAACACGAAGAGCACGTTGTTGTTACTGTTTTTGGCATATCAAATACGTCACAGGTAGCTTGCCAGGCCCTGCTGTGTGGGAAAAAATTTTTTAAATAAAAAAATTAATAAAAAATAGGGGGCTCGAGTAATAGCACAGCGGGTAGGGCGTTTGCCTTGCACGCGGCCAACCCGGGTTCGAATCCCAGCATCCCATATGGTCCCCTAAGCACCGCCAGGGGTAATTCCTGAGTGAATGAGCCAGGAATGACCCCTGTGCATTGCCGGGTGTGACCCAAAAAGCAAAAAAAAAAATTAATAAAAAATAAAAATAAAGAGGTTGCGTGGCTGCTAATGCAGCCACATGCTCCAGGAAAAATTGCCTCACTCTCTTCCAGGAGCTTTGTTGTATAGTCTCTGCATCTTAGATGTTGATGAGATTACATGGCGGGGGCGGGGGAAGGTGGGAAGGGAGTTTGTGGGTGTGACTGCCAAGCTACTGGAAAATGGGGGGTCTGGGTGGAAGAGGCCCAGTCCCAATCTGAGCAGGCTTGGAGATCTCAGTAACTGGTCCCTCAGACCTGGGTTCCTCTGTCGGTTCCTTCATGGGTGAGGCTCATCCAAGAGTGTGGAGAGTGGGCTTGAGCATGACTGAGGTTGGGTTCTGGAGGTTTTTGGCTGCTGGGGCTCTGCTTGGGGCAGGGAGAGAAACTCAACCCGCCCCCCCCCTCCTCTGAGGGGGCCCCGGTGAAGACAGCCTGGTGCATGGGCAGGAGATTCTGCATCACTCTCTTCTGAGAGCTTTGTTTTATACTTTTTTTTTTTTTGCTTTTTGGGTCACACCCAGCGATGCTCAGGGGTTACTCCTGGCTTTGCACTCAGGAATTACTCCTAGCAGTGCTTGGGGGACCATATGGGATGCCGGGGATCGAACCCGGGTCGGCCGCGTGCAAGGCAAACGCCCTACCGGCTGTGCTATCGCTCCGGCCCCTGTTTTATACTTTTTTATACTTTGTTTTATATGCCTTTTACTCAGCCAGCCTGGGCTCAATGCCTTGTTCTTGGCCGTTGATGAGATTAAATGGCTCTGGGGGGAGTTTGTGGGTGTGACTTCCAAGCTACTAGAAAACTGGGGATCTGGGTGGAGGAGGTCCACACACACAAAAAATAATTAGAGGATATTGTGCTGAGTGAAGTCAGTCAGAAGGAAAGGCACAGATATGAATGATCTCTCTCATTTGTGGGACTTAAAGATACACAGCAAGGCAGCAACAAAGATCCAAAAGCAATATAATGGGGGAACTGACACACATAATTAAGATGGGGGATGGGTGAGAGGGAAGTGAAGTGGGGTTCTTAGGGCAGGAAGATGGGTATTACTGGTAATGGTGTGGTGCTGGAATTATGTCCATGAGAAGCCATTACTAATAGTATTGTTAAGTAAAATATTAAACAATATTTTAAAGGAGAATGTACAGGACTAGAGAGAAAGCTCAACGAGCTGGAGCACATACTTTGCATTTGGGACGACTAAGCTCAATTCCTAGTACCACATGTACTCTAGAGCACTGCTTGGAATAACCCATGAGCACTGTCTCAAGAGTAGCTCATGAGTATCTCTAGATGTGGCCCAAACCCCCCAAATAGTGTATACTTTGCCTCAGAAATTATCCCTTTTTTGAGGGGGCCACATCTGGCTGTTTTCAGGGTTTACTCCAGGATCTGTGTTCAGGAACCACTCCTGGTGATACTTGGGGGATCATAGGCAGTGCCAAGGATTGAACCTAGGTCATCCATATACCAGGCAAGAGGTCTGTCTGCTGTATTATCTCTCCGAATCCCAGGCTTTTGATCATAAGTTTCCTGAGAGTCTCATCCACAGTAAACTTTGGTAAATAATCCAATCCTAGGAGCTCCCAGCATACCATCTCTTTAGCTACAGATCCTCAAAGGACCCATATTAGGGGCCCTAAACTGAACTGAGGAGTCAGGATAACATGGCCAGAGTCTCCAAAGAGAGGCCATTTCTGTAGCACTGTCCCCTGCCTCCTTATTTGGACAGTCCTGGTGGCCACCAATACTAGAATTATCTGTGGGCAGCATCATGGTAGATAAGAGTAAGCACAGTGCTAGAGCGATAGTGCAGCTGGTAAGGTATTTGCCTTTTACTCAGCCAGCCTGGGCTCAATGCCTGGCATCTCATATGGTCCCCCCAGCACATCAGGAGTGATCCCTGAGTGAAAAGCCAGGAGGAAGCCCTGAGTATGGCCGAGTTTGGGTCAAAGTAGAAATGGGGGAAAAACTCCTCTTATGATCAAAAGCTCTAACTGGGACAGGCTACATTTTCCTAATGGTAGTTCAGACAAAATGTCCCCAAAAGCTCAGTCTGACTTCTAGTGTCTCTGATCCTTGCTAGTATGGCAGCAGTAATGAGGTGTGTACACATGTGAATGCTGTATTCACACGTGTGGCTGCTATTCCATTTCAGACACATTCCATCTGGCTCAGCTCTGTCCTTTAAGGCATTGCTCAGGAATTCATCTGAAGGCACCATTGAAGGGATCCTGAGGGCTGCTTGTCTGTGCTGAGAGCTTCCTTCTCAGATCATTCTTTGAGCAGCCAGCTTCTGAAATCATTGCTAATCTGGTGTAATGGCGGCACCCTTTTTCCTTTATTTCCCTCTAACTTTTTATTACCTTTGCCACACGTCATGCACATTTTGTATTAAAAGTACCACTCAGGGATGGGGATAGCTCAGTGGTTGAGCCTTGCCTTGCAGGCATAAAGACACGTGCCTCGTGGGAAGAGGCACTGCCACTGCTGTTTGGGGGTCCCAGTGTCAGGAGAAAAGAAGTATTCTGGTGGCCTGCAACCAGTAGTATATGGAGACCACCACAAAATGTTTTTGGTATTTGGTACACTTGGCAGCTCAAGGGTACCACAACAACAAAGACAAAAAAGGAAGGGAAGGGGAAAATAAAGAAATAAAACATATCACTTTGCTCAGACATTTCTTTTCACTCCCATGTTTCATTAAGGAACTATTAGAATTAAACTTCAGAAATGCTGTAGCAAAAAAATATTTGGAATCCTACTGCAATCAGTATTACTTTGGTTAATTATTTTCTGGTATTTTCTAGCATGGTGATTTACAGTCATTTTCATGGTATGGCTGATTATTTTTCACTTACATTGTATGCACATTCTACATTTTGGTGCAGGGATTGAATCCAGGGTCTAAAATGTGAAAAATGTACGCTCTGCCTCTGAGATACATACCTGACCTCTACCAGAACTTTTTGTCTTCTCATTTTTCATACAGTTTTCACAATTTCTTCAATCTCTTAAAGATAACAGGCAATTTGTGATTGGTTTTATTTTTGTTTAAAGTAAATTATTATTTTTAAATGATTTATTATTTTTTGTGGGCTGGAGAGATAGTACAGTGGTAGGGCATTTGCCTTACACATGGCCCCAGGTTCCAATCCCATCACCTCATATGGACAACCCCTACCCCACCCCCCGCCCCAAGGAATACCAGAAATGATTTCCAGTTGTTGAGCCATGAGTAAACCCTGATTGTGGCCCAAACCCCCTCCCCCCAAATTGACTTTTTTTTACTAATAAATAATAAAAAAAGTCACTATACAGATAACAGACTTATTTACATATTTTCCTGACTATTCTTTTTTGTGGGATGGGGCAAAGAGGTTTGTACCACACTGGCAGTGCTCAGGGGTCACTACAATTTTTTTCTTTCTTTTCTTTTTTTTTTTTTTTGGCTTTTTGGGTCATACCCAGCAATGCTCAGGGGTTACTCTTGGCTCTGCATTCAGGAATTACTCCTGGTGGTGCTCAGGGGACCATATGGGATGCCCAGGGGGTCAAAGCTGGATTGGCCATATCCTAGGCAAATGTCCTACCCACTGTATTATTGCTTTGGCTCTTGAGACTATTCTTTTTTTTTTCTTTTTGGGTCACACCCGGCTATGCAGGTGAGCCAGGGGTTACTCCTGGCTCTGCACTCAGGAATTACTCCTGGCGGTGCTCAGGGGACTATATAGGATGCTGGGGATTGAACCCGGGTCGGCCGCATGTAAGGCAGACACCCTACCCGTTGTGCTATTGCTCCAGCCCCTCTAGAGACTATTCTTAAAAATATTTGAAACAATACGGCATGCTGATGATTAATATAAAAGTCTCCTCATCTTTCATATTCCACTTCTTTTGCCCCAAATTTTATGCTATTAACAAATTTAGGCCTCCTGGTGCTCACCAACGCTGTGTTCTTCACACTGACTGTACAGAAAGAGGAGGCAGAGTAAATGTATCCCATATACACCTCAGTACAGGCCCTTTGCCTGGTCTGTTTTGTGAATGGGAGGATATGGAGAAAAAAATTTGACACAGATTTATTTTTGATACACAGTGTCATATAGCACCATATTATTTTATGCATTGTGCTTTTTTGGGGAGTATCTTGGTACTTTCCTGAAGGTCTTAAAATGTTTTCATTTGGTAGTCAATCTTTCTGTCATAAGAAAAAAGAAAACAGGACCAGTGATCTAGAAGACCCAGCAATTCCAATTCTTGGAATATATCCCAAGGCCTCCAAAACACATGCAGAAAAGACATTTGCACTCCTATGTTCATTGCAGCACTATTCACAATAGCCAAAATCTGGAAGCAACCGAAATTTCCAAAGATAGATGACTGGATAAAGAAGCAATGGTACTTCCACCCCATATGATACCCTATGCCCCATCAGGAGTGATCCCCGAGCACAGAGCTAGGAGTAAGCCCTGAGCCCCATGGGCATGGTACAAAGACCAATAAATACATAAATGAATAAATAAATGTAATGCCATTTGCTAGAATTTGTCATAACTAGGAAGTATAAATGGAAATTTTTTTTTTTGCATTTTGGGTCACACCTGGCTCTGCACAGGGGTTACTCCTGGCTCTGCACTCAGGAATCACTCCTGGTGGTACTCAGGGGACCATATGGGATGCTGGGAATCGAACCCCAGTCGGCCGAGTGCAAGGCAAACGCCCTACCCGCTCTGCTATTGCTCCAGCCCCTAAAATTTTGTTTTTTTAAATCTTTGCTTAACTAGGAGTTCCATCTTTCCACAATAAATAATAAGAAAATATGTATTTGGATTTTTTCTTTTGTATTTTGAGCCACACCCAACCATGCTCAGGCTTACTCCTGACTCTGCACTAAGGAATCACTCCTGGCTGTGCTCAGGGGACCAGGGGAAAGAGACCTGGTTGATTGTGTGCAAGGCAAACGTCTTACCTGCTGTACTAGATTGTTTTGTTTGTTATCTGGGGGTGGAAGGTAAGAAGTAAGTCACACCCACCTGTGCACAGTGATCAAGTCAGGCCTTTTATATCCACCTTCTTGAGTTATTGTGCTGGTCTTCATTTCTTTCTTTTCTAAGTTGAATCACCATGAATTACAAATTTCCTGATGATTTATGATTAAATAATTTGAGTTCCAGGCATGTAATGTTCCAACACCAATCCCTTCACTAATATCTACTTTCCTTCATCAGTGTTTCCAATCCCTGCCCACCCCCATCCTGCCTCTATGGCAGGCATTTCCCTTTATTTTTCTCTTTCCTTTTAAGCACGTTGGTTTACAAAATTGTTGCTGAGAGGGTATCATACATATCACTTTACCTCCTTTCAGCACCCCACCTTCTTCAAAGTGACTACATTCCTGAATCACTGTCGTAGTGTCCCCCTCAACCCCTCACTCACCCCTAGTGGCAAGCTTCCTACTGAAGATCAGTTCTCCTGCTCTTTGTTTCTATTTGCCTCTGGAATTTGTTATTTCCCTACTATGTTTCTGTATATCCCACATATGAGAGAGATCATTCTGTGTCTGTCCCTCGCCCTATTTTTTCACTCAGCATGATACTCTCCAGACACATCTATGTTTCAGCAAACTGCATGAATTCATCTTTTCTTATGGCTGGAGAGTATTTCATTGGTTCAGCCACATGCAAAGCAAACACCTTACCCGCTGTACTATTGCTCTGGTTCCCAGACCTTGCTTCCCCCACGATCCTTTGTCAGTAGTTTTATCACTATTTTCCCCTGCTAATTTGAAATACAGATATTTCAGGGCTGGAGAAATAGAATAGGGGTGAAGGTGCTTACCTTGCATGTGGTTGGCCCTGATTTGATTGCTAGCGTTGTGTAGTTTCCTGAGCCCACCAGGAGTGATCATGGAGCCAGGAGTATCACTGTATCACTGTCATCCCGTTGTTCATTGGTTTACTCAAGTGGGCGCCAGTAACGTCTTCATTCATCCCAGCCCTGAGATTTTAGCAGCCTCTCCTTACTCATTTTTCCCAACGACTGGAGGCTCTTTTCAGGGTCAGGGGAATGAGACCTGTTATTGTTACTGTATTTGGCATATCGAATACACCACAAGGAGCTTGCCAAGCCTTTCCATGTCTATAATATTACTATCCTCAAAGAATTCTATTCCATTCATATTTCAGGGGTCTTGGGACCAATAATATTCTGACTCCCATACAGATATAAACAAAGAAATTTTTTTGTTTGTTTGTTTTTTGGGTCACACCCGACTATGCACAGAGGTTACTCCTGGCTCATGCACTCAGGAATTACTCTTGGTGGTGCTCAGGGGACCACATGGTATGTGGGAAACTGAACCCAGGTCGGCCGTGTAGTAGTAAGCCCTGAGGACAGCAGAGTATGGCCCCCATAGTGCTGCTGGGCATGGACCACAGATAACAGGGGGATTAAGCATCCAGGATCTTGCTGTGGTCCCATTCTCTCTTCCCTGTGCAAGTTTCCCCCCTGCAAAGATGAGAGACAGTGCAACATGCAGGTAAATTCTATTTTAGAAACACTCTAAAGCTCCTTCAAACTAGGCAGATTCATACTCCCATCATGCTGTAGACCAAGAAGGTCTCTGCTCAATGCACAGAATGAACATATCTGGGCCTAGTACAGTGGGTGGGGTGCTTGCCTTGCACGTGGCCAGCCAGGGTTCAATCTCTGGCATCCCATGTGGTCCCCCCAAGCCCACCAGGAGTGATCCTTGAGCACAGAGCCAGGAATAACTCATGAGCACCTCAAGGTGTGGCCCAAGCTTCTTCCCCTGCACCCCATAAGCGAATGAACAGATCTTGGACTGGCAGTAGTTTGAGGACCCTGGGTGGAGATGGTTCTAGAAATAGGGTTATGAGCTGCGCCAGTGACGTGCTGTTTTAATTACTGTCACTTTAAATATTTTTTATTTTGTTTTATTTTGGTGGGGGCTCACCCAGGAGTCTCAGGCCCATTCTGTGTTCAGGGGTCACTCCTGGCTGTGAGAGACCATAGAGAGGGACAAGGCTGAAACTTGGGTTGACTGTGTGCAAGGCAAGTGCCCGACCTATTGTTTTATCTCTCCGGCCTCACATTTAATATTTTAATAGTCTGGTACATCACTGTCTATTTTAGTCTCATACTGTAATTTTCTTTTATTTATTTATTGTGGTACTGAGGATGGAACCCAAGGCCTCAGTACTTATTACTTTTTATTTTAGGCTCCTTCCTTTCTTCCTTTTTTCCCCTGTGCCTGGAATTAAACCCTGGACCTCAGGAACACAGAACCACAACTTGGGTCCCTGGTCTATCTTTTTGGGGGGCTTGGAGGCGCTTGGGCCACACATAACTGGGATAACTTACTCTTGGCTCTGTGTCGGAGGATGGAACCCCGGTCGATCGTGTGCAAGGCATGCACGTTACCCCCTGTACTGTCTCTCTGACCCCCCTAGCCTACTTTTTAAAAATGCATCACTCTCTAGATAGACAGGACAAGTATGACAAGGGAGAGAGGCACAGACAGCCGAAGCCACTCGTCTGCAGGCTCTCAGCAGCTAGGCTCGGGGGCTCGGAGAATCTCACTCTTTGAGCAGTGCTCCTGTGCCCGAGGCTTGGGGATCGCCTGATGCGGCGGCGCGCGGGCCCCAGCCGCGGGCTCACCCGGGGCGGGGCCGGCGGCGGCGAGCGCGGGGATGCGAGCGCCGCACGGTCCGCACCGCCCGGGCGCCCGCGCGCTGCCGCACCCCGCCACGGCGAGCGCGCCCTCGGCACTGCCCTGCCGCAGCCTGGCCGCGTCCCGCGTGCAGCTCGCGGCCGGCAGGGAGAGGCATGGCGGGCCGCCGGGCGCCGGGGGAGAAGCGCTGGCAGCTGGTGCGCTGGTGAGTGGGCACCGGGGGACCGCGGGGCCTGCGCCCCAGGCCCTGCCGGGTGCGGGAAGGCGCGGGCGTCAGCCGAAAGTTTCTTCTGGCGCTGAGGTTGCGCGGTCCAGCGAGGGAGAGGCTCAGCCGCGGGGTCTTGCCGCCCCGCGGCCCCGCACCCGCTCTCGGAGGCGCTACCCAGTGAGCCGAGCGCTGCCCCGGCCCCTCTTCCTGACATGAGGTTTTGCAGATTCATCGACGGGGTGTTCCCTCTTCGGTGCTCAAGGGGCCTCACTCCGTTTCTGCTGCTGCTCGGGGCTCCCGGAGAGCACAACCTCCGCCCACGATCCTGAACTCCCGGTCCTTCTATACAGCTCGGCTCGGAGATGGAAGCTTGGGGATGGGGCTGAAGGAAAGGGACCCGAGGCAGGGAAAAGGGTCTGGCTCTGCCCGCCGCCCGAGGGCAGTGGTTCGGCCTGGGTCTGGTTACGGGACTGCAGGCAGCTAATGTCGCCACTCTCCGGGATTGGGCTCTGGGAGCCGCAATCTGCGAGAGTTCAGGGCGCTCCTGACCTCTGCTTGGCCGGATTTAGAATCAGGGCAGCTTACTTACCCGCATTGCCCCAGAACTTCAAGAATCGGGAGGAGGCAGGGGAAAGGACTCAAAGGGTTCTAGTGGTGCCTGCAGGAGCCCCAGGTTCCATGGCGGATGACATGGTAGGGTGCCACCCTCACCCCCAGCCCAGACTAGATCCCAAGCATCACCAGGTGTAACCTGTCCCCCCACTCCCAAGGTATAAGCCTTCCCACCCCAATTTATCCCACCCACTAACTGTTATATATTTTTTCTTTTTTTTTTAAATTTAAGCACTATGATTTACAGTTATTTATAGTTGGGTTTTAGTATATTATGTTCCTGCCACAATCCCATCAGTGTCTTCTTCCCTCCACTAGGGTTCCCAGGTTCCCTCCACCCCACCCCTCACCCCCATGTCCAAAATGTTGACACGCCCATTTTAAAATTTGGTTATTGAAGTTTGGATGCTGGGCAGATTTTTTTAGTAAGTTCCATACAACTCACTAGGCATTATTCTACAGAACATTTTATTCAGGCTAGCTTTCTTCGCCTGCCCTCTTGTTCTGCAGAGCAGGGGGCTGAGTTTCTCAGGGGTCTCCCTTCCCTACTCAGGCAATTGCCAGAATTAGGCTGGATTGTTCAAGACTGGGGCCCTATAGGCAACAGGGACTTCCAGGGGCACCCCATGGTGTTAGGGGCCACCAGGGCTACCCCAGTGATCTTCAGGATTATAACTGCGGTTGCTGAGGAGCCTTGCAGTGCTGGGAAGCAGAACAGTGTCCCCTGCATGCAAAGCATGTGCCCACAGTTTATTCTCACAGTGATCCTGAGGAAGGTATTAGCCCCCCATTTCATGTATGAGGAAACAGACTCATGCACGAGTTAGTGGAGACCTCCTGGCAAGCAGGAGGCAAAGTCAGGGTTGAGCTCAGGGCTGGCCCAGGGGCTTAACTGCTCTGATTGTCTCTTATTTCCTGGACCTGGCCTGACACATGTCCACAGTCATAGACTGAAAATCCCACGATATTAGTGCAGGAGGCATTAATGGGTGCCAGCCTGCACAGTTCCTCTCTCCTCATCCCTTTCCCAAGAGTCAAAGACTCAAAAGACCAAATAATTAAAATTATCATTTAGGGGCTAGAGCCATAGCACAGTGGGTAGGGTGTTTGCCTTGCACGGGGCTGACCCAGGTTTGATTTCAAACATCTCATATGTCCCCCGAGCACCGCCAGGAGTAATTTCTGAGTGCATGAGCCAGGCGTAATCCCTGTGCATTGCTGGGTGTGACCCATTGTAGCACTGTAGCACTGTAGCACTGTCATCCCTTTGTTCATCAATTTGCTTGAGTGGGCAGGGTGTGACCCAAAAAGCAATAAAATAAAATAAAATAAAATAATCACTTAACAGTGAAGTCAATTTTCCAACAAATCTCAATATATATAAACCCCGGGGTGAAAAGTGTAGCCAGTATGTTTGGGAGGCTGGTAGGGAGGCAGCACGGTAAGCGTCCTTTCCCTTGAACTGAGGTGCCACACCCTAGGATCTCCCCAGTCAGATGAATTCCTTCGCTCACTTCATGGAGGAGAGAACAGAAAGAGTTTTAAAGGGGCAGATCTGGGGCAGGGTCATGTGCCAGGTCTGGCATCAGCTCCACTGAAATCTCAGGGCAGAGATTTGAGTGGAGACATGATAAATAAATGATCGTTAGGCAGCAAAAGCAACTCCTGTCCACTTACTCTTTTGGGGTGAGGGTCTCCCAAGTGGTGCTCACAGGGTCTGGAGGCCCCAGGCCAAATCGGCCGTACTGCTTGAACTCTGATGTCAGGGATGACCTGGGACATTGTGGGGGACTGCTGAGGGACTTTAGGGCCACACCTGGTGTGTGGGGGTCTCCAGGACATTACCTAGCGATGCTCAAGGAACCATCTGGTGCTGGAGGTTGAACCCAAGTCAGGTGCATTTGGTTTGGTTCATCCATTCAAGGATTAAGCATGCATGTTCAAAGTTGAGCCTTCCATTATGCTGGGTCCTGTTTCATCCAAGTTGCAGTGAACTGAGGGATTTCTTATTTTCTTATAGCTAAATAGTATTCCATCGGGTACATTACTATGATTTTTGAATGTAATCATCTGTTTTGGGGCACTAAGTTTGTTTCCAGATCTTGGCTATTGTAAATAGCACTGCAGTCAGCATAGGAGTGTGGACATTGTTTGGTGGGCCACATCTGGTAGTGCTTAGAATTTAATCCTGTGTCTGTACTCAGGGACCTCTCCTGGTCATGTTGGGAAGAGGGGTGTCCTTTGCGGTGCCTGGGGAATTGATCTAGGGTTGGCCACATAACCCCTATCCAATTAGTTTGTTTTGGTACTGTTTTGGGGCCACATCTGGTGATATTCGTGGGCTCGCTCCTGCCAGTGTTCAGGAACCATATGGGGTTTTGGGGTATCAAACCCAGAACGGCTGAGTGCAAGGTAAGGGTCTTACCCACTGTACTATTTCTCCAGCCCCAACATAGCACTGTAGCACTGTCATCCAGTTGTTCACCGATTTGCTCAAGCAGGCACCAGTAACGTCTCCATTGTGAGACTTGTTACTGCTTTTGGCATATCGAATATGCCATGGGTAGTTTGCCAGGCTCTCCTGTGTGGGTGGGATACTCTCAGTAGCTTGCCAGGCTCTCTGAGAGGGACGAAGGAATTGAACCCGGGTCTGCTTCGTGCAAGGCAAATGCCCTACCCGCTGTGCTATTGCTCCGACCCAGTGTGTTAGGATGGCCGAGTGGTCTAAGGCGCCAGACTCAAGTTTCTACTTCCAGCCCCAAGATGCAGATTTTTTTTTTTTTGGTTTTTGGGTCACACCCAGCGATGCACAGGGGTTACCCCTGGCTCTGCACTCAGGAGTTACCCCTGGCAGTGCTCAGGGGACCATATGGGATGCTGGGAATTGAACCCGGGTCGGCCTCGTGCAAGGCAAACGCCCTACCCGCTGTGCTATTGCTCCAGCCCCCATCAAGATGCAGATTTTAAATGCATTAATGGACTAAGTTAGAAGCAGAAGTAATCTAATTTGTTCAGTATCTCTCTGATCCATTTCCCACTTTTTGGTGGAAAAGTTTTTATCTTTATTGCTATTAGGTTTTGTGACTGCTTTATAAATCTTGGATATTGCTATTTTTTTTTCTTTTTGGGTCACACTCAGCTATGCACAGGGGTTTCTTCTGGCTCTGCACTCAGGAATTACTCCTGGTGGTGCTCAGGGGACCATATGGGATGCTGGGAATCAAACCTGGGTCAGCTGGTATACAAGGCAAATGCCCTACTTGCTGTGCTATCGCTCCAGCCCCCTTGGATATTACTCTTTTGCCAGATGTGTGGTGAAAAAAATACTTTTTTTCCACTCAGTAGGGTGTCCTTTTTTAATCCAAGTTGTTCTTTCTTTGGCTGTGCAGAAACTTTTAGTTTGATGTAGTTCTCCCCACCCCTACTTCTGTTTGCTTCTGTTTTCTTTTCTTTATTTTCTTTTTTTTAGCCAATGCCACTGAATTATTAAAGATGCATTTAAAGCCAATATCTTCGAGAGGTCTGCCTATGTTTTCCTCAATGTATTTTATTGAAGATTTTGGGTATAATATCAAGGTCTTTGGTTCATTTGAATTAACTTTCATGTGTTGTGTGAGATAGGGTGAACCATCATTTCTTTATCTAATTTTTATTAACGACCTTTCAGACATTCTGAATACATAATTTGCTTTTCAAACACCTCTATAAAGAACATCTCTAAATCTACATTCATAAAAACCTAAGCAAAGATAATGGGTGGAGATTGTAAAAACTAGTGCCAATTTGACTTCTAAATAAATTATAATAATATTTAATATGATATCCAGTGTTATGTGAGATGTCACTTCACAACTTTACTCACTCTGGTAATTAATGATTTTTAAATCTTGGTCATTATACTATTATTGCTTATTTATTTTTTTGCCACAACTGGCTTTGCTCAGAGCTTACTTCTGGTTCAGGGATCACTCCTAAAAGTGGTTGGGAGACTATATGTGGTGCTGGGGTGCTCTGTAAGCTCCCTCCTGGCTGTAGTATCTCTCCAGCTCTCTGGGTCAATGTTACAAGCAGAAAATGTTCTTCCATTGTTTAATTTTCCTTTCTTAAAGAGATTCCCTCTCTGATTGTTTATTGATCATTTTAATTTCTATTTTTGTAAACTTCTCATTAATATCCTTTTCTTCTATTGGTTTACTATTTTTTGTATTGGTTTGTAACAGTTTCATTGATCTATACCAATTTTTACTGTATTGATTTATATAGCACTGCACTGTAGCACTGTAGTCCCATTGTTCATCGATATGCTCGAGCGGGCACCAGTAACATCTCCATTGTGAGATTTGTTACTGTTTTTGACATATTGAATACACCACGGGCAGCTTGCCAAGCTCTGCCATGCGGGTGGGATACTCTCGGTAGCTTGCCGGGATCTCCGAGAGGGACGGAGGAATCGAACCTGAGTTGGCTGCGTGAAAAGCACCTGCTGTGCTATCGCTCCAGTACGTTGATTTATATATACATGACAATTAGTCTTTTTATTTCCTTCAGTTTTGAAGCTACAACCAACCGGTGGTGCTTAGCACTAACTCCTGGTTCAGCACTCAGGGATTGTTCTTAGCACTGCTCAGGGGACCATATGGGGTGCCAGAGATCAGACTGGGGTTGACCACATGCAAGACAAATGCCCTGACTGCTGTATTAACTCTTCGGCCTTATTTTTCTCTCTCTTATAGCTTTTTTTTTCTATTCTAGGGTTTCTATCTAGGGTATTATGTATATTTAGTCACCTTACCTCCCTTAGGTTTTGTTTGTCTTCCCTTGCCCTTGTTTTTAATGACCTGAACAGTTTTGGGAAGTGGTGGTCATAGTTTTCAAATGTTCTGCCATTGGAACTTGTCTGATATTTTTCTCATGATGTGACTGGGATTAGGAGTTTTTGAAAAAATGAACATGTGAACCAAAGACTATTTTCTTTCTTTCCTTTTGTTGGCTTGGGGTGGGGGTGGGGGAACCAAAGCCAGGGCTTCAGACCTGTGCATTTCCACTGAGCCAGGAAGTAATGCTTTCTTCACACTCACTATGAGTGATTGCTGCTGATGTTGGTCTTGAACTGGCAGCGGTCGAATTTGTCAAGTTTCTTCACTAGAAAGATACTGTCCTCACCCCCACTTCCCAAGGTGTGTGCGCTCTTTGCAAAGAAGCTGTTCCATTTTCAGTAGTGAGGAGTTTTCACTTTCCCTGAGAATGAAGCATAGATTTCTTTGTAATTCTTCTATATGGGAGATTTATCTTTTTTTCCACTTACTTACTGATTTACTCTTTCATATCAGTATGCACTTGTGGATATTTATTTCTCTTCTTTCCTCTCTCCAATTGAATTGAGAAATATTGACAGGCAGCTTTGTTTAAGGAACATAGCATGCTGGTTTTATTTACATAGATTTTTGAAATGACCACAATAGGTTCAAATAACATCCATCTTCTCAAACAGATGCTATCGTATTTTTTTAAAAAAACAGCTCTATTGAAATAGAATTCATATACCATATAAATCACATATTTGATGTAAAATGAAATGATTTTTAATATTTTTACAGAGTTTGTAGCAATTGCCATAGTCCATTTTAGAACATTTTCATCACCCTTAAAAGAAACCCCATAGGGATGAGGATTTAGTTTGGGGGTCAGGGGCCAAGACTGATCCCAACTCCCCACGTCTCCCTTTACCCCACCATCCCTGCCAGGTGTGGTTCTCATGTCCCCTAGCACTTCTGGGCCCTAGTATTAAACATCCACCTGGTTGGCAACTATTGCTGGGAGTGCTCCCCTAGATCCCCTAAGTACTGTTTGGGAACCCTCTATAAAGAAATCTAGAACCATAGCAGTTTTTCTCTTTTATTTCCTCACACCTCATCCCTTCCCCATAACCTGAAGTAATCGCTAAGCTATTTTCTCTTTCTGTGTATTTGTTTATTGGACATTTCATGTAAGTGGAGCCAGATAATATGAGGATTTTTTTTTCTTCTTGGGTCATACCCAGCGATGCACAGGGGTTACTCCTGGCTTTGCACTCAGGAATTACTCCTGGCGGTGCTCGGGGGACCATATGGGATGCTGGGAATCAAAGCTGGGTTGGCCACGTGCAAGGCAAATGCCCTCCCCGCTGTACTATTGCTCCAGTCCCCAATATGAGGATTTTTTGTGACTGATTTTTTTTAAATTAAGAAATATTTTTATTTTTGGGTCATACCCAGCAGTGCTCAGAGCTTGCTCTCAACTCTGTACTCAGGGATTGCTCCCGGTGGTGCTCTGGGGATCATATGGGTCCCAGGGATTGAACCCAGGGTTGACCACGTGCAAGAAAGTGTCCTACCCACAGTACTATAGCTCTGGCCCCTGATTTCTTTCACTTACCATTTTCATGGTGCAGATTTTAGTGTCTGCCTGATGTATCCCAATATTTAGTGAGAAAGCAGGCTGCATTTATAAAGAGTCAGCCTTCTTTCCTTTTAGTGATGTAATGGGCTGAACCCTCCTGGGGGTGTTCCCCTCCCCCGATCCTGCAGCCAGTTTCTGTACACAGTTCCTGATCTTCCTCTTCTTCTTTTTCATGTTGTTCTAAATGTTCCAAATTTGCATTGGTCTCTTGACCCTTATGGTCCCAGAGATCAGCCGAGAAGCTGGTTCTTGCTAGGGTGTTCATGGCTGATAACGATTTACCAGGCCAACCCTCTGTAGTAGTTAATCTCCTTCAGTCTGCTCTTTGTCAGCATTTCAGATACACTTCGGGTTAATAGGGAAGATATGTGGAGACAGGTGGCATTCCACTCTCCCTTTTATTCTGTTCCCCTTTCACTCTGTTCCCCCTTTTATTGTGCTCCAATTTAAGAACTACACTTACTAAGTTAATGCACTGTATTAATTAATGGAGATAATCTGCACCTGTGCCTTCATTCTATGAAAGAGGCTTTCCGGGAAGGAATGAGTTGATCCCTGTGCTGTTGCGATTTTTGCAGCAGGCTGACTGGGTAGGCCAGAGGATTGCGTGAGGCTGCATAGGGATTCTGGGGTCGATTAGGCAGTCTTTGCACTTGAGCTGGGAGACAGACGGCACATAAATAACTCATGTGCAGGCTGGCAGTGTTGAGCAATGTTGTGATCAAGGTTAAGCAAAACCTTCCTGAAATCTTGGGGCCTACGTGGATCCTGGCAAAAGACCAGGGGACAGACTCTTGGAGCTGGCGGTTTGAAGGGTGGGGACAGGATGGGTAGTTTGGGGTAGAGATGGAGGGAAAGCAGTTTAGATCAGTGTGATGAAAGGCCCCTAGGCTGGACCAAGGTGGACGTGTTTGTAAAAGAACAAAAGACATCAGGAATGCAGGAATGCAGGGGTTCCTGTGAAGGCAGGGTGTGGGAGCTGCATGGACAGGTGGGAGAAATTGGGAAGAGTGAGAAAGTATTGCACTTCTAAGATGGGAAGCTTGGGTGATATTTAATATGCTGCGGGAGATACTAATTTTTTTTTACTTTTTGGGTCACACCCGGTGATGCTCAAGGGTTACTCCTGGTTTTGCACTCAGGAAATTACTCCTGGTGGTACTTGGGGGACCATATGGGATGCCAGGGATCAAACCCTGGTTGGCCGCGTGCTGGACAAAAATCCTACCTGCTGTATTACTGCTCCGGCCTGATACTAATATTTTTGGGAAGCTGACAAGATCTGTGTTTGGAAGTGGGGGGCTGATATGAAGGAGGAGGAAGGTGTGGGGGGGGCAGGGGGAAAGGCCTGGAAACCTATGATTGGAACAGGATGAGATAATTTAGGCCAGGCTTCTTGGAGGACCCAAGTTTTGTGCCAGGGTTTTTCTTGATGTTGTTTTTTGGACCATATCCAGTGGTGCTCAGGGCTTACTTCTGGCTCTGCTCTGGGATCATTCCTGGTGGGGCTCAGGGGACCAGATAGGGTGCCGGGGATTAAAGCCAGATTGACTGCATGTAAGGGAAGCATCTTACCCACTATACTATCTCCCTGTCCCACTTGTGGTAGATTTTACAGGAGGGTGGTCACGTTGGGGCAGGATGGAATAGAGGAGACTCATGCCCCACTGAAGCCTGATCTTCCCTCCCAAGCCTTTCCTTGTCTGGTGTGATGACACAGCAGCCAGTCACCTGCACAAACTGGAACTTGGTTGTTTTCTAACCACAGCAGCAGTGTTTGGGCGCTACTCCCAGTCCTGTGCTCGGGTGACTCTGTAGAATGGAATCTGGGCCTCCCCCAGACTTCCCATGTGTTGAGCCGCTGGAGCTTTTACTGGTCCACAAACCAGGAACTTAGAACAACTTTGCTGTCTCTCCCCCGCCACATTATTTCTCTGCTCACATGAGTCTTCCTATTTCTCTCTGTCTACAGCACTGATTCCCTCTATAAGTGACTCCTCCCCTTCCCCTGCCCCTTGTCAGAACCTCTAATGGGCTGCCTGTCATTTTGTCATTTTCTCCCAGCAGTGGGCTGGTCTTTCTGAAATGCCTATCAGGCCATGTCGTGGGGCTCAATGGGAGCGAGTCAGGGGGGTCAGATTCTCTGGTTGGGAGACTTCGAGAGCAAAGAAAACCCTCTGCTCTGCAGCATCCTGGGCTTCTGGGAAAAAAATCTCCCCTTCCCAGCAGACAGCCTGTGGGCCCCTCAGACTCAGAATGATCAGAGCAGCTGCCGAAAACTTTATCACAGTTCTTTATGCAGTTTATCATTACACACACACACACACACACACATCAAACATTTGGAATAGATAATACCTTGCTTGTATGAAAAGACACATTGTTAAAAACTTACTCTCCCATACCCTCATTCATCTGTTTCACTTCCTCCTCATCCAGGTAATTCCTTTTTATTAGCTTTTGTATCTCCAGGCTGTCTGTGGTTCAGATAAGAAAATATGAATTCATACTTTATTACCTCCTCACCCACTTTTTGGGGGCTGCCC
Organism: Sorex araneus; assembly: GCF_027595985.1. Classification (NCBI taxonomy): domain Eukaryota; kingdom Metazoa; phylum Chordata; class Mammalia; order Eulipotyphla; family Soricidae; genus Sorex; species Sorex araneus. Next base: position 190,921,449 of record NC_073304.1, on the reverse strand, counting down.
TACCTGAAAGCACTTTGGGGCTCTTTTGGTGGTGATGGGGGTGGAGGGGACCATGTTATGCTGAGGACTGAACACAGACCTCCCATGCAAAGTGTATGCTCCAGCCCTTTGAGCTATGCATATGTGTGGTGGAGGATCCTCCTCCTTTTTTTTTTCTAACATAAATTAAACAAACTGCTCTTTGCACTCACCACCTCCACCCGAAGTGTCTTAGAGATTGGGCATGATGGCACATAGCGTTTATAATCATTTGCATGGTCTCAATGGCTGCTCATTGCTTACTATGGGATACCTGATGGTGTGATGGTTCCTTCTTTTATTCCTTTGGCTTTTGGCCATCTCTGACTGTGCTCAGGGCTTACTGGGCTCAGGGCTCTATGTTCAGGAATCATTCCTGTTGGGGTTCAGGAACCGTATGTGGTGCTGGGGATCAAACCCAGGTTGGTTGTGTGCAAGGCAAGTGCCCAATCCACTGTACTATATCTCTTTGGCCCCTCAATTTTTTTTTTAATTTTTCATTTATTTTTTTAGCCAGTCCCCTAATGATGTGAGCAGGAGTTGTTCCCAGTCTGGCTATTATAATTGGTGCCCAGATAACCTTGCCCACTGCCAGATGCTGCAAACTCTCTTAAAGGGGATTGTTGGGCTACAGATGGGAATGCATTTGTAATTTAGACCAGAGTTCTTAAATGTTTTCCACATGTGACCCCTTTCTCACCTGTGGAATGCAATATGGATGAGCATGATCAGTAATGCCTCAGACTCACTGAGTGGTCGATTTTGATCTTGAATTAATGTTTGTACTACTTGTGCATTCAGAAACATTATTTTCATTGCCAAATTTTTCACAGCCCCCACATTCAGTTATCACATCTGGGGTTGTGACCCATTGCTTAAAAATTTAGGAATTTTGGCTTTGTTTTGTTCTTGCCCAGTGGTGCTCAGGGCTTATTCCTGTCTGCATTCAGGAATCATTCCTGGAAGGGTTTGAGGAACCATAAATGATGCCAGGGTCCAGGTCAGATTGTGCAAGGGAAGTGTCCTACCCACTGAACTATCTCACCAGCCCCCAGAACCTAGATAAATAAACCTGACTTGTAAGGGGGTATAAAGGACTGCCACTGGTTATGCAGGATAAGGTCAGTTTGTAGTGATGGTTTTTTTTTTTTTTTTTTGCTTTTTGGGTCACACCCGGCGATGCACAGGGGTTACTCCTGGCTCTGCACTCAGGAATCACCCCTGGCGGTGCTCAGGGGACCATATGGGATGCCGGGGATCTAACCCGGGTCGGCCGCGTGCAAGGCAAATGCCCTACCCGCTGTGCTATTGCTCCAGCCCCTGTAGTGATGTATTTGTGTGATTATTCAGTAGGTTGCACTTCAGTCCTGGGAGGGCAGGATCATGTCTTTTTTGGCTTATCAATGCAGCAACTCAATAAACATGAAGTTAGTGAATGGATTCATGCTTATGCCACAGAGTGAGAGCATGTCACTGTGTACATAGGGCCCAGCACAGCTTCTTGGATCCTTGCCAGACTGACCATGTATCCAGAGTGTGGCTGGGACCTGTGAGGTGCGCTCAGACTTTGGAAGATCCAACCCTACTCCACTATCTGCAGTGATGTCACAAATCCTGAGTCCCTCTTGGAGAGGCTCGAATCCCTTTGACCTGCCCTCTGTTTGCACACACCCTTTCCAAGCGACTCCCTCCCATACCAGATGGCCAATTTCAGAAAGCTTTTCCCTCTGTGGAGAGGAAACTTGCTCCATGGGGCCGATTCTTGATGCTCAATTGATGCTAATTGTGTCTCCCCTCCCCATCACCCACTGAAAAAGAGGTTTTCCGACAGACAAGCAAGAGGATTATTATTTTTCAAATTTTTTTATTTTCTTGCTTTTTGGGTCACATCTAGCAATGCACAGGGATCACTCCTGCCTCTGCATTCAAGAATTATTCCTGGCGGTGCTCTGGAGACCATATGGGATACTGGGAATCGAACCCGGGTCGGCCGCATGCAAGGCAAACACCCTACCCACTGTGCTATCGCTCCAGCACCGCCCCCCCCCCCCCCCCGCACCAAGAGGATTACTGGGGCATAGATACTCCTCGTCTAACTTTTTCCAGCCTGCAGCATCTCTGCAGCTCCCACACTTCACTTCCTTACAGTCTCCCCTCCTGCCCACAGGTACGTGCAGGAAGGGCGTTTCCGGATTGAGGAGAGGACGCTGACAGCCTTCCAATGGCTCTACAGCCCGCAGCAGCACCGCATCCTCAGCCGAGCCGATCTTGAGTCACCCTCCAGGTAAAGCACCCACTGCCCGTCCTTTACTTTCCCATACCTGTGCCTCACACCTACTTAGGTAACCCCCACCCTGGCTTGGGGAACTATTTTCCTTGGGGTGAGGGGCCACCTAGGCTCTCGGTGTATCAGCCTGGGTGCTTTTCCAACCCAAGTGTAAGCACTCAGGAAAGCTCTGTTTTCTCCTCTGTAAAATGGGTTTTACTTTATAGTCCTTGCTGCTACCAGGAGGATCATGAGTCTTGAGTAAAATAATGTCAGAGATAAACTGATTCCTACTTTCTATTTTATTTTATTTGGCTTTTAGGCCATACCTGGTGGTGCTCAGGGCTTACTCCTGGCAGGCTTGGGGGATCATATGTGCTGCCAGGGATGAAAGCAAATGCTTTCATCCAACCGCATGAAAGCAAATGCCTTCCCCTCTACACTGTCTCTCTGGTCCTGGTTCCTACTTTTTATCTGGTGCTTATTGTATAACTTAATTTTTCTCTGGCCAGCACTTTGTTGGTGTTAGAATGACAGGCAGGTTACACACACATTAGCTGCAAGCATTCTTTGCTTTTGCTGCTCAGCATGTGGGGCTGATGCTGGGGCTCAGCCTCAGGCCTGCACAGGAGGGGCTGTACCCCTATCCATGGAGCCCTCCCTGGGCCCCCAACTGGTTCCTCTCTCCCCTTCCCAGGAGCTGGGGATCCAACACAGGGCTTGACGCAGGCAAGGCGAGTGCTTTCCCACTGGGCCACATCCTGACCCTGGATCCTCCTGAGGAGGGAGGATGGCCACCATATTTGCTGGGCACCTGCCCTTTCCTTCCTGCCCTGCCAGTCGGGACGAGCATCTGGGGAACAAGGCCATTTCCTGGCTCTGATTCCTGCTCCCACATTCCTGCCTGTGCTTTCTCCACACTGGGATGCCGCCACACCTCTGCCCAATGCATCTAGACCTGATCCTGGACCTTTCTCCTCACTTTCCCTTCAAAACCTTCTTGCTCCATCTTTCAAGTTAACAGGATCCTCGTGACCCCGAATGCCAAGGTCCCTCTCCAGGGCTGGGTGAGTGGAAGTAAGGTCATTTTAGGGGCAGCTCTTCAAAGGAGTCCCAGACTGCTTAGTCGGGTACCAGCAGTCTGTTCAGCTAAGAGTGTCTTGTCTCATTGATGATCTCAGAGATGTCAGGAAGTAGCAGCGTAGACAAAAATTCTGGGTGCGGTTCTGCTCAAAAAGGTGCCCACAGACTGGGTGACACTGTAGAAGTGACAGAAATGCTGAGAAAGGTTTCTGGGGCCATCAGGGAGCACCTGGGTTTCCAGGAATAGGCGGTTAGACTCCAGAGGGTGGGCTTTACGCAACACAGAGAAAAGACAGGAAGCCCTTAGAAGCTAACCATGGTTCCCAAAGTGGGTGGCACCACCCAGTGGGTACAATCCAGGAGGCCCATAGTAAGGAGCTTTCTGTTGCTATTTTATTCTGTTGTAGTTTTTGGGACTACACATTGTGTGTTTAAAGCTTATTCCTATCTCTGTCTTCAGAGATAACTCCTGGGAATGACCATGTGTGTGGAGGGGGAGGGTATAGGGGAGGCCAGGGATCACATTTGGGTTAGCTACATGCAAAGTGCAAGCACCTTACCTACTCTACAATTTCTCTGGTCCTATATAGTTGATCTTTTAAAGAAGGTAGATTTCCAGTGGTTTGCTGACTTGGTTTTCTGGTAAAGGGGTGGTAGGACAAATAAGTATGAGAACCTTTGCCTGAAGCTTAAGGCAAGCATGTTGGGAAGAGTTGGACAAGAAATTCTGAGAGTGCAGCTGTGAGGGCTTTCAGGAAAGGGCAAGAGGACGGCGGTTGTCCTTGGAGCACACTGGGGAAATGTGGGCACGAATGGCTGGGGTTTCAGCTTCAGACAATATCAAAGCCCTGTTGGATGCCAAGTGCCCGCTGATAGAAGGCTCTTACTGTTCCCTTCCAGCCACCAAAGCTCTCAGCTACCTGAGTCTTCTTCCTGCTCTCTGTCCATTGTCTGCGGTCACTGGCACATATGTGCTATCAGGGCAAGGCCTTCCCTACCCAGACCTCTGCAGGAGCCTTAGGAGAGGGGCTCCAGGCTAAACAGGCACTAACTGGAAGTGACAGAAACCAAGAAATGCTGGGAAGGGTTACTCATGTCACCGGGAGCTTGTGGTGCTCAGGGAGTGGGAAGGCCTGTTCTAAGACTGAGGTGATTAGGCTCTGCCTGCTTACGTAACTGGTAAGAGGGACCTGAGGTGATAGTCCAGGGGGTAGGGCACTTGCCTTGTGTGTGGCCGGCCTGGGTGTGATCCCCGGAACCTCATTTGGTCCCCCTGAGCCCCTCCACAAGTGATCCCTGAGTGCAGAGCCAGGAGTAAGTCCTGAACTCTGATGTGTATGGTATCCCCCCAAAACTAGTAAGAGCAGGGGATAAGGGGATAAGAAGTAATTGATTTTGGTCCCCAATTCAGTCTGCATGTAGGCAGGCAGGTGAGAGAATTAACTGATTGAGGGTTCAGTCAACTGAGAGCTGAGGTATGGCCTCCAGTTTGAGGTTTATGAGAAATGCTTGTGTAGGGCAGAGTTCAGAGTCAGACAGGGGAGGTGCCCCTGCTCTGAGACTGAAGCTCATCAGATTTCTTGGTTTGTTCCCTTATTCAGTGGACAGGAACTGTGTCAGATGTTACCCTGGGATCCTGGGCAGGGTGCATGTAAGGACACGGTGGGACAGACTGCTGAAAGGATGTGCACGATGGATTGGCCAGCCCTGCCTGCCTTTCTTCCTTCTACCCTGCGTTGGCTCAGGTCCCAGAGTATGGCGCCTTGTAAGGCAGGCACTGGTCCTTTCTCAACAGGAAAAAACACATTCAGTGGGAGACAGACACAGAAGCAAAAAAAAAAAAATTTCCGAGGTGAGCAGACAGCAGAGGAAGCGACTTGAGCAGTGCACTGACACCAAGAGTAAACCAGTGGGTGTGGGTTTGGAGAGGGTGGGGGGCTCTCCAGAGACAGGGAGATTTGCCTTGAGTCCCTGAAGACTTATGGAGCAGCTGCCCGTGATGGGGTGTTAATGGATGAGGGGGGAAGAGTATTCCTGCAGGGGAACAGCAAGTTCAAGGTCCCAGGTTTGTTCTAGATGAAGAAAGCTATTGTGGCCAGAGCACAGTGACGCGCCAGACCAACAGAAGAGGCACATCTCCGTGCTATTAAGGGAAGAGCTTTCTAGCACTCAGACTGCGGAGGACTGAGTGAGCTTCCCGTCACTGAGGTGCGCACGCCCTGCCAGGCGGCAGCCCTCCGCGGGGACTCGCGCCTCCCAGAGTTTGCCCAGAAGACCCTTCATTCCTTCAGACCCTCGCAGTTCGGCTGCCTTTTTTGGTTTGGCAGAAACTGGCGGCGCGTTTGTGCAGAGTAGGCTGTCCGATCCAGCACAGGGGCAGTTCTAGGGGTTCTGGCCATTCTTCCGGTCTGGCCTCCCACTTCCAAGCACAGGGAGCTGCGCACATCTTCCCCGGCTCCTTGCACGCAGAGCTGAAGGACGTCTTCCTCCACGGACCAAGAACCGGGACGCTTCCAGGCCCTTCCTTGGCGCCCAGCCTGCCTCTTCCTCCAGCAACTCGTGCGAGCAGGTGGGCCGCTCCCGGCTCTCTCCTCCCGGGCCCTGGACGCCGCTGCCCCGCCCCGCGCCTTTGTTCCGGAGAAGCCGCCTCGGGCATCCCCAGGCGGTGGCGACGCGAGCATCCCCGCGGCGGCGTACGGCGCTCAGGTCTGGGGGACCCTTTCCCTCCCTTCCCCTCCCTTCCCCCAATCCTTCTGAGCAGTTGCGCGGCTGCGCTCCCCAGGCACGGGAGGGCCCCCCACTCCCCGGGGACCCCGGCGGCGACGGACGGCGTCGCGGGGATCTGGAGAGCTGGGTGGGCACTGCCCCGCCCGAACCTCCCCGCCAGGTGCGCGGGCGGCTGCGGGCTCGCAGCCCCGTGCGTGCGGGGCGGGCTGTGCGCGTGTGCGCGCCGCGGTGACGGTGCAGGCGGCTGGGCGGGCTGCGAGGGAAGCCCGCGCCGGGAGGAGGGCGCTGGGGTCCGGATGGACACGGCGCTGGCGGCGGCGGCGGGGTGAGCGCCACCACCTCCCGCGGGTGCCATTGCAGCCACGTCGGGGAGCGAGCCCTGGGCGCCAGGCGGCCCCAAAGGTCAGTGGGGCTGGGGCGACCATCCCCGCAAGCAGCCGAGATCGGGGCGCGAGGGCAGAGTGGGACCGAGCGTGGAAGCGGGACTATGTTGGGAGTGTGTCAATGCGTGTGTGTGCCCGTGCGGGCGTGTGTGAGCCCGCGCCGCCGTGCCCCGCGCAGCCCCTCTCCCCGGGGGGGTTGGGGGATGTTTGGGAGGTGGGGTGACTGGCTCAGAAACCTGCGGGTGGGGCATTGCGCACTCGGGGTGCGTGTGTGTATGTGCCGCGGGAGTGAGCCTCAGCTCAGCCCTTCAGACTCTGGCTGGAGAAGCCACCGGAGGTGTCTGTAGTGAGCTGTTTACAGGTGGTGGGAGAAGCAAAGAGCCGGGAACCTGGGGGACCCAGGAGGACCCTGGAGCCTGCTGGCTTGGTTTTGTGTTTTCCTCCTGAAAGTGTTTTCCCTCTCCTCCCTGCCATCCTCACTCCAACCTGTGCCTTTATGGGGACCTGGGGGGAGCTAGATGGTGCAGTGGTGGTGCCCAGGAGGCCTTTGCGGTAGGGGTAGCCTGAGGCTCACTCCTTGAACTGCGGGGTGGTGGGTTAGGGGGTGCCAGCCCTGGCTGGGGCGTATGTGTAGGGGACCTCAGCACTGTGGAGACTGCACCGGTTCTGTCACTACCAGTGGCTGCATGTCTAGACCTGGAGCTATGGGGTTGGAGGGATGTGAAGGGGGGGAGGTGGGCAGGGGGGAGGGGGATAATCCTTCTTGGCATCTATTTCCTGTTGCTCCCCTTTCACCCTCCTAACACACATGGTATTCACATGCAAGTGGGATCTGGGCTCTGCCTCTGTCAGTGTCCCCCACCAGAGCCACTTCCATAGGGCACAGTACAGTTCCTTGGGCCTGGAGTCAGGCTCCCTACTTCTTTCCATGCTTTGTGAGCCTGGGCCTCAGTTTCCCATGGAGAGAGAAGACTCCCCCCTCCAGCTCTGCCCCTCCTTCCTGCTGTGGGGTGAACAGTAAACAGAAGCTGCCCTTGCTGGGTTGCCAGAGACTGGGAGTGACTCAGGACCTGTGCTCCCCCAGAAAAGTCTCAGCATGGCTCCGTGACAGGAGGAGTTGGGGGTCTGCCCGTCCCCTCAGGCAGGTATTTAGGGGTTCCAGTCAGGAATGGGGCACTGGCTGTCCGCTTGGTCTGGCTGTCCAGACCTGGCTGTCTCCAAGCCTCCGTGGTGGGGCTGGAGAGGTCTGTGGGGTCTCCAGTGCCACAGAATCTCTGGAGACAATGTGGCAGGGGTGGCTCAGCTCCAGAAGAGATGACAAAAGAGAAGCCGTGGGCTCGGTCCCAGCCCTCCTGTACCTCTGCCCCAGGAGTCCGTCTGCACCTAGTGTGGTTGGGCTTTGGTGGTTCATGGTTTCAAGGGAAAGGGACCCTGGCACCGAATGTCTGTTGTCACTCAGGCCTGGCTTTTAATATCCAGCCACATGCCTGAGCTGAGTCCTGATAGACATGGTTCAGTCTTGGGAGGAACAAGAGCAGGGGCAGCGGGCGTGCGGGAGAGACGGGGGAAATCATATGAGGTGCGTTATGTATTGGATTCCCACCACCTTGCTGGAGCGGGTCCGTTCTGGAATCCCTTTCAGAGCTGCCCTGTTGGGGCCAGACAGATGGTGCAGCGGGTAGGGCTCTTGCATGTGACGGACCTGGGTTTGATCCCCAGCATCCCATATGGTCCCTCAAGCACTGTTAGGAGTAATTCCTGAGTGCAGGAAGTAGCCAGGAATAACCTCTAGGCATGGCTGGGTGTGGCCCTCAAACAACCAAACTCCATGTCAGGGAGTGAGGCGAGGCAGCGTTCACCTGTCAGATCCAGCACCCCCTGTGCCCCTGAGTCCACAATGATGGCTCCATGAACTGCATGTGAATGAGGCCCTGTGGGCTCTTGTGGGCATTGCATGTTACTGCCCCAAGAAGATCCATGTGACCTGGGGTAAAGCATGCCCCACCCTATGCTGCTGAAACCTGCACCCTTGGTCACTGCCAAGGGGCTGGAGTGAGGAGTGGGCCCAGGGAGCCTGAAGTAGCACGTGGAGGCATCTTACACACCGTGTAACTCTGGACAATCGACCTAGCGCCCCTGAGCCTCGGTTTCCTTATCTGGGGCTTGTGCACGGGGAACAATGCTTTATTCTATGAAAGGAAGGCATTTGTGGAATGTTTTATTTTATAAAATGAAAAACATTGCCTAACCCCCTTCTTTTCTGTTGGTGCTATGCCAGGGTTGAGGCTATTGATCACATATTGGCTTTCCGTGCTCCCACTTGTGGTGGTGGTGCTTGCTGGAGTCAGAAACCTGACGACAGTGCTCACATTCTCCCACCAACTCACTGTGGTGTGCCAAAGATCACACCTATTGTTCTGGTGTCTGAGGCACCAAACAGCAATGCCTTTAGGATTGTTCGGGCATGGGGGGTGGGTAGGACTGGGGTAAGTTTGCAAGGCTGGTGCTGGTGCCTCATCAGGGACCTATTTCTGGGCCCACATTAAGTTTGCAAACTCTGAGGGGTGTATGGCTAGGGCTCTAGGCAAGGAGCAGTTCTCTGTATTCTGGATGCCAGTGGATCCTGGGGGGCTCAGAGTCATTCTCTCCTGTGGAGGGGGCGGCTGGGAAGGTGATTTCTAAAGACTCCCCCTGGTCAGATCTGGGGCTTCAGGGACAGAGCCTTGGCCTGTTCAGTTCCACACAGAATCACAAGTGGCATTCCCAGACCCTCTGGATGGTTCAGCTTCACACGCTGTCGTTTTGGTGCCCAGCCATGCCCCAGCCTGGGGTCGGCCCAGATGTTTCTCTTCCCTGGACTCTGTCTTCAGCAGGACCTGGGAGCTGAGCCTTGGGTCGAGGGGGCGAGGAGAGCGGGCAGCTTGGAAGCAGCTTGCAGGAGCGGAGGGAGAGAGGCTGCTGGCGTTTGGAGCTGCCAGATGGTTGTGGGCACTGGTCTGAGCCACAGTCAGTGGGGAGGACAGGACAGGGGGAGGGTGAGACGGAACAGAGAGCAGGGGGGAGATGAGAGCAGGCTGGCAGGAGGCAGAGGAAGGATGGAGGAACCAGGCCTGTGGCGAGCGGGGCCATGTTGGTGCCAGGCATTCAATTGTGGGGGGTGGAGTGGTAGGGACAGGCTGGGTGGGCAGTTTGGGTGGCCTGTAAGAAGGGCTGTAAGAAGGCCTGTAAGGAGGTGGGGGGGACCTGCGGGCATAGTCTGGGACAGGCTTGACATTTCAGGGCACATTTTTGACCAGCCTCGCTGCTCTGCTTTTTCTCTACATGCTGATTTGCCTCTCGGGCTACTGCCCACTTCGGCAAGCGGGCGGGGGTGTTGTCTGCAGGCACTGGGGGCCCATGGGGAGCACTGATTGGAGAAGGGATGGATGTCCTTTGTGTCCTTTGTGGAGGCCTGTTGCCATGGAACCAAGGTGGCCCTGGTCTCCTTGTTCTCTCCCATCTCTGAGCAATGTGCCCCCCCTCCCGCTTTCCCTCCCTCCCTCCTGGGAGAGTCTGCACAGTGGGGCCGGATGCAGCTGCCTCTGGTTCTTGTGCGAGAAAGGTCAGTGCGCCAGCCTCTTCCTGCCAGCGGGAGGCACGGCTACTGCCTTCCTGGCCTGTCATCTAGATTCCACTCACCTCTTTGGTGCTTTTGTTGTTGTTGTTTTTGTGTGTGTGTGTGGGGTGGGTGACACACCTAGTGATGCTCAGGGGTTACTCCTGGCTCTGTGCTCAGGAATCACACCGGGCGGGTTCAGGAGACCATATGGGGTGCTGAGGATCGAACCTAGATCATCATGTACAAGGCAAGAGCCCTCCCTACTGTAGTATTGCTCCAGCCCTCATTTGTTTTGAATTTTAGGGCCCAACCTGGTGCTGCTCGGGGGCTCCTCCTCAGTGCCTGGGGATTGATCCTACTGGAGCTTGGGGCACCACGCAGTGCGAGGGATCAGGCTCCATGCTCCATGAGCCATCATCTCTCCAGCCCCGTAGAAGGCATGTTCGGGGAAATGACACTCCTGTCCATACCTGTCAATGCTTTGGTGCTCCTCTGTTGGGAAGTTCCACCTCATGTCTGATATCACTAGCTTGCCATGCTTCTCTCTCTCCCCCTCCCTTTCTCTGTTTGCCACAACCCTTCAGGACTTCCAGATAGTTCTAAGGAGATTCTTTTTTCACCTGCTCAAGGGGCAAAGCAACAAAAGGGGCTCCCCAAAATCTAAGGCAAGCAGTGTGCTTTGGTGGCCCTGGCCTGAGATGGAGCGTGTGGGGCTCCCATCTGTCTGTGCTCCATTTGTGGTTTGTCTGCAGGACACGCTGGTGCCTGTCCCCTTTCCCAGGTCACAGCAGACTTGGGCACTGGGAGAGCTGCCAATTACTTGTCAGGCAGTGACCAAGAGCAGTGTGTGTGTGTGTGTGTGTGTGTGTGTGTGTGAGAGAGAGAGAGAGAGAGAGAGAGAGAGAGAGAGAGGAGAGAAGGGGGGAGTGTGTGTAAGTGTAAGTGTGTGTGTGAAAGAGTGCATGAGTGCATGTGAGCGCTGAGTGTATTTGTGTGTGAAGTGTGTTAGCATGTGTGTATATGTGTGAAAGAGTCTATGAGTATGTGTGGGAGTGTTTGAGTGTGTGTAAAGGAGTAACTGAGAGTATATGTGTGTGTTTACGATTATGTGAGAGGGTGAGTGTATGTGTGTCTGAAGAGTGTATGAGTGTGTGAGTGTGAGCATGTGTGTGAGAGTGTATGGTGTATGTGAATGTATATGAGTGAGTGTGAGTTATTGTGTGTAAGAGACTTAAGTGTGTGAGAAGGTGTGAGTGTGAGTATATGAGAATGTATCAGTGGGTATATGTGAGTTTATGAGAGTGAGAGTAGTTTGAATATGTATGAATGTGCGTGAGCATGTGTGAGTGCACGTGTGAGTGCATGTGTGTGTGTGAGCATGTGTGAGTGCGTGTTGGATGTGAGTGCATGTGTGAATGTGTGTGTGTGTGTGTGTGTGTGTGTGTGTGTGTGTTCCTGACAGCCCCACGGTGAGGTGTGCACGTCTGTGCCTATGTGCTTATGTGTCCCTGCTGGTGCACTGTGTGCTTTTCTCTGGCCACATCTGTTGGTGCCCTTCCAGATGCTCTCCCCAGTCCTTGAGGTTCCCCTGCCTGGTGGCAGGTGATCCGTCCCCCAGCAGACCTGCTGAGTCTTCTGCACCACTTTGCTCTCCGTGCCCCGTCCCTCCTTTGTCACCTGCTTACCGAGGGCTGTGCTGGTGACACTGCTTTGGGGGTTCTGGGGGGACTGGGACAGGCTCCAGGCACAGGGAGAGTGGGTGCCCCCTGGGATGAGGAGGTGATGAGGGAGCTGTAGGGGTGGCGGAAGTGGGCTATCTGTCAGCGTGCTTGAGGGAAGTGTGGGTCTACAGCCTGCTCCCCTCCCCTCAGCTCCCCCAGAGGCCTGGGTGCTAGCGGTGTGAAGTCCGTCTCCTCTCCCTGTTCATGCCTTCTTCCCTGAGGGCTTGGCACAGTTCCTGGGAGCCATGTGGGGGTCCAGCGCTCCAGACATCCCTCTGGGGATTCTGATTCACATCCCCATGATTATGAACTGTTTGGAGCTCTTCCCGACTGCACGGTGTGAGGCGCGTCTCAGCTCACTGGAGCCCGGGAGCTTAGTCGTCAGGTGGGTTCTGAAAGCACCCCATCTTGTGAGGAAACTCAGAGCGGTGGGTCACTACTACAGTGTGGAAGGAGTGGAACTCGGATGGGACCCAAGTCTCCTCTCCCCCGGCCCCTTCTCCCCCTTGGTGTTTGGGCTCAGGGTACCCAGGGGACACTCCTGATTCTGTGCTCCAGGGACATATTGTGCTGGGAACTGAGCCCAGGCTCCAGGCTCCTGCATGAAGGCATCATCCACCCTGGCTCTTTGAGCCCCCACTCGCCCCCTCCACCCCCATCTTGACTCCCGCTGCCCTTCAGAAAGCTGAAGGCAGGGCAGGGGCAATTGTACAGCAGGGAGAGCATTTGCTTTGTGTGTGGCCAATCCGGATTCCATCCCTGGCATCCATATAGTCCCCTGAGCACCACCAGGAGTCATCCCTGAACTCTGAACCAGGAGTGAGCCCTGAGCACTGTTTGTTGGTTGTGACAAAAGAAAAACAATAAAAAAAAAGAAAAATAAGAAAGAAAAAGGAAGCTGGATGCATTTCCCGCTGCAGTCTCCCTTTGAGAAGCCATATCAGGGCAGCCCGCTGATCAGAGCGCCCCACTCACACGCCTCTTTGGGACACAGCATCCTGCACTAAACACCCGAGCAAAGCCATCTTTTAAAATCTCCTAAGACCTCTTCGTCTCCCAATCCCCTAAGAACAGGGATCTGTCTGTTCAGTTAACTGAGCCCCTGCAGGAAGCTTGAAACACAGGGCGATGCCAGGAGCATTCAGGGAAGGAATGAATGAAGAGACTCTCAGCACCTTTCCTTTCGCCGGTTTGCCCCACAGCAGGGGCAGTTGCAGACAACGCCAGGCTCTGTAGCCAGATCTCTGAGTTCAGACTTGCCCCTGCCACTGTCTGGTTCTTAAATGCTGTGTAATAAACCACCCAGGAGCTTATTAGTTCAAACACTGGTGACATTTATTTTGATCAAGGATCTGCAACTTGGGCAGGGCTTGGTGGGCCAAACCTCGGCTCTGCCATCTCTGCCCCTGTTACCTAGGGTGCCTGGAATTGCAAGGAGGCTCTGCTGCTCAGCTTATGTCCAGCATCTGAGCATCTGACCATTGGCTTGAGAGCTCTCCACACAGGCCTCTTATCGTGCTCTCACCAGGAGTGACTCCCTACAGCATGGTGGCTGGGTTAAGGGCAAGAATCCCAAGGAAGAGAGCGAGGTAAAAGCTCTTTCACCTGCTTTTGTTGGTCTGGGAGGCTACATCTAGCAGTGCTCAGGGCTTACTCCTGACTCTTCACTTAGGGATCACTCCTGGCAGGCTTGGGGACCCTATGGGATGCCAGGGATCCCGGGTTGGCCGTGTACAGGTCAAGTGCATGACCCACTGTCGTATCGCTCCAGCCCTTGTTTCACCTGTTCTTATCTCACCTGAGGAGTGATACAGCCTTATTTCCTCCATAATCACACTTCTTCTCTGACCTAAAAGGAGGGCAGTGAGATCTCTTCTCAATGATGAGTGTCAATGCCACATGGTAAAAAAGGCAGGTGGAGCCCTGGTAGGAGGGCTTGAAGGGCAGGAGTGTAGGTGCTGCATGTGGGAGGCCTGAGTTCCAGCCCTGCACCATGGGGTCCCCTGAGCACCACCAATGTAGCCATCAAACAAAACGAAAAACCAAGCACCCCTACCCCTTACTTCAAATCCCAATCAAAACCCCAAAGGACTTATGGAGAGGCTGGAGTGTAGCTCAGTGACAGAGAGCCCGCCTCACATGTGTGAGTACCTGACTCAATCCCTGGTACTGAAGTGGGAGGGAAAGAAAAAGATGGGTGGGAATGTCTTGTGACTATCTTTGGCAAATACAGTCAGTCATAGCCACTTACAGGCCAGTGACCTTGAGCTGATTACTTGGTGTCTCTGTGCCACAATTTTCCCATATGTAAAACGTGTGTGTGTGTGTGTGTGTGTGTGTGTGTGTGTTGAGGGGGGTTAACCATCAGTGTGTATTTCATTGGGTTATGCCTTTAATAGTGCTTATGTTTTCTCTCTCTCTCTCTCTCTCTCTCTCTCTCTCTCTCTCTCTCTTTTTTTTTGCTTTTTGGGTCATACCTGGCAATGCACAGGGGGTTACTCCTGGCTCTGCACTCAGGAATCACCCCTGGCAGTGCTCAGAGGACCATATAGGATGCTGGGAATCAAACCTGGGTCGGCCGCGTGCGAGGCAAATGCCCTACCCGCTGTACTATTGCTCCAGCCCCATTGTGCTTATGTTCTTGAGCTGGTGAGATAGGACAACTGACCCAGGACCCTGGGTGGTTCCTTGAGCCCTGCCAAGAGTGATCCTTGAGCTCAGAGCCAGGAGGGAGCCCTGAGCACTGCTGGTTGTGACCCTCAAGCAAAACAAAACTAGTGACTCTGTTCTTATATTTTTTGGCCACACCTGGCAGTGCTCAGGGTTTATTCCTGGATCTGTGCTCAGGGATTATTCCTGGCAGGCTGGGGGTGGGGCATATAGGGTGCTGGAGAACAAACCTAGATTGGCTGCATACAGGGCAAATACCCTGCCTGCTGCACTATTGCTCTAGCCCCGGAAATAATGTCTACGTTCTTACCCACAGGTCCCCCATGCACAGGTGAGGCAGCTCCCAGGTTTTCATCAAACTACAGGATCCAGCCCCACCTCCTACCTTATCTCATGTAATATGGAAGATGCTGATCTGGGAGCCTTTCAGCAGTGGGGAGAGAAGAGGAATATTTTGAGTGGAAAAGACCTTTTTATGCTTCCATTTAACATTTTACTCTAAGTCAGACCTTCCAGGGGGCAAGGAGCAGGTACTGAGGGAATTCCATGAAGCTGCATTCTGCAGGAGTGCTCTGGGCCTGGGGACACGGTGAGGACCCCTCTCCATGTAGAGGAGCCTTCCAAACAGAATTCAGGAGGTTGAGAGCCACTCCTAATGATTCTCCATCAATGGGGCTGGCAGATCTCAAACTCCTTTCTAGGGTTGAGGATGGGTGCTATTTGGGACCTGTAGGACCACACCTTTTGGTGCTTAGGGGACCATATGGTTCCAGGTACCTTCATGCATGAGGCCTGTCCGAACGTGTGGAGAGGGGCGTCCAGCATGGCTGTAGCTAGGTTCTGGTGGTCTTCGGCCTCTGGGAGCTCTGCTCGGGGTGGGGAGGGAAGCTGGAGGCCATCCACTCCGAGGGGCCCTGGGGAAGACAGCCAGGCGTGCGGGCAAGAGACTCTGCATCACTCTCTTCTGAGAGCTTGCTTTTAAGTCTCTCTCTGGATGTTGACCATTGATGGGATTACACACACCTGGGTTCCTCTGCCGGTACCTTCATGCAGAGAGTCTCTTGCCCACACGCCTGGCTGTCTTCCCCGGGGCCCCTCAGAGGGGTTGGGCTCCAGCTTCCCTCCCCACCCCGAGCAGAGCTCCTGGTGGCTCAGCTCCCGATATCTTTAGCCTTCTTCTCCCTCTGGGAGAAACTGGCAATCTTCTGAGAGTTTCCTGCCCACATGGGACAGCCTTGCAAGCTTCCCATGGTGTATTCATGTGCAAAATCCAGTAACAAGCTGGGTCTCATTCCCCTGACCCTGAAGTGCCCCCAGTGCAACATCGTTAGGAGGGCCGAGTTGAGATGGACTTCTAAGATCTCAGGAAAAGGACAAAATGAGATGTTACTGAGCCCGCCCGAGAAATCAGTGATTAACGGGATTTTGTGATTCGTGATTCCTGATGGTTCCAGGAATGAAACCTGGATCAGACCCATACAAGGCATGCATCCTAGCCCCTACTATTTATGTAGATCAGGTATTTTTCTTGAGGGGGGGCACACCTGAGGGTTCTCAGGTCTTACTCTTGGCTCTACACGCAGAAATCACTCCTATTAGAGCTCAAAGTACCACATGGGATGCTGGGGATTGAACCTGGGTCAGCTGCTTGAGGCCCCCTGCTTACTGTACTATTTCTCCAGCCCCTGCTTGGGCTCTTATAAGTGTCTGGTGGAGCTTCCTCCTCTCTTCTGTCCCCCTACCTAGTTCCTGTTTGCCAGGAACATTCCCAGTCCAGCTTGCCAGGTCTGGAGAGGAATCCCAGGATTTGCTTCTCCTGGCTTCAGTTAGGGCTGCTTCTCAGTTGGACATTGGCCGAGAGCCCAGGAAGAATCCCGAGATTTATCTGACCCCAGCCTGGAGGACTTCCTTTATTCCCTATAGAGATGGCAAAAGGGTTAAAATCAGGAACTCAATTTGAATTCTGTCACCACCAGCTACCAGCCCTGTGACCCGGGGGGCAGGGGGGGGTAATTCCCTTTACTCTCTCTGAGTCTTTGTTTCCTCACCAGGAAAGAGGACACAGTTGTGGTAAAAATTAAATGAAGTAAAAAGTATGGCAACTCTGGCTTTATGGGCGTCCGAGACACACCTGCAGTTACCATTTATAGAGAAAATGGGAGAGGGACTGTAAGTGGTTTCCTCACAGCCACGTTTAGTGTTGGAATTGGAGCTGGAACACGTGTGTCTGACACCAAGAGGTCATTATTTATTCCCTGTGACATACAATTCCCTCATTCCTCATATTGGCTGGGTGTGTGTGTTGGGGGGGGGGGGCAATATGGCTGCCATCCTAGCTAAAAGACTAAGGAAAAGCCCAGCTTTTCCACCATGCACTACCCAAATCTGCCTGTAGAGGGCTCAGGTGCCCACCTTCTGGCCCCTCCGAGTAGGTTCTGCAAGTAATAGGGGAGGCCTGGGAGTGCCCTCTCTGCACAGGGGCTGGCCAAGAGCTGACTTTGTGATCTTCTTAGAGAGAATCATCTTCAGAATTCTGAAGTCCAGGCCTTGCTGCAGATAACTCCGTAGTCAAAGACGATGGCCTTATTGTCGTGGATTTCATCCTGATGTTCCTCCCCACATCAGCACCATCTGCGGAGTCGACTGAACGGGGATAAACGTGGTCTCCACCCCTGGGGTCTGAATCTGAGTCCCCCATTCGCAAAGCATTTAGTCTTCCCAGCTAACACTTCTAATAGTCTTGTGCCAGGTATTGCTCTGCGGGCGTTACCTGTATGCACTCTCTTAGCTCTCCACAGTCCTGGGAGATAGGGGCTATCGACAGCAGGGAAATCTGGTCTGAGTGTAGGGAGATTAATGACGATCATGTGGCTGGTAAGAAGCAGGGCTCGGGTCGGACCCAAGCTATTCAAACCCCAGGTGGTTTTCATGGCCTGTGCACTTGAGAACCACTATTTTATAACACTGCACTTGTTCCCTTCTTGTCTCCTTTTCTTTTTATTATTTTTGTTTCTTGGGCTATACCAGTGGTGCTTTGGGGCCACTCTCAGGGGTGCTCAGGGGACCATGTGGTGCTGGGGATTGAACCCAGGGCTTCTGCATGCAAAGTATGTGCCTGGCTCCTTTGGGCTATCTCCCTGGTCTTATTTGTATTATTTTAAATAGTGCTTCTAATAATCTAATTATAAAAGATCTGCTTATATCAGAATACTTAGAAAATTTAGAAAAGCACACAAAAAAAAGAAGAAAATAAAGCAACCCTCTAGATAGTAGATGGCCCTGAGCATATTGGTGAGCCTGCTTGGTCACATTCAGAACTGTCACTCTTCTCTAATGTCATTTCATATACTTCTGTACATATTGATACTGGCTGGAATGTGCCCTTTTACTGGGAGATGCTATATGGGGATCAAACCCAGTCAGCTTTGTGTAAGACAAGTGCTCTACCCACTGTACTATCTCTCTAGTCCTAAGCACTGGCTTTCTGCTATCCTTACCCCCTTCCCATCCTGTTTTTGGATACCATCTGACTGTGCTCAGGGCTTACTCCTGGCTCTGTGCTCAGGGATCACTCCTGGTGGGACTTAGAGGACCATATGCAGTGCCAGTGATTGAACCTATGTCAGCCATGTGTAAGGCAAGTGTCCTGTCTCTGCTGTACTATCTCTCCAGTCCCTAGATCCTGGCTTCTTAAGCTATGGGTCACTGTGGGGATCACATTACTTCTTAAAATTCTGTTTTAGAGAGAAATAGGTGTATAGGTGTGTGATTTGCATGTAGGAGGACTGGGTTTGATCCCTGGCACTGCAAGGTCCTGAACACCAAGCTAGAGTAGCCCCCAAGCATCGCTCAGTGTGACCCCAAACCACCCCACCTCAAATCTTGTCTATTATTTTTCTGTTTTTCAATTTTGTCATACCCAGCATTGCACAGGGCTGACTCCTGGCTCTGAGCTCAGGGATCACTTGTAGTGATGCCCAGGGGATCATATTGGATGCCAAGACTTGAACCTAGGTTGGCTGTGTGCAAGGCAAGAACATTACCTGCTGTGCTATCACTCAGACTACTCAAATTTTGTTTAAAAATTTTTTTTTGGTCGGGGAAGTCCATACCTGGCAGTGTTCAGGGCTTACTCTTGACTCTGTGCAGAAGGATCACTCCTGGCAGTACTCGAGGGACTATATGCAATGCCAGAGAATTGAACCCAGGTTGGCTTCTTGTAAGGCAAGCATCAGACCCGCTGAACCATCTCTCCAGCTTTAAAATAAATGTATTCATCTTTTATTATCTGTTTATGTTTGATTTGTGTATTTAGCCTGGCAAGCTACTCGTGGCATATTTGATATGCCAAAAACAGTAACAAGTCTCACAATGAAGATGTTACTGGTGCCCACTCGAGCAAATCTATGAGCAACAGGATGATGGTGATGGTGATTTATTGTATATACTGAAGTCACATAAAAATTTCGCTGGTAAGAGCTGGAGAGATAGTACAATGGGTAGGATTCTTACCTTGCATGCATTTGACCCAGGTTCAATCCCTGGCATCCCATATGGTACCCCCAAGAACTACCAGGACTAATTCCTGAATGCATAAACAGGAGTAACCCCTGAACATTGACGAGTGTGACCCAAAGGCAAAAGTTTTTTTTCCCTGTCAAAAATGAGTTGTGAGGGCTGGAGTGATAGCACAGCGGGTAGGGCGTTTGCCTTGCACACGGCCGACCCAGGTTCGAATCCCAGCATCCCATATGGTTCCTTGAGCACCGCCAGGGGTAATTCCTGAGTGTATGAGCCAGGAATGACCCCTGTGCATCGCCGGGTGTGACCCAAAAAGCAAAAAAAAAAAAATGAGTTGTGAGTGGAAAACGCCCTACTCTAAGTTCCCTCCTCTTTGAAAGTATGATTGGTCTCTGTGTTCCCAGGGTTTCCTCATTAGGACAACAGTGTACTCAAGGCACATAAAATACAAAGAACTCAATGCTTTGTATTGATACAGAACTGGGAATGGAATTACTTGGTCAAAGGCACATACCTGCGGGTCTAGGAAAGTAGCTCAAAGGTCTGGAGTACATACTTGGCATGCACGAGACTTTTAAGTCATGGATATTTAAAAAGGACCCTTTTTTAAAATCTCCATCACCCCATATAGTCCCCCAAGCCAGAACTAATTCCTGACTGTAGAGTCAGAAGAAACTCTGAGCATCATTGCCAGAGCCCTCCCCCCAAGAAAATTAAATTAAAAATAAAAAGCTGGAAAGACCCAGGAATACACCTGAGCACTGGAGGGCTAGAGAGACAGTACAGCGGGTAGGGTGTTTGCCTTGCATGTGGTCTACTGGGGTTTGATCCTCGGCATTCCGTATGGTCTCCTGAGCACTTTTGGGAGTGATTCCTGAGAGCAGAGACAAGAGTAACTGCTGAGCATCACTAGGTGAGTTCCCAAACAATGCACCCCCCCCCCCCGTGTTGAGTCTGGAAAGAATCAGAGGGTACATTTCTTGTCTTGAATCTGGCTGACCCTTGTTGGATCACTGGTGCCCCAGATGGTCTCCCAGCACCTCCAGGAGAGACCCCCCTGAGCAGAGAGCTAGGAATAAATTCTGAACACTGCCAAGTGTAACTCCCAGCCCCTGCCCCATAAAAACAAAGCACCCTTTTAATGAAGCTTATTACCTCTACAGAAAAGTGCACACATTTTAAGGTACAATGTTGCCCCATCTCTATATATTTAACACACACATGTGAACTCAACACCCAGATTCCCACATGGGCCATAATCTGCACCCTAGAGTTCCCTTGGCACATGCATAAGGATTCTCATATATGTTGTCAAATTACCTCCACAAAGTTGATTATTTGTCGCCTTTTAGTTTTCTCACTGAAGACTGATACAAAATGCTGAAAAGCAGAGTGGGTGAAAACCATCTGGAGTGAGGCAGTGAGAGAGGGACCCTGATTGTCCCACTGGGGCGGTGAGACAGACTCCCTTCAGGGTGGGAAAGCTGGTCCCAGGACTGGGGTCAGTGGATGGTTTGCGCTCTAATTCGTTTAAGGAGTTTCAAGAAATGAACCTTTCTAGCTGCTGCTGCTTCTTGAGGCAAGCCATCTGCTTATTTGGCACAAAAGGAAAATACCATATTGGGCCTGGGGAGATTGCTTAAATGGCTGGAGCACACGCTTTGCATCTGGGACCCGAGGTCAATTTTGGCACCACGTGGTCCCCTGAGTACCTCTAGGAGTGGCCTCCCAGAGCATTATGCTGGGAGCAGCCCTTCCCAGCACAGCTGTATAGAAAGACAGAATGAAAAGTCACTTCTGGGACTACAGGTTCTAGTTACATGCTTCAGGGGTAACCAGTCTTGGATCAATGCTGTGTGTTCTTCCAAACACTGATTAGGTGTATATGAGGACATATGGATCTTTTTTTTAGCTTTTTGCTTTTTTTTGGGGGGGTGGGTGGCACACCTGGCAATGCTCAGGGGTTATTCCTAGCTATACACTCAGGACTACTTCTGGTGGTGCTCAGGAGACCATATGGGGTACCAGGGTGGCCATGTGCAAGGTAAACGCCCTTCCTGCTGGACTATCACTCTGTCCCCTGGTGTTGTTTTTCTTTTTTGAGGGGGGAGGTACACCCAATGATACTGAGAGGTTACTCCTGGCTCTGTGCTCAAAGGACTATCTGGGATACTGGGGATACTGGGGATATCTTGCACTAGGTGCAAGGCAAATACCATACTTGCTATACTATCTCTCTAGCCCCCAAACTTATAGATCTGGGACCAGAGAGATAGTACAGGGTCAAGAGCACTTCCCTTATATGTGACCAACCCAGATTCCATCCCCGGCATCCCATAGAGTCCCCTGAGCCTGTCAGGAGTGATCTCAGAGCACAAAGCCAGGGGTAAGTCCTGAGCATAACGGGTATGGCACAAAACCAAAAAATAAAGAAGAGGTTACAGATCTGTCTAGACTCATTCTACCTATAGTAATTGCTTTGTGCATTTTGTTCACACAACACTTGGGTTTTTAGGATATATAATTTTTGTTATGTTTGGGTCACACCTGGTAATGCCCAGGAAACTGTTTCTAGCTCTGTGATTATGGGTTGCTTCCAGAAGTGCTTGGGTACTGGGGTTTAAAACTGGACCTTCCTCATAAAAGCATATACTCTACCTGTTGAACTCTCTCTCTTGTCCTAGGATAGCTTTTATGTATTTTTTAAAAAGTATTTTTTATTGAGGTACCATAATTTACAAAGTTATTCATAGCACCCAACTTCATAATCATCAATGATCAAATTCTATGTGTACAATTTTCCAACATCAATCCCATCACCAGTATCAGAAACCACTCCTCGCCTGGGCTCTGGGACCGTATGGGGTACCAGGGATAGAATTCGGGTCAGCCGCATGCAAGGCAAATGCCATAACCTCTGTACTATCACTCTGGCTCCACTTTTTATGTATTAATACATGTAGCTTCTACTTTATTCTTTTCATTGACTACATGCTTAATTTACAACATAGATGATCCCCAAACGATGATCATTTTGGTCATTATCTGTAGCTGCTGAACAAGTACCTACTTGTTTCTGTGTGCATAGATTTTGTCACCTTGCAGTATTTACTTTGGGGTAAATGACTTGAAAATTGGTATCAAGGGTCTGTGCACTTAAAATTTTGAGAGATATTGTTATATACCTACACCCTAATGATAGGGATGCCAATTCCCTTATTCTCCACACATTAGCAAGGATTTCATTTAATCATTATTTTTGTCTTTTTGTGTCACACCCTGTGATGCTCAAGAACTCCTTCTGGCTCTGTGCTTGACGATTTCTTCCAGAGGTGTTCTGTGGATCAAACTTGGTCTTTTTGCATATGCACAGACCCTCAATTTTTTTATCTATCTATCTATCTATCTATCTATCTATCTATCTATCTATCTATCTATCTATCTATCTATTTTTTGGGCTACACCCTGTGGTGCTCAGGGCTTACTCCTGGCTCTGCATTCAGGAGTCACTTCCAGTGGTACTTGGGGGACCATGCCAGGTGTCAAACCCAGGTGAGCCGTGTGCAAGGCAAACACCCTACGGGGCTCCGGAGCCTAGGGGCCCCAGTATTTCTTTTGGGCCTTTACTATAGACCTTTAATATTTGTGGGTAAATAAATATTGGAATTGGGAGCTAAGCAGAGGCAGCTGGGCCATGC
Organism: Sorex araneus; assembly: GCF_027595985.1. NCBI lineage: Eukaryota > Metazoa > Chordata > Mammalia > Eulipotyphla > Soricidae > Sorex > Sorex araneus. The sequence goes on along the minus strand of NC_073304.1, from coordinate 190,898,764 downwards.
CAGACCCAACGGAATAACTGTCACTGTCACTGTCATTCCATTGCTCATCGATTTGCTCGAGCGGGCACCAGTAATGTCTCCATTGTGAGACTTGTTACTGTTTTTGGCATATCGAATATGCCACAGGGAGCTTGCCAGGCTCTGCCGTGGGGGCGAGATACTCTCGGTAGCTTGCCGGCCTCTTCGAGAGGGGTGGAGGAATTGAACCCAGGTTGGCCGTGTGCAAGGCAAACGCCCTACAAGTATTGTATACTCTGTAGTTTCAGAGTTTACTGCCCTTGCTAACTCTCCTGGAACAATCAGAATGAGTTGTGTAGTCCTTGTAGGCCAGTTTGCACAAGTTCTCCTCTTGCAATTTTTATTTTTTTGGTCATCCTCTTGCTTTTCAAAACTTGTGCAATGGGAAATTCAATGTAACCCTTGAGATAGTCTGGGAGGAAGTGATCTGTGGGTTGTAAATCACAATGCAGAAGTTAGATGCCATTTATCTTCATGCTGAGGTAGGGATTCCTGACCAGTGTGGGGGTGCTGGCTGGGGTGAAGGCACCCTGTTTTCCCGCCTTCCTCCTTCTCCTCACCTAATGTATAAAGGCAGCTCACCCACCCGACCCTCTGGCGACAAGGAAACTAAAGCAAATGTTCCAGGCATGGAGCTGGAAACGGCCAGCGGGGCTGAGTCCCAGGGGTCCCTTCTGGAGCTGGCGCCCTCAGCGTGGAGTTGGGAAGGACAGGCTGATCTAATAATCCAGTACCCGCTTCTCTGGGGGCATCTGTTTCCTGAGCTTCCTGTAACTGCCTGTGCCTGCGCCCGGGAAAGGCTCTTGCTCATCTTTCTGCTCCCGCTGGTCACTGCGAGGGAGAGGACAGAGCTTCTTGCAGAGGAAACCGCAGCCCCTCTTCCTCTCGCTGCCCGCAGGGTCTGGCAGGGCCCAGCTGCCTCCACTTAGCTCCCAGCTGGCCTGCTCGACTTTGTTTTGGTTTGTTTAGTGTTTGGGTCACACCGAGCAGTGATGCTCAGGAGTTACTTTTTACTCTGCACACAGGAAATAGTCCTGACCATGCTCGGGGGACCATGTGGATGCTGAGGATCCAAACCTGGATTTCCCCTCCAAGCCTATGTTTTCTGCGTGCAAAGCAAGCGCCCTCCCTGCTGTATTATAGCTCCAGGCCCCTTTCTCCGCTTTTCTTTCCCCTAGTGCTCATACTGCAGGGAGGACTCTGTGTGTGTGTTGGGCGCGGGGGGGAGGTGCTCCACCTGGGTTTGGGATTCTGGGACTCACCTTTAGCTGCTACCAGGAACACCTGCAGATCTCCACGATGGAAGGCAGAACCTTGAAACTTGGTGGCCCAAAGTGGGCTCAGGAAAAGGGCACAGAGCCACCTGGGCAAGAAGGCACCCATCGGGTCTTGGTGTTCTCCCATGCCCTGTTGTCTCCAGCTATTGAGCTGAGCAGGGCTCTCGTGGCCTTAATTTTCCCATCTGTGAAATGGGCACACTCTCAGTCATCTGCTTCTGTGGGCTTCAGAATCAGTGAGGGCAGGTTTGATTAGAGGGTCGTAATAGTGGGGTGGAGTGGGGGGGGCTGAGAACCCAGAGGCTGTGTACACTGAGCTCTGCTGCTCAAGGGCTGCCTGTCCCCCTCTGTGAATTGGGGACCTTCAGAGAAGCAGGCGACACTGAGAGAGCTGAACTGTGACGTTAGCACTGGCCCATGGCAAAGTCACCCACTCAGGCTCTGCCCCTGGCTCCCCTGTGCCCCTGCTTGTGGGCTCTGCCCTCTGACCCCCCTCTCCCCCTCTGACCTCCCTTCCCCACCCAGGGATCTGAGCAAGCACTCAGGTCTGGGAGGAAACTGGGCTATGCCTAGGGAGGAGGCTTGCCCCAGCCTCCCAGCGCGCTCCCCTCTCTCTCTTTTTCAAACTACAGCCCTTCCCAGAGAGCCCAGGAACCCCTCGCCAACCCCCGCCCCCACACACGTAAGAGGAACCGGGGTCCAGGCCCATGGGATGCTGCTGGGGTCTGAGGCCAGGGTGGGGTTTGTAGTTGGTTATAACCACGACGACTTCCCAGAGAACTTGGGAACATTGTGCTGGATGTTTGCTCTTATCTGCAGCCCTGGGGGTGGGGGCGGGGGGTCAGTGGCAGAGGAGGGGACCAAGGGCCCCGGGTCGTGCAGTCACTTGCTGGAGGTCACCCCTGGAGTGCTGAGGAACATGCACGAGGCCCTGACTCGCTGACTCATTGGTCTCTTGGGGCTCAGAGAGTAGACATGGAAAGCCATCTGCGAGCCTCCTTGTCTGAAGGTCCCTCACTCTGTGGTCAGGGCCCCCTGTAAGGGTCATGCATGCCCGTGGCTTTGGGGGAGCTAGGGTGTTGCGACCCAGGCCCCGCCCTGCTGGTGTGGGTTGGGCGTTGCTGTTTCGTTCCTTTGTGCACGTCCACCTGAGTGAGCTTGCAGGCACATGTGTGATGGGGATGGATATGTGAACGTCTGCATCCCTGTGTGAGCATGCGTGGTCTGACAATGAGATGACGGTGTATGTCCACGGGGGTCCAGTGCCATGTATGAGCAGACATGTGTTGCCACTTGTTGCTGCAGCAGTTCTGTGTGTCGGGCTGGTCTCTGTGCCCCGTGTGTGTGTGGGTCCAGCTGCTGTCTTCCCAGGCTGCAGGGCTCCTGAGCCCCCCAGCCAGCCCTCTCTGTCCTTCTCAGCACCCTAGTGAGACTCCTGAACCCTTCTTGAGTTCCAGTAAGGCAGGGCTGGGTGGTGTAATGGGCCGGCCGAGCCCCTTCCGGAGTTGCGGGTTCCTTTCTGGGTGTGGACAAGCTGCCCTCTGTGACCTCCCTACTGCCTTGTCTGCTGCCTGTGTGAGAGCAGGGCACACCTCCGGGGACCAGGGCCTCACCCACAGGAAGTGCGGGGTGGAGTCAGGCGGGGACGGGCTATGCTGCTGGCTGTCTTGTGCCCTGGTCCCCTTACTTGCATCGCAGTCCACAGCCCCAGGGACATCACTGGGCCCTTGGGCCCGACGCCACACCATGTTTGGCAGGAAGCGCAGTGTCTCCTTTGGGGGCTTCGGATGGTGGGTGCCAGGTGGCAGAGCGGTCGAAGGGGTGGGAGCGAGTGAGTCGCGCGTGTTGCTCTGCTTGACTGGGGCATGGCGCCGAGAGGGAGATGGAGGGTCCTGGCCGGGGTGTCCGCTGCAAAGCATTTCCTCATGCTCTCTCTCTGCACGGTCTTCTCATGCTATGCTTGCGTGTGACTGCGTGTCTGTGCTTGCGTGGGCCTGTGCATGTGCTCCTGTGTGAGTCTGTGATGGCCGCGCGTGTGGGAGGTGGGGGCCCGGCTGGGGGGGTGTGCCTGTGTGTGTGAGCACGCGTGTATGCTCGTTTCTGAGCAGCCCCTTCCTGTCAAGGCTCTGGTCTGTGTGTGCTGCTGTTACACCCCTTCCCGGGATCCCCTGCGCCTTCAGACCAGGGAAGGTCTGGTCCGTGGGGCCTTTGGGCTGTGTCCTTCTGGGGGGGCACGGTGGTGAGAGGAGGGTGCATGCCTGTTTCCAGAGAAGTCTCTTCTCCCGCTCTGCGTCCCACAGTAGTCAAGTCTAGCTCTGTCAGAGCAGGAGCACCGAGCCTGCATGCCAGCCTCTAGCCTGGCCCGAAGGGCTAAACTCAGCAAAGGGGAGAGTCCTGCAGGGCCCAGAAGGTGGGGTCAAAACTTGTCTCTCAGACCCAGAGCGATGAAACATTGGATAGGGTGCTAGCCTTGCATGCGGCCGACTTGGGTTCGATGTCCACATTCCATATGCCCCCCTGAGCACCGCCAGGAGTGATTCCTGCGTAAAGAGCCAGGAGTAACCCCTGAGCATCGCTGGGTGTGACCCAAAAAGCCAAAAAACCAACCAAACAAACAAACAAAAAAAAAACCCTTGTCTCTGGTCCCCAGCTGCTGGCAGCTTCTCCCCACAGGGGAACAGGGTCTCGCGGTTTGTATTATCAGTTTCCTTTCAGCCTTGGAACCTGGGGCGTTGTCAGTAAAGGTTCCTGCTGCTGAGAGCAGGCGTGTGCTAGAGTGGGCAGCTGAGGGGGTCCTAGGAGAATAGGGAAGGGGGCACCAAGGTCAGCGTGGAGGGGCTCTCTTCCCCTCCCCTTGTGTGTGCACTTTGTTCATTTACTTTTGAGTGACACCTGGCCTGGCAGTGCTCAGGACTTACTCCTGGCTCTGTGCTTAGGGACACCCCAGGGGGACCATCTGGGACGCTGGGGGTTGAACCCGGGTCCGTTGCATACAAGGCAGACATCCTACCCTCTGTGCTATTGCTCTGGCGGTCCTGTGTGTGTGTGGGTTTGTGTGTTCCCTTCTTTTCGGAAAGTGCCCTGCAGGGAGGGATTTGAAGCGCTGGGCCAGAGCATTGTGGCCTGGTGCCAGAGTCACATCCTCCCTTGTGTCTGGGCCCAGGAGGAGCTGCTGCTGGGTGGATCGTGAGTTTGGACCAGGTAGGACTCTCCTGGTCCAGGTCAGGCAGGTGAGGTGGGCTTGCGCATCCTGCAGGGCCAGGCAGCGAGTGGGCCTCTGAGGCCCGCCGGTGTGGGCAGGCAGAAGGCACAGAAGGAATGGTCAGGAGGTGTTTATGGAATGGCTAGTGAGGCATTTGCTGTGATGACATTTGACTTGTGGTTGGGGCGGGGGTGGGATACACGGAGGGTTGGGGTGGGCAGAAAGAGGAGCAGCTATGCACTGGGGCATCATCTGGGGGTGACTGACCGTCCTAGAGCTCTGGTCCACCCAGGCTGTCGACGATGGTGGCAGTGGAAGTCCTACTGGGAGCCAGAGTGGAGGGCCCCGGGCATCAGGTGGGAAGGTGACGAGAGGCTGGAATGGGGCAGACAGGTTGCCCGAGCCCAGGTGCTGCTTGTGCCCACGCGGCGAGTGGTGAGCACATGTATTGCCCGCATCTCCCCTCTTGAGATGTGTGCTTTCAAACCTAGTGTTGGGGTGTGTGTAGGGGCTCTCTCTGCTTTTGGAGAAGCCCGCGTTCTCTCTTGAGCGCATTACTCTCACTTTCTCTTCCGCCTCCCCCTTCCTAAAACCCTCTAAGTGAAATCTGTTTAACTTCAAAAAAAAGGAAAGAAAAGGGAAAAGAAGAGAGCCATGGCTCTCTAGCCTCAGATGCACCCACCCAGGCCCGCCCCCAGCCTGGGAGCCTGTGGACAGGCTGCTGTGGAGGTGGAGTTGGGGGTGCAGGATGGGGTGGCCTGGTGGTCAGTGCAGGACGGCCAATCTGGGAGTCTGGGTTATGGTGCCAACTCCCCGTGATTCACGGAGGGGCACAGGGGAGCACGACCCTCTCTGGTCTCAGGTTCCCTGGGTGTGAGTGGGGACTATGGCAGGAGAGGAGGGTCTGCATCTCAGATGGGGCTGTGTTTGTTTTGTTTTGGGACCACACCCAGCAATGCTGAGGGGTTCCTCCTGGCTTTGCACTCAGGGATCACTCCTGAAAGGCTCAGGGAAACATAGGATGGCGGGGATCAAACCTGTGTGCAAGGCAAGTGCCCTACCCGCTGTACTATCTCTCAGGCCCTCAAATGGGACTCTCTGCCCAAAAAGATCCCGGGGGGGGGGGGTCAGGCAAGGGAAGGTATTTGCCTTTCTCAGAGCCAAAATGTGTTCAATCCCCGGCACCCCATATGGTCCCCTGCACTGATCAGGACTGATTCATGAGCACAGATTCAGGAGTTCACCCAGAGTACAATGGGGGTGGCCCCAAACACAAAAGCAAAAACAAAAAAGGGTGGGAGAGCAGGAGTGGAAGCCCCAGGGACGGGTCTTAGGTGGGGTGCAGGGAAGAAACCCAGAGGATCTGAGCTAACTCCTGGGGGTGTGTTTTGCGTTGCTACCAGCCACTGAGAGCTGATGGTGCTTGAAGAGCCAAAGGGCCAACTCCTGGTCTCAGGACCTGGTGCAGACTTGTGATTGTGGGGGCCCCTTGGCCTGCCCCAAACTCCCCAGCGTTGACCCACCCTTACCACTGCACCCAGCAGTTGTGCACGTGTGAGGCTCTGGCAGGTCAGACATGGGGGTGGGTGTCGGGGTGGAGGGAATGTTCCGGGTATTCCGGGGTGTCACACATCTTCGAAGTGGTGATGATTTTGGTGGCCTTGATGGTGATGTCCTTGTGCGCGGTGGGGCTGGGGACACTGGTGGGGATGGGGACTGGACAATGACAGTGAGCTGGTGCTGGTGCTGGTGGAACCCCTAAACAAGGGAAGACACAGTGGGGGAACTCTGCCCACTTTCTGTCACGGGAGAGAGGAAGGGGCTCTCTTGCCAGCTATGACGGCTGGCATATGCTGGGGGTAAAAATAGCAACGGAGCAGCCTTCCTGTCTGCCCGCAGGGCGGGTGTGGGCTGGCATTGGGGGCTGGCTGCCGGGACAGTCTGCCACCACCTCCATCTCCCCAGCTCTCTTCTTCTGGGCCGCACAACCCCGCTTGCTGGGCACCCTCCAGCATCTTGTTGTCTTCTTGTTCTGCCCACGAGTGGGACCTGGGGGAACTGGACGCTCCTGGAAGCGGGTGGACAGGGTGTGCTAAGGGGGCTGGAAAGCCGGGTGGACAGGGTGTGCTCAGGGGGCTGGCGGCTTTCCAAAGAGAGGTGCAGTCTGGTGGCTAATCATACAGTGGCCGTGGAGCTGCGTGCTTGGGTTGCAGAGTTCCCTGGGGAGAGGGGCGTCATGCAGGGAGACACCCCCAGTGCCTCCCAAGCTCCTGAGTCTGGACTCAGATCCCTAGATTCACTCCCAGCCAGTGGTGTTTCAATCCTTCCAAGCCTCAGTTTCCTCAAGTCTCAAATGAGAAAGGGCAGGGATGTGGCTCATGAGATGGGGCACCTGCTCGTAGGAGTAAGACCTTGAGTTTGTTCCCCAGCACTGCACGGTCCCCTGGGCACCTCCAGGTAAGCCCTGAGCCCCCCGCAGCACAGCCAGGCCCGAGCACCACCTCTGAAGGAGCTAAAGCAGGAAGACTAAGACTCCCCTCCCCCAGGGTCACACGTGTTCCCTGGGTGCACAGCCCCGCTCTTCCTGGCCGGAGGAGAACTGCCTCTGGTAGCAGCTGACCCAGCAGAGCCTTAGTCTGTGGGTTTGGGAAGGCCTGGGACCCTGCCTGCAGATACCCGGGACGGTCTTCTACTCCAGCACTGACCAAAGCCCTTTCTTGCTTTTCTCTGGCAGGATTGACAAGACCATGCTGGCGAGTCTGAAAGTCAAGTAAGTAGTCGCTTCCTGTTCTGTAAGGGTTGGAGAGGGCAGATGGATGCTCCCTGGGTCTCTCTCCCCAGTGTGGGAGACACCAGTGGAGCTCTCGGGTTTGCCTGCATCTCTGGCTCAGTCCAGGGTTTTCCTGATTGGACCAGGCTGGAGCAGGCTGTGCATTCCTGCGGTGTCGGGGGCAAGGCAGAGGCTGGGATGGAAGCAGCAGATGCTAGAATGGTGGGGGAATGTATGTACTGGGGGGCTTTCAGGGTGCAGCATAGGGGTGTAACATACAGAATGATGGTGTGTGTGTGTGTGTGTGTGTGTGTGTGTGTGTGTGTGTGTGTGTGTATGCGTGAGTGTCTGGTTGGCTCCTAAGTCATGTGTTAACAAACATGGCCCCCAGGCCCCAGGACTTTCGGCAGCTTTCAGTTCCAGATCTGGAGGTCTGGGAATCGTCTGCCTCGGTTTCCCCCATGTCTGCTTGTCTGTCGGAGGCAGCCTGAGCAGGCCCACCCTGGCAGCTCTGCCCTCACCTCCTTTAGTTTTTTGCTGTGTGTGTTTTTGGCCAGTTTGTTTTGCTTGCTTCCTGATCCTCTTTCCCCCTGGAAATGAGTGCAAGCGGCTCTCATTGTGTCCCTCCACTGGGTGATGGGCGCTGGCAACCCGCAGCTCTAATTGAGTAGACTGAAAAGGAAGCACACTGTAGGAGGAAAAAAAAAAATCATGGGGCACTAGCACAAGCTATTGTCCTGCCATGTGGGGAGCAGCTCGTGCACCAACCGTTTCTCTCCCATGAGCCTCTTCTTTTGGAAGTGGCTCCTCTGCCGCGTTTCTGGAGCTGGCCCCCCCTCGCCCTGCCGATCGATCGGCCACCAGCACTGGACAAGGCTTCTCACTCTGTGGTGTTTTAACAGAAGGCTGGGGGTGGGCAGTTAGCCGGACACGGATGGACAGCAAGCTGTCTCTCCTGCCCTCTGGAGTTTCCATTCTCTCTGTTAATTTGAAACTGGGAGAGCAGTGGGAGCCGTCCTGGAAGACTGCCTGAAGGAGGTGGTTTTGAAAGCAACTCTTAATTTGTTGTTTGTTTGGGGGCCACACTGGTGGCGCAAGGGGCTTCTGGCTCTGTGCTCAGGGCTCACTCCTGGCAAAGCTCAGGGGACCATAGGTGGTGTTGGGGATCAAATTCAGGTAGGTTGTGTGCCAGGCAAATGCTCCACCCACTGTACTATCTCTCCGACTCTTTCCTTTCTTTGGCCCAGTGGAGAGCAGAGCTCCTCTGCACCCGGGATGGTAGGGATGAGGAGGAATAACCAAGGGGAGAGGAGGGGCCAAAGTGTTTCCTTTCCTGCTTTCTTGGGAGACCTATTTCAATTTCTTTCTTTTTCTTTCTTCATTGTCCTTTGGGTCGGGGGACCATATGTAGTACCAGGGAATCAATCTGGGCTCGGCCACATGCAAAGCAAGTGTCCTACTCTCTGGTTCAGTTTCATAAGTGTTTGTTGAGGCCCTGCTTGTTTTAACTGGTAAAGATAATATTTGGCAGACTGGTGAAATTGGTCATCTGGAAATGGAGTTAAGCGCAGGGGGCACATGGCACAGTGTTGAGAGCAGAGTTGTAGTGGGGGGCTCTGGATTTCTGGGGGATAGTTTGAAGACTCGGCATTGGACTTCATCACAATTTAAAAGCTTTTAGACTACAATGAACAGTATCAAGATAAAGAAAATCCGGGCTGGAGAGATAGTAAAGGGATTAAGGCACTCGCCTTGCATGCAGCTGACTCTGGTTCAATCCCCAGAACCACGTATGTCCCCCTGAGCATTGCAAGGGGTGATCCCTGAACACTGCAACAGGAGTCATCCCTCAGCACTGCTGAATGTGCTCCCCTTTGCCCCCACCAAAAATCAAGCGACAGACCAACTCATGGAATGGCAGAAAATATTTGGAAATCACATCTTAGGGACTCATTTCTAATATATTTATAAAGAACTCTTATCACTCAAAAATATAAGTAACAATAAAGAATGGACAGCTGGAGAGGTAGTTCAGGGTACTTGCCTGGCAGATAACTACCTAGAGTGATCCCAGAGCACAGGCCCAGGAGTAACCCAACACCCCTTGCCCCAGCGCCATTGGGTGTGGCCCCGGAACAAAACAAAAAATGAGTGAAGGATCTAAATAGACATTTCTCTGAAAAAGACATACAAATGGGCAGAAAGCACATGAAACCATCACTACCCATTAGGGAAATGCTCCTGGAGACCACTTTGAGATTCTCCATCACAACCATTAGTGTGACTAATACAGAATTCAGATAACAACACTCTGGGGAGGAGGGGGAGGCTGGAGCACGACGCTCAGCAGTGAAGGTGGCGCAGCTGCCGAGAAAACAGTCTGGGGCTCTCAGAGACTAAACATATGGCCAGCAACTCTAGTGCTTTTAAGACTAATTTTAATTTTTTTTAAAATTTTGTGTGCTTGGGCCTGTACCCGGTGGTGCTCAGGGCTTCTTCCAGCCCTGTGCTCACTCCTGGTGATGCTCGGAGGACCGTGTGGTACCAAGGATTGAGCCTGTAGCTCCTGTATGTGGAGCCTGTGTTCTACCACCCCGAGCCACCTCCCCGGTCCCCACAGTTCTGTTCTTGAGTACATACCCCAGGGAAGGGAAAGCACACGTCCCGCTAGGAACTTGCACATCGCTCTTCACCGTAGCCTCCGTCAGAAACAGAGATAATGCTGCCCATCAGCAGGTTGAAGGGATGGGGATAATACAGCATTTCCACACAATGGTTCCGTGATTTGACTATGACAGCGAATGAAGTACTGCTTCATACTCCGGCACGGATAGACGGAGAAACATGCAGAGTGAAAGTGGGCTTGAGAGGGGCCCTCTCAGCCTTGCTCCACGTGAGGGGCGAGCCTGACCGCTCGGTGCTTAGCCTGGTGATGCAGTGCTACTTCCCCAGAGGTACTCGGGGACACTGTTGGCTCTGCTAAAGAGACTGTGCACTGCCAGGGACCAAACTCAGGGCCTGTGCATGCTTGGCGCGTGCTCTCCCATTTGAGTGCTCTCTACTTCCTGTGTAAGATTTCTTTTCTGTGCCGTGTCTAGAATAAGCAGACCCACAGAGATAGAAACTAGATTAATGGTTTCCTAGGCTGGGCTGGTGGTGGTGTTTAGGGTGAATAAGGGGAATGAATGGTAAAGGATAGACGATAGAGGCTGTTTTTTTGGTTTTGTTTTGTTTTGCTTTTTGGGTCACACCTGGTGATGCACAGGGATTACTTCTGGCTTTGCACTCAGGAATTACTCCTGGAGGTGCGCAGGGGACCATATGGGATGCTGGGAATCGAACCCGGGTTGGCCACGTGCAAGGCAAACCCTACCCGCTGTGCTATCACTCCAGTCCCCAAATAGAGGCTGTTTTTTGATTAGTAAAAATCTTTTGGAACTAAGTGATGGTATTCACACTTGCAAATATGCTAAAAATAAAGGCGTTGGTTTCTATGTTTTATTTATTTTGGTTATTTTAATTTTATTTTTATTTTATTTATTCTGGGATCCCTCCTGGTAGGGCTTGGGGGACCCTATGGGTGCCCAGGGTTGAATCTGGGTTGGCCATGTGCAAGGCAAGCACCTTACTCACTCTACTTTCTCTCTAACAATGACTGTCACTATCACTGTCACTGTCATCCCCTTGCTCATCGATTTGCTCGAGTGGACACCAGTAACGTCTCCATTGTGAGTCTTGTTGTTATTGTTTTTGGCATATCGAATATGCCATGGGTAGCTTGCCAGGCTCTGCCGCGTGGGCAGATACTCTCAGTAGCTTGCTGGGCTCTCTGAGAGGGGCAGAGGAATTGAACCCGGGTTGGCCGCATGCAAGGCAAACACCCTACCCGCTGTGCTATTGCTCCAGTACAAACATGACTGTACATTTTAAAATATACTAAGTGACTAGGAGCTGGAGTGATAGTACAGGGGATAAGATACTTGTTTTACATGAGGCTGACTGGGGTTCAGTCCCTGGCACCATATATGGTCCCCTGAGCCCCACCAGGAGTAGCCCTGGAGTGCAGAGCCAGGGGTAAGTCATGAGCACTGCTGGATATGGCCCCCCAAAAGCAAAATAAAAGGTGATAGGAGCTATGGATATGGCTGATGTATGGAGAGCACATATCTTGCATGTTCAAGGTCCTAGGTTGATCCCTGTACCTTATGGCCTCATGAGCACTGCTAGGTGTAGCCCTTATGGTCTCCAGGCAGCACCAGACCTCAGCATTCCTGGCAATGGCTCCCCTAGAAATGGTGGACTCTATGGTATATAAATTACATCTCAATAAAGGTATTTAAAAGAGAGGGTAGAGAAGTAGTACAGAGGGTAGGGTGCTTGTCTTGCAACTTGATGATCTGGGTTCAACCCCCAGTACCCCATATGGTCCCCTGAGCACCATCAGGAATGATCTCTGACTGCAGAGCCACTAAGCCCTGACACCACTGGGTATGACAAAGAACCAAAGTGAGAGAGAAAGAAAGAAAGATGGATAGAGAGAGGTAGGGAGACAGAGAATGCTGGAGAGCTCATACAGAGTTAAAGCATTTACGCGGCACATTGCTGGCCTCAGTTCAATTCCTGGCACCACATATGTCCCCTACCCTTCTCCTGAGCCCACCAGAAGTGATCCCTGAGCACAGAGCCAGGAGTATCCCTGAATGCAGATTAATGTGGCCAAAACACATCCTTCCTCTGGAGGGGCGGGGAAGAGGTGGGGAAAGAGAGGGAGAGGGAGAGGGAGAGGTGTGTGTGTGTGTGAGAGAGAGAGAGAGAGAGAGAGAGAGAGAGAGAGAGAGAGAGAGAGAGAGAGAGAGCGCACATCTGTATGGCCTAGCTTGGGTCAGTTGTCTAAGCCCAGTTGTTCTAGCAGAAGAGATGGATGTTTAGTGGAGGAAATGCAACTGCTGAGGTCACCTCTCTTGAGGCCTGGTTAGTTCTCAGTGAAGTAAAGTAGCTTGTAAGCTGGGCAGACACTGATGGAAATTGTGCCCTTCTCTTCTGCCTTTCTGCTCTCCTCTTTTTTTCTTTTGGGGTGAGGGCGTGGTGTTTAGACCACAGCTGTGCTCAGGGATTACTCCTCATTCTGTGCTTTAGGGGCACTCCTGGAGGGTCTCCAGGAGCCAGCCATGTGCAATGCTGGGGACTGGGCCTGGGTGGGCCACACGGAAGGTCAGTGCCTTCTCCGTTGTTCCCTCTCTGACTCCCCTGCTCCACCTGCTGACAGTTTCAGGTGTGGGGTTCTGTCCAGAGACCCAGGAGTTGGCTGCCCGCTGCCAGGTCCATTAGGTAACCAATGCGCGGGTTCCCGAGGCCTGAGGTGCCTCCACTCCAGGACAGGCCCTGAGTGAGTAGGTTGGGTGCACTCAGCATGTGCCCGCTGTGGAGAGCTACCTCAGCTACAGCCTGTGCCTGGGGCTGCCTCTGCTCCTTCCCCTGCAGCCTGGCGTCCTGGGCAAGTGCTGGAGGTGGCCTGAGTAAGATCGCTGTGAAGAAGGGGCTCCTGGCCCCACCAGGCCCCAGCACCCAGCAGTGTGGGAGCCAAGTTTTATTGCAACCTCAGGCGCTCAGATTTCACAGCTGCCTGGAGAGGCTGCTTCCGTGTCTCTCTGCATGTCACACATGAGAAACGAAGGCTCAGGGAGGTTAGAAACATGGTCCAGGCCAACGGCGAGGAAGCCAGGCTTTGCCGTTAGAATCCAGTCTCTGCTTTCTGGCTGGAGCTGAGTCGTCCCTCACACCTGCCTCCTCACTTTTTATCCCTCTGGGAACCTGAGGCTTGTGTATGTAGAACCTGAATTCCACAGAGTAGTCTCTGCCTGCCCAGTGCCATGGAGAAGAGGCCTCTGGCTTTCCGGGGGGCCTATCCCCCAAAGGAAGGTCTAGGTCGAGTGGTTTCTGAGCTCAGGGATCACCTCCTTGTGTCTCAGCATATGAGGTGGTGTTGGGGATCGAACTTGGGTTAGCTGCATGCAAGGCAAGCACCTAACCCACCCAGAATCCAACTGTCTAATAGGTGGCCCCAGCTCCGACGTCTCCCCAGAGAGTGGAAGGTGTTGGGCACAACTGCCCTATTTCTTCCCCAGGAGAGGGAGGGAGAGGGCCTGGAGAGTGGGTCTGCCCCGCCTGGCCGGCAGCGCGTTCAGCTGTCCTGTGCTTTGGCCAGAAGACACTGCACAGCCACCTCTCTGGGTTTCGCCAGCCGAGATTCAAAGGGGCTGCACTGGCAGATGCAGACAGCGTGTCTCAGCGTGGGTTCCCTAAGTGAGGTAGCGGGGCAGCTGCGGTAGTCACTGGCCACACTAGAAAGCATAAACTCTTGCTCTGCCTCTGTCAAAGTCAGGGATCCCGTGGCCGCTCTATGAGAATCACACATGAAATCCAGGGCCACATTCTCGTCTCACTGGGGAGTCTGGAGTCCATTTCCTTTGACTCATGTGTTTGTGTCCTGTGGATTGCAAAACTCCTTGAAGAACAAGATGTTAGAACTTTCTGGGACTTAGTATTTTTGTTTTTGGCACACCCAGCAGTGCTCAGGGTTAACTTCTGGCTCTGTGCTCAGGGAACCCTGTGCAATGGAGGGCACAGTACATGGGTGAGCTGTGTGCAAGGCTGAGTGCAGAGCCAGGTGGATGTGTCCCCAAAACAACAACAACTGCACTGTCTGTAGCACTGTCATCTCATTGTTCATCGATTTGCTCGAGCGGGCATTAGTAACATCTCCGTTGTGAGACTTGTTGTTACTGTTTTTGGCATATTGAATATGCCATGGGTAGCTTGCCAGGCTCTGCCGTGTGGGCGAGATACTCTTGGTAGCTTGCCGGGCTCTCCGAGAGGGATGGAGGAATCGAACCCGGACAACAACAACAACAACAACAACAACAACAAAAATTGGGGTGTGTGAGACTATACCCAGCAGTGCTCAGGAGCACGTTCCTGGCTTGGTGCTGAGGAGGTGCCCGGGTTCTTCAGGGGACATGTGGTGCTGGGGTCGAACTCGGGCCTACTGCAAGCTAAGTACAATGCTTTGACCTTGAGCCATCTCCCTGGTCCTGTCCCGTTTTATTTTATTGTTTTTTTTGCCACACCCAGTGGTTCTCCTGGGCTAGCCTCGACTCTCTTCTCAGACATGAACCCTGGTCAACCTTGGGGTCCAGATGTGGTGGTTGGAATTTGAATCGGGGTCAGCTGCATGCGAGGCATTGCCTTCTCTGCTTGCTCCATTTTAGTCAACTAACTCTTCAACCCACCTTGGGCATCTGTTGAGGTTGTTAAGGGAAACTTGTTGAGGTTGGCAAGGGAAATTTGATATTTGTGGGGTGGTTAGAAGGAGGGATCAGTTTAGTTAATATTTATGGGATACCTATATTCCTGGACTGAGCGACAGCACAGCGGATAGGGCGTTTGCCTTGTATGCGGCTGACCTGGGTTTGATTCCTCTGTCCCTCTCGGAGAGTCCAGCAAGCTACTGAGAATATCCCACCTGCACGGCAGAGCCTGGCAAGCCACTCGTGGCATATTTGATATGTCAAATACAGTAACAGTAACAAGAAGTCTCATAATGGAGACGTTACTGGTGCCCGCTCGAGCAAATTGATGAATAACGGGACAACAGTGAGTGCTACAGTGCTATCTGTATTCCTAGGTGTAGGGTTATAGGCTACAGGAATAGCTATATTCCTAGCCCGGTGCTCGGGGAAGCAAAGAAGAGCTCCCAGCCCCGCAGTGAGACAGTCACAGACAGATGTGACAGGTGCTAACAGAGTTGTCCTCAGAGGATGCAGGAGGCTTCTGGGGCCTTGGCAATGCCTGAGCCATGTCCAGGGTGAGTGAGGTCAGCCTGGAGAAAAGCAAGCACCCCAGATAGCCACAGGCAGCCAGGCGAGAGTGACACGGGGGTGGCGAGACCTGTGTGCAGTTCTTATTGTCAGACAGCACAGAGGGCAGGAATGTGGGAGCAGGCTGGGCCAGTTCTAGGGGTGCAGGAGAACTGTGTGGAAGGCTGCATTGGCTTCTTCTCAGATGACTGGAAGCCACGAAGAAGGTTCTGATGTGTGTGTGTGTGTGTGTGTGTGTGTGTGTGTGTGTGTGTGTGTGTGTGGTGGTGGTGGTGGTGGGGAGGGGAGGAGGGCAGGTCACACCCAGTGATGCTAGGGGTTACTCCTGGCTCTGGGCTCAGGAATTACTCCTGGCGGTGCTCGGGGGACCATGTGGGATGCTGGGGTTTGAACCGACTGCATGCGAGGCAGATGCCCTACCCGTTGTGCTATCGCTCCTGCTGGTTGGTTGTTTGCGTGTTGGGGAATCGGCCCAGGTCTGCACATACGTGTGGCATGTGCCCTGCTGCTGAGGCACACGTTCAGTTCTCATAGAGGGATTTTGGGTGGGAACTAATCTGAGGCCCAGGTCCTCTTGGGCCCTCACTGGAGAACTCAGAGTCTGGGGCAGGGCCAGTGGGTTGGGGAGAGGGGATGGACTGGAGAGCTGTGCGTGGAACGGAAGCTCCCCAGGAGCTGGCATTGGTGGGGGACGTGAAGGTCAGGGTGAAGGTGCTCAGATTTCCAGGTGAACCCTTGGTGGATGCGAGTCCTCATTTTTGAAAATGTGTGAGTGTGTGTGGGTGTTGGGTAGTTGGGGGGGAAGGAGAAGGCTCAGAATACACAGAAAGGATCTTAGTCCCCCCACCCCCTGCCTCCCTGTGGCTGGTTTTGTCCATCGCCTTGACCTCCCTCCCACCCCTTTAGGAGACAGAGGGCTGGCAACATATTTTTATCGTATTGATTTTCCTTCCCCCCTCCCTTTGTCATCATTGTTCTTGGATGTCACCCACTGGGTTGTGGGGCTCACACACACGTGCTTGTGGTGTGTGTAAGTGTGGGGGGGGTCATGTGGTGATGGCCCCGGGGTCTGCCGCATCGGTGCTACTGGGCTGGCACTCAAGCATGTGGGGTGTTGCTGGGGATCGCACCGCTGGCCTGGTGAACTGTGCTGAACTGTGCCCAGGCCCGGGAGCAGCGGGTCAGGCAGAGCCTCTCCCTGTCCTTGCAGGCCAAGCAGGTGGGGGTCCTGACCCAAGTGCCTTTGACATGTGGGTCCAGGGAGCCCTGCTGTGTGTTACCCCCTTGTAGCTAACAGCTGGTCAGCATGTAAGGGAACCACTTATTTTGTTTGTTTGTTTGGGGGTCACACCCAGCGATGCTCAGGAGTTACTCCTCGTTCTGCACTCAGGAATCCTGGCGGTGCGTGGGGGAACATGGGAGGCCGGGAATCGGACCCAGGTGGGCTGCATGTGAGGCAAATGCCCTGCCCCCACTGTACTATATCTTTGGCTCACTTTCAGACAAGTGGGGTCGAGGGCAGTGTCCCTCTCTCTGTCTCAAATGTCAGATCCGGTTCATTGAGTTCTTCCAGGTAGCCCCGAGACGAGGATGCATTGGCCTGTGCATGTTCACTGCGGGTGCAGGTGGACAGGAGCTTGGAGGGCCCGTGTGGGTGACTGTGTGGTGCCTTTTTTGGCTTTAGCGAGTTCCTATGGTAACCAGGAAAACGACTGTTTTGGGATCTGGAGTCGCGGGGCGTGAGTGGCTACAGGGAGAAGCCGGGCGGGCGGGAGCTGAGGCGGCAGTTGGGCTGCGACCTGATTTTATTGCCAGGCTCCGGGGCCCCACTTGGCAGTGCGCTTTGCAGGCAGCCAGGCCCGCGGACCAGACTGGTGAGCTCCCAGCCCCCTCCTGGCCTTCCCGAGATGCCCAGGAAGCCCTGGTGAGTTGCTCTGCGGGTGTCATCATGACAGGGAGTTCCCTGGGGCTTAGCCATCTGGCAGTGTTTGTGCTGAGGTCAGGCAGGGGCTGGCTGGGGGCTCTGGGATGGGTGTGTGTGGGGGTGGCGGTCAGAGAAGGGTTCCTGCTTCTTCCGGAGCCCCGGTCCTGCGTTTCTGTGTGGCTGGAGAGCTGAGTGGTTCCCCTGGGATGAACTAGTCGTGCTTCTGTGGTGGACAAGAGCCAGGATGCAGGGACACCTGCTCTCCCGGGGGGGCCCCCTCACCCCAGCCAGCTCCCTGAAAGGGCCTTTGAGGACCCTGGTCTCTGGGCTTATGCGTCAGCTTCTTTATGGGTCTCCCGGCCCTGGGCTGCTGGGTGGGGAGACTTGGGGTCCTGCAGAGGGTGGTGGGGGAAGTCTGCCTGGCTCCTGGGGGCCTGGGAAGAATTCTTCCCTCCGGGCTTTGCAGAGAGGCTGGCACCCCCTGGTGTGTCAGTGCGGGTGCCTCATGCTCCCTGTGGGCCCTGGGGGTGTGGGGACTCTCTCCCCTGACTCTTCCCTCAGCTCCAAATAGATGGAAGTGGGGGTAAGGGGCTTGACCACATTCAGGTCTGGGGGGGTGGTGGGGAGGACTCACTTCTGACCCCTCCTCTGCATACTAGGGCTGGCAGCAGGGAGTGGGAGTACAGGGGGACAGACCAGGATGTGGAGGGTCCCCCACGTGATGCTCCACTGGGCCCAGGTCCGAGGGCTCAAATGGGGTTGTTTCATCAGGCTGCAGGACCAGGGCAGTAGGGAGTGGACAGTCTAGTGTAGTTCTCTAACCACCGGGCCTTCCCTCTCCAGAAGGTAGAGTCCTGGGTCTCATCACTGACCACTGGAGAAGAAAGAGGTCAGCCTTCAAAAGAGACCCACAGAGCTCTGGAGCCTTTGAATTTGGGGGCTTGAAAAGAAAAATCCGAGTAGGAGCAGGGCTGTGACTCAGGGGTAGATTGCATGCTTTGCAGGTGTGAGGTCAATCCCCAGTGCCACAAAGTCAGATTATCCCACTCTGAATTCCCTTGTGCTCCTAAAATGAGTTGCTCAGCCTGATTTTGGCTACCTCCAGTGATGGGGAGCTCATTACCAGGTACCTAATCTTTTACAGCACAGCCCTGATTGTTCAGAGCTGAACCATTATTTTCGTAACTGCCATTGCTTGGCCTCCCTCCCCACAATTTTGTCAACAGGACAACATACTTGTTCCTGAGACCCCTCCAGGAGCCCTCCCCCACCTTGGGAGGTAGCTCTTGTTCCAAATTTGGCCCTCCCTGGTCAGGGCTGGGTTTGGGGTTTCTCACTACCTGGGCTGATCTTTGTTGGAAGACTTTGGTTTTTTTGTTCTTGTTTTGTTTTCTGGTTTTTGGTTTTAGGGGGAGGATTTTGAGGTCACATCTCACTGTGCTCAAGGCCTGTTTCTTGCTCTGTGCTCAGTGATCACTCCTGGTGGTGCTTGGGGGACCAGACTCAGTGTCAGGGATGGAACCTGGGTTGGCCATATGCAGTTCACTGTACCATCACTCTGGCCCCCTGGTTTGAGTTTTTCAGGCTTCATCTCCAGCTTGGCCAGAGGGGTTGGCCTGGGCAGTTCAAGAACCCTGAGGACAGACAACAAGAGGCCTTGTGGGGTAGCCCCCTGATTTGCTGACGAGACCCCACCGGACCTGCTCCCACACCCCCACCCCCTGTAATAATTGCACACAGGTCTCGCCACCCCCGTGGCACTCACGCCTTGCTGCCTGTATGCCACAGTGGTGGCTGTCTGGGTGCTCATTTTCTCCAGGGTGACCTCACTCGCCCTGGACATGGCTCAGGCATTGCCAAGGCCCCCAGAAGCTTCCTGCATCTTCCGAGGACATCTCTGTTAGCACCTGTCACATTCGTCTGCGACTGTCTCGCTGTGGAGCTGGGATCTCTTCTTTGCTTCCCCATTGGTGCCAGGCAGGCCTAGCACAGGCCTAGGAATGTAGGCACCCCATAAATTTAACTAAACTGATCCCTCCTTCTAAACACCCCCTAAACATCCCATGACTTGAGATGGTACCGTTGGAGGTGCCCGATGAGGGCGGGTAAACTTGGCTGTGGGCCTGGGAGCCAGAGCCCAGCTGCTTGCTGCCCTTCCCCTGCGCTTCTTTCCCTCTCTCACTCAGACCTGATGCCTGCAGGCAGCCCTGGGGCCCAGTGCAGCCCCAAGGTGGGGTCTGAACTCTCTGAACACTCCGGCTTAAGAGAAGCTGCAAGTCTGGCGGTGGAGGCAAAGACAAGCCCCTCTGTGGAATCCTCTGCAGGCCAGAATCAGCCCCATCCGTCCCTTCTCTCCTCTCCTCTCCCCAGCTCCTCTGCCTTGCTTCCAGCTGCTGATTGGTCATTTCCGGCTGTCACCATGCTGGACTCCTCTCAATTAACCTTTTTCTCTCTTCCAAATCCAGTTCCCTCTCTGTCACCCTTTGTGAAGTCTATGAGTCACCAGGTTTGGTCCTCTTCCGCCCTCCCTCCTCCTCCTGGCTCAGTCCCATTATCTTCAAGCCAGACGGTAGGTGACAAAGGCTCACTAATTAGCCTCTGAGCTTTTGCAGCTGCCTGATTCATCACCCCCACAGCAGCATCTTTTGCCCTGCCTGCTCTGAGGAGGCCCCAGCCCCCAGCACCCAGATAGATCATGTTTGTACTGATTCCACAGTGGCCTGGTCCTGGGCCGGGGCTGGGGATGGCCCCTTGGCTGCGAGTAAGGGGCTGGTAGGTCTTTGGTTTCCTGCCTTCTGGCACTAGCCCCCAGGAACTGATTTAGGTTCTTCGCAAATGGTTTGCTCTTTCTCCTCCCCACCAGGACGATAATTTTCAAACGCTTCTGTACCTGGAAGTCTTGAAAAATATTCTGATGCCCAGGTTGCCTCTGATTGCAGACTTGGAAGCCAGAGTGTCTGAGTGGGACTTGCAAAGGTCCCTGGGCAATTATAGTGGGCAGAAAAATGTGGACACTGCGGAACCAATGATGCCCAGGGGTGTGTGATTGTCAGAGGTGCATTTCCCTTTGGGTGTCAGAATGGGCTCCTGGGGGTGGGTCACTGGAAACCTTAGCTGAGCTTTCTGTTGACATTTGGGGCATCCTCTAGCCTCTGCCCACAAGATAGCAGTGACCTTCGCCCTGGGGTGACCGTCAGGTCTGCAGATTCTACTGAGTTTCCCAGGGTCAGTGGGGTTGGAAACCGAGCCTGTGGAATGCACTGCTCTCAGCCCAGCCAGCGTCAGCCTTACAGCTTTCTAGAACACACTTGAAGAGAAGGGAACTACCTCAGGGCTTCATTCTGGGCTTTGGGGTCCAGCAGTCTCTCCTTCAATCCTAGCTCCCCCACTGGGTGACTTGGTAAGTCATTTAGTCCCGTGGCTCAGAACTATTTAAATATTTTTTATTATAACATCGTGATTTACCAAATTGTTCATAATACGGATGTTTCAGGCATTACATGTTCCAACACCAATCCCACCACCAGCATGACCTTCCCTCCACCATGGTCCCCTGTTTTCCATCCACCACCCCAGCCTACCCACTCTCAGGCACAAATAAGTTTACTTCATATTGTTTGTTACAATACAAAGGCAAATGGAATGATCCAAACAGATTAATAAGAGTCAACTTGTGGCCATTATTATATCTCACAATGATGTTACTAAGTCGTTGTCTGAGGATCTGCGGTGCTGGTGAGTGCTGGTTGAGCCTTCTGTGTTACTGTTTAGGCTCACTGAGCTTGGTGGTTTTCTACTCAACTTTCCTATCAGATTTGCTGTGATCCTTCTGAGCTGACAGTATTATGAAGTTTTGAGCTACATGGCTACACTGTCCAGGAGCTACAGATCTGGAACAGTTTGGTGGCCTGGCAGTTTGATGAGGTTCAGCTGTGGAGATGGGCCATATCTATGTTGGAGGGTGTTGGGTGTGGGTGCGGCCTGCTGTGTCTTCAGGCAGAAAGGGGAATCTGCCTGACCCCATTCCAAGACCTCATTTTCAGCCTGAACCAGTGTATGGGGATGATTGGGCACCATTATGTTCTCTTGGAGCTACCAACCAGGGCTGTTCTCTGCTGGCAAGTTGGAACTATTTTTTTTTTCCAGGGGGTGGGGCACCACACCTGGTGATGCTCAGGGCTTACTCCTGGCTCCTCACTCATGGATCACTCACGGCGGGGTGAAGGGGACGATATGGGATGCTGGGGATGGGATCCAGGTTGGCCGCATGCAAGGCAAGTGCTTTACTTGCTGTTCTATCGCTTTGGCCCTGTGCCTCAGTACTTTTCTAGGCTCCTCCCACTTCTCTTTTGTTTGGGGACCACACCTGGTGGTGCTCAGGGCTTACTCTTGGCTCTGTTCTCTAGAATCACTCCTGGTAGGGCTTGGGGGGGGGGACCCTGTGTGGTGCTGGGGATCCAACTTGGGTCAGCTGCATGCGAGGCAAGTGCCCTACCTGCCGTCCTGTCTCTCCCCAACCCACCGCCCTTTCCTTTCTTACTCCTGTATCTCCTTAAGCTCCACCCAGATGTGCCTTGCTGTTTCCTGGGACTTTCAGCCTTGATGATTTGCTTCCAACCTGAATGGGTCCTCCCAACGTCCTCTACTTGGTGTCCCATTGTCTCCCTCAAGCCCTCCCTTGAAATGCCTTTCCTTCTTGTCCCCTGGCTGCAGCAGCCTGGCCATCCTTCCCAGACCAGCCTTTAAGCATCCCCCTCCTTTTGTGCCCCCCCCTCCTCGCTCAGAGCATGGAGCATGGAGCACCTCTGCAGCCCCTGGAGAGTGCCCTGTCCTGGGTGGCCTGGGTCAGCTCCTCTTGAGATCTGTGGGAGCCCCTCGCGTGGGCTCCAACCCTGTTAATTGGCCGGCTGGCTCCTCCTGGCTGTGCTGTGATCTCCCCCCCCCCCCGCCCTCCCTGCACTCTCTTCCTCAGAGGGTGGGGTGGGCGGAAATCCGCGCCTGGCAGGCCACAAAGCCACATAACTGATTTCTGGAGCCCCACCTTGGGCGGTGTGATGGCAGCCGTTGCCGCCTAGCAGGCCGACACCCTGGGGAATGGAGCTGCTTCAGCCCATGGACTTGGCCGGACCTGACTCGGGGCCTGGGAACCGGCGTGAGGGGTGGGGGTAGGGGTGGACAGTCCCTGGGCCCAGTCCCTGCGTGTCCTGTCCAACCCGTCAGGCGGCTCAGCCTAGGGGACTTGCTGAGTGGGGCCTGGGTGGGGCCCAGGAAACTGGGCGTGATCATGGCCAGAGGCACTGTTTCTCCTGCAGCTGGGTTTGTGGCCATTTGGGAACCAGTGCATTTATTTATTTATTTATTTATTTGAATTTTAATTAATTTTTTTTCTTTTTGGGTCACACCTGGCGATGCACAGGGGTTACTCCTGGCTTTGCACTTAGGAATCACTCCTCCTGGTGGTGCTCAGGGGACCATATGGGATGCTGGGGATCGAACCCGGGTCAGCCACGTGCAAGGCAAACGCCCTACCCACTGTGCTATCACTCCAGCCCCCATGAATTTTAATTAATTTTTTAAAAAAATGAATCCCAGTGAGATGCATAGCTACAAAGTTGTTCATGATCAGAGTCCAGTCATCTCATGCTCCCTACCTGTCCCTTCACCAGTGTAACCAGGGAATTTAGAACTTCTCACAGTACAGATCAATGGTGAGGCTTGTGTGATTGGAGTGATAGGAAGTGAGTTACACCATCTCTCCGTGCTTCTGTGTCTTTACAGATAAGAATGGTACTTTAGTGTAGATACCACTGATGTTGGTTTATTGTATCCTTTATTATTTGTTGGTTTCCTTTCGGGTCACAGCCGGTGGTGCTCAGGGGTCATTCCTGGAGGACTTCAGGGGATCCTATGGACTTCCCAGGAGCGAACCTGGGTCGGCTGCATGCAAGGCAAGCGCCCTCCTCGCTGTACTCTCTCCAACCCTGTTGTATCTTATAGTCATACTTGTTTTATTTTTCTTATTAACTTTGCTTCCTTCCTTCCCTGCTATTGCTGATGTTTCTCTGGCCATGGTGCTCACATGTTTCAGCTGTGGCTCCGGACACTGCATATCAGGGTGGGGTGACCCGAGGTTTGTGTGCCTTTAGCTGTGGTGTTTGCGCACGTGCTTGCCATGTGATCTCTCCCATCTTCCCCCTGCCCCCATCCTCTTAGTTGTGGTGCTTGCTGGGGTCCCACCTCTTCTTGTGACATTTACTTACACCTGGGTATGGTTTGACCGGAAACTGCTCGCAGCACCCGAGATCACAGACAATAGAGCCACCAAGATCATGCATGTGGGGCCCTAGGAATTTGAATTTAAGACCGTATGCCCACGAAGGAGGTGTTCTAAGCCCTTGTAAGGCTTAATGGAGTAATCCCGAGAGCCAGAGAGGTAGTACAGCAGATAAGGCTCTTGCTTGCCTTCCACATGGCTGACCTGGGTTCAATTTCCTACACCCAAGATGGCCCCCTGCCAGGAGTGATCCCGGAGGAGAGCCAGGAGTAACCCCTGAGCATCACTGGATATGACTCCAAATCCCCCTGTCCCCCACCAAGAAAAAAAAAAGGAGAAAAAGGAGTAATGCAGGGCTGGAGTGATAATACAGAGGTCAGGAACTTTTGCCTGTGTCCTGCTGACCCTGCTTCAAATCCCCAGCACCAAATAAGGTTCCCTGAGCGCCACCATGCTTGCTCCTGAGCACAGATCGAGGAATAGCCCCTGAGCACCACGGGGGTCTGCCCCCCTAATAAATAAAGGATTAATCCAGCTGAGGTGTGCTACATAGCATACACACAGTGCTTGGTGCATTGTACCTGGTAATTGTTGCCCATTATACTTGGTATTTTGCTGTCTTTAACGGTCATCTTACATGCAGACATAGCCATTGGTGAGACTAAGACCATGTGCACACAGATGGGCTTGGCTGTGGCACATGTGAACACTTTGGAGAAGTGTGTTGGAAGTGCAGACGTATGTGTATGGAACCTGGATGATCGAGGCTTCTGTTTGATTCACACTCTGACTTTATTCCTGGAGTAGCAGCACCTGGGCTGAGCTCCGGGCCCAAGGTGCCCCTGTTTCCATGGCAACCCCAGCTGAGGAAACAGAGGAGGAGGAGGAGGGGTTGCAGACATGTGCCGGTTGCAGTGGCGCCTTGCGTGTCAGCGCCTGCGTATCAGCGCCTGCCTCACCCCCCTGCACTAGGGCTTGGTGGAATCTTGATACAATGACCTGGACCAGCTCTGAGTGCTGAGGACCTTGAATGACAGCTGATAACATTTGACTGCATTTCCTCACACTGTTATTTTTTGATTGTGGTGGTAGAAATATGCAAAACACAAAGCTCACTGCTTTAGCCATCTTGAAGTGTACCATTCAAAGCATTGAGCAGTTTACACTGTTGCACAACTAGCACCTCTGTTTAGCTCTTAGAACTTTTTCATTGTCCCAAATGGAAACTTGGTGTCTGTTAGACACGAACCCCTCCCCCAGCCCCTGGCAACCTCCTCACTTTTGTAGCTGAGGATGAAGATGACTTACTCTAGGCATTATCTGAGGATGCAGATGACTTACTCGAGGCACTGCCTATGCATATAACCATCTAGAACTTTCTCTTGTGTATCTGGCTCACTGAGCTCGAACAATGTCTTCAAGGCTGTGTCGTGCACTGTTTATTTATTTATTTATTTTTTCTTTTTGGGTCACACCTGGCGATGCACAGGGGTTACTCCTGGTTCTACACTCAGGAATTACTCCTGGCGGTGCTCAGGGGACCATATGGGATGCTGGGATTCGAACCCGGGTCGGCCGCGTGCAAGGCAAACGCCCTACCCGCTGTGCTATCGCTCCAGCCCATGTGTCGTGCACTGTTTACTTGTAAAAACCTGCCACGTTTTTTGTTTTGCCCATCGCATAGTGCATTGTTCCTATTTTCTCACATCGTGAACAGTGCTGCCTGAATGTCCCCTTCGGTCACCCTCAGTGCTTTTGTGCCTGGGTGGTGGGGCCCTGGAGGCAGGTTGTTAGGACGCAGCTGCCTGATGGGGTCCAGATTGCCCCCATGAGAGAAGCTTCGTCTCTGCCACTGCTACCAGACACCCATGAGAGTGCATGTCAGTCTTTTCCCCCATGTGCTCTCTGAGGCAGAATTTTCACATGGGTTTTGACATGGACGTCACATAGATGGCCCTTTTATGTTATTCTCTCCTTGACAGGCCTGGGGGCAGCTTTGGCTGTGGGGACACGCGCCGGCTGGCCCCCCTGAGCCTCTGCACGCCTGGCTGCAGCCCTGCCAGCTCCCTTCCCCTGCGTGGATCACAGCGTTTCCCCATAGTGACTCAGTTTTTTTCCCCCTTTTAAAAATAGCATTTCCCCCTTGTTATAAATATAGTGCAAGCTCACTGTAGAAGATTTAGGAAATACTGAGATAAAAAACAAAAGCCCATAACCCACCATTCCCATTCCTGTGTGTTTCTCAGCAGCCTTTGTGGTTTCTTCGCTTCCTGAGAAATTTACTTTATAATGATATTTTCAACACTATTTTCAAAGCATGATTTAGGGCTGGGAGTGTATCACAGCTGCAAAGCTAAGGTTTTGCATTTCAAGTCCTGGGTTTGATACCTTGTAACACCCCTACCTGGGTGAAATCCTGAGTTTGATAACCCTGTAACCTCCCTGCATCAGGTCAAGTCCTGGGTTTGGTAACCCTGTAACACCCCTGCATCAGGTCAAGTCCTGGTTTTGATACCCTGTAACACCCCTGCATCAGGTCAAGTCCTGGGTATGATACCTTGTAATACCCCTGCATCAGCACATAAATTATATTCCGTCATGATAACGATTTCATTATTTATCCAAACATTGCTTTATTCGTTAGCATCTTTATTTATGTTTGTCATTTGGGAGGGAATTCAAATCTGGCTGTGCTCAGGGGGTATCCCTGGCTCTGAGCTCAGGGGTTGCTCCTGGAGAGGGGGACCATAGGTTGTGCTGGGGGATCAAAGCCAGATTGGCTACGTACAGGGCTAGTGTCTTACCTGTTGTACTATCTCTTGGTCCAGTTTTTTTATTTACCTGGGTTTTGGGCCATATCTGGTGGTGCTCAGAGCTTACTCCTGATTCTGTGCTCAGGGATCACTCCTGGTGGGGTCCAGGGACTGTATACAGTACAGGGGATCAAACCCGGACTGGCTGTGTTCAAGGCAAGCACCTTCCCTTCTCTGCTGCACTATCTCTTCAGCCCCCTCAACTAATTCATTCTTTTTTTTTTTTTTGGTTTTTGGGTCACACCCGGCGATGCACAGGGGTTACTCCTGGCTCTTCACTCAGGAATTACCCCTGGCGGTGCTCAGGGGACCATATGGGATGCTGGGATTAGAACCCGGGTTGGCCGCGTGCAAGGCAAACGCCCTACCCGCTGTGCTATCGCTCCAGCCCCAACTAATTCATTCTTATTTGGGCCTCTCAGCAGTGTTGGAGGACTGGGGTCCACTCCTGGCAGTGCTGGGCCTGGAGTTTGGTGCCTGGAGTCACAAGGGGCCACCAGGGCCACATTCAGAGGTGCTGGGACTAGGGGCTATGCAGTGCTGGGGATTGAACCTTGGGCCGTGGGTATAAAAGGCATGTTCTCCATCTCTTGAGCTATCTCCCGAACTTCATTAACTTTGTTTTTAAATATTAAGCTTGTGTTCAAATTTTGGCTATTGCTACAACAATTTTTGCATATAACTGTGATTATATGCAATAATTGCTGTGTATAAATAATGTAGCAAAAATTTCTTGAATGTAAATCCTCATATGTATCTTTATTTCCTTTGGCTGCCATGAAAGACACACGTAGTTTAAAATATTTTTTTTCTTTTTGGGTCACACCTGGCAATGCATAGGGGTTACTCCTGGCTCTGCACTCAGGAATTACTCCTGGCGGTGCTCAGGGGACCATATGGGATGCTGGGAATCAAACATTGGTCGGCTGTGTGCAAGGCAAAAGCCCTACCCACTGTGCAATAGGTCCAGCCCCAGTTTAAAATATTTTTGAGAAAATATATTATTTTCCTCTGCATCAATCCTGTGCTTTCTCCAAGAAAATATTTCTTAATGATCAGTGCCTTTTTGCTGTTGGGAGTAGACATATTTCTCTTGCTGATTCACTGGTGGTCTTTTTCGGTCAAACTATTAATTCTTTATAATTTTATGTTTGCTTCCAAATAATCTTCTTCTTCTTTTTTGGGGCCACACCCAGTGGTACTCAGGACTTATTCCTGGTTCTGCTCTCAGAGATTATTCCTGACAGGCTTGGGAGACCATATGGGGTGACTGAGAACTCAGGTCAGCTGAGTGCAAGGCAAATATCCTACCCTCTGTATCATTGCTCCAGCACTGTAGATATTCTTTTGAAGTCAATCCTCTGCTCATAAAAATTAACTAGGGTAGAGCAGAGAGAAAGTACAGAGGAGAAGGTGCCTGCCTTGCATGTGACTGGCCCTGGTTTGATCCCCAGCACTTTGTATAGTTCCCCAAGCACCACTATGTTTGGCCCAGCAACCAAAAAGACTTATTTTGTTGGATCTCTTATGTGATGCTCAGGTTATTTGGTTTAGTGATTTATTGTGAGGATCCAAGGAGCATCCTGTAGTGCTAAGGGTTCCCCTTCCACTTTGGGGTGCTCAGGGGCCTCCAGCACAGCACCCTGAGATGCTCAGGGGGCCATGTGGGTTGGGGATCAAACCAGGGCCACTGGTGCAAGGCATGAGCCTTAACCCCTGTACTGTCACTCTGCCCCCTTGCCTATAAATATTACCTTTGCTCCTTTGTGCAAAGTTTTCTATTTAAAGATAATAAAATCTGTCAGGCTTTTCGTTTGTGATTTCTTTCATGATTAGAAAACTTTGTCACCCAGAAAGGAAGTTGGATTTTCTGTATGTTCTTCCATTTAAAAATTATAAAAACATTTTTTTCTTTCACATTTAGCTCTTTAATCCATTTGGGATTCAGTTTGGGGCACGATGAGACATGAAATTATATTTATTTTTTTCAAATAGTTAATGACTCGGGGCTGGAGCGATAGCACAACATGTAGGGCATTTGCCTTGCACGTGGCTGACCCAGGTTTGATTCCCAGCATCCCATATGGTCCCCTGAGCACTGCCAGGAGTAATTCCTGAGTGCAGAGCCAGGAGTAACCCTTGTGCATTGCCGGATGTGACCCAAAAAAACAAAACAAAACAAAAAAACAAAAAACAAACCCAAAAACCAAAAAAACAAATAGTTAATGACTCTAGCACTTTTTCATTTACCATCTCCACTACTAAATTCTTACATATCCAAAGATAGGTACCTATTTGATTCCATTGATCTCGCTAATGAATCTCCCACAGATTCAGAACTGGAAAGAGCAAGCTTATTCTGGTTGTAGGTGCAGAGGGTGGGGTCCTGGCTTGTGTTTCATGGCGGCGAGAGACGGGTAGGGGGAGGCACGATGGGGAGATTTGAGGAGAGGTTGTCAGGTGCCTCTGCAGCTTTCTTTAGGCCACTCAGCGGAGCTGCCACTGTTCACCCCAGGGGACTCTGCTTAGAAGCAGATGCAAGGGGACCAGAGCAGAGCAATAGCACAGTGAGGAAGGGTTTGTCTTGCATATAGCTGACTGTTTTCAATCCCCGGCACCCCATAAGATCACCTGAGTCCTGCCAGGAGTGACCCCTGAGCACAGAGCCAGGAGTAAGTCCTGAGCGTTGTCAGGGATGGCCTTCTAATAAAACAAATAAAGACAACCTCTCCACCATCAAAAGAAAAGAGAGAAGCAGAGGCAATTGGACCAGCAGCAGCTCGAGAAGGAGATGAAGGTGGCCTGATGCAGGGTATGGAAACAAGCAGATGGCTGCGAGCCCCTCAGGCTCAAATCTGCAAAAGAAGGGGGCAGTACTGGGGTCTCCCAGACCGTGTTCTATTAGGCCGGACCTGCCTCTCCCCAGGTTGTAAAATATCCTACATGGTCTGTTTTAGTTGAAAGCTACTCGGGACTAATGACACTTCCAGCAAACATTAGAGACTGCTTCGGTGCGGCTGCACAGTGCTCTGAATCCCGATCTGGGTTTCCCCAGTCCCTGTCCCATCTGCCTCCGTGTCCCCTTTCACAGATGAAGAGAATCAGCTGCCGAGAGTTGTCAGAGTTTAAGGTCACACAACGGTAGTCTGGGAACGGAGCCAGATTTCTCTCTCCAAAGCCGTCTGGAGTGGGGAGGCGTGGCAAAGGCCTGGGAGCTCGTCAGCTGGGGGGTGTGGCTCCCCAGGATCAGGGTGGTGACTGCGAGGACCCCTGTCTACGGGCAGCGGGCACCCCTGGTTTCCTGCTTCCTCCTTAGAATGCACTCTGTAGTCGTATGTCCTAGAATTGAGCTTTTCAAACTGCGGGTCGCCACCTCATACGGAGCCATGTAACGGTATGTGGGTGTCCCAGAGCTGTTTTACAATGAATTTATGCTTTATTGTCAGTAAGTGTTTAATTCATATATCTGTTTTTTATATCTGAGCCACATAAAAATTTCTCAGGCACAAAGGAGTCGTGAGTGGAGTTTTTTGTTTGTTTGTTTGTTTGTTTGTTTTCGGGCCACACCCCGCTGTGTTCAGGGCTTACTCCTGCCTTTGCACTCCTGGAGGTGCTTAGGGTACCGTATAGGGTACTGGGGATCGAACCTGGATCAGATACATGCACGACAAGTGCCTTACCTGCTGTGCTATCTCTCTGGTTCTGAAAAGCACTTACAATTCTTATTTATTTATTTGTATAAAGTTGTTCATGATTTGTTACATTCAATATTCCAACACCAATACCACCACCAGTGCACTGAAAGGCACTTTTTGAAGCCCGACCCAAGAAGAAGATCCAGTGGGTCAGTTGGTCACCATTTGACTGGTTAGGACTCTTGGTGGAAGTGACCAGAACCCAGATAAACCAGCCTCTGCGAAAGGGGTGTCTCGAGGGACTAGAGAGTGCAGAGGTTAAGGTGCTCGCCTTGTGTCTGACCAATTCGAGTTTGATCTCTGGCACTGCTAGGAGGGATTTTTGAGCACAGAACCAGGAGTAAGCCCTAAACATTGCTGTATATGCCCCTCCCCCCAAACAAAAGCAAAGATGGACCTTGATGTTTGTCATTGAGGTTCAGGCACTAGGTCTGTTTGATCTGAGGAATCGCTAGATTCAAGGGCTGAAATAATCCCTCAGTGCTGTTGGCAACATTAATACGTGACAGTTTATTATTGTTATTTATTATTATTATTATTATTTTGTCTTTTTTTTTTGCTTTTTTTTTGGGGGGGTCACACCCAGCGATGCTCAGGGGTTACTCCTGGCTTTGCACTCAGGAATTACTCCTGGCGGTGCTTGGGGGACCATATGGGATGCCGGGGATCGAACCCGGGTCGGCCGCGTGCAAGGCAAACACCCTACCCGCTGTGCTATCACTCCAGCCACCCAGGGTTTTTTTTTTTTTTGCTATTATTTTGTCTTTTGGGTGACATCCAGCAATACCCAGGGGTTACTTCTGGCTCTGTGCTCAGGAATTATTCCTGGAGGTGCTTGGGGGTCCATATGGGGTGCCGGGGATCAAACCCAGGTCGGCTGAGTGCAAGGCAAATGCCCTCTCGGCTCTGCTATCACTCTGGTCCACACGTGACAATTTAAATGGAATTGACTAGGCATACTTAATTCATTGAAACTAAGAAGGTTGAAAGTGTAGTTCTTCAGCTACGTATGTGAAGAATACAAGTGCTCATAGTCACCGGAAGCTGGTGGTGGCCGTGTCGGGCAGCCCAGGACATTTTTTGCCATCTCAGAGAGCCCTGTTGGACAGCGCTATTAGGCTCTGAAGGCCAGGCTCCCCTGAAGCTCTTCCTGGGGCCCCAGCATGAGTCTTGCCCCTTAATGCAGACATGCTTACTGTCCCCAAGCCGGCAAATGTCAGACCAGGCTGCCACCAGGGGGCAACGGTGAGCCAGCTTTGAGGGATGCTGCGGGCTCCCTCCCCCTTCTGCTTCCGTGGTAGATAGATAGTAGATCAGGGGAGGGTTGGGTGGGTGCCCCTGGCTTCTCCTGCATTAGCCCTCCTCTCACACACAGGTACACATGTTCACACCAGCTGCACGCATCTCTCAGGGTCATAAACACAAGGGGTCCACTCCTAGAAACACGGGCAAAGTCAACTTCACATTGTTACAAAAGCCAGACACATAGTTGATGGTCTGCCGGTCACCTTCCACCGTCTGTCCCGTGACTCCTGTCCTTCCCGTTTTAAAATGAGAGGAAATGAGATGCAACAGAGTTAAGTGCCTTAGCTGGCAGTAAGCTGGGCCCCAAGCAGGCCTGTCTGGTTCTGCAGGCTCTGCGTTTCCCTGGATGGTGCGTTGTTTGGGGAACGTGCTCTGGTCAGGCACAGTGCATTCTACCCCATCCTACCCCATACTTAGGTGGGTGTAGGCTATTTACACGCCACACCACGCTCGGCTGTACATGTGAAGACATACACACGTCAGGCTGGCCCAAGGCAGCTGGCGGACGCCTTTGGGCTGAGAAGGGAGCTACGTAGGTTGATGGGAGGTGTGGTGGCTTTTTCCCAGGGGTGCCAGGCACAGGCATGTGGCAAGCCTCCTGGTAAGGTGTAAACTTCTGTCCGAGGGCTGGAGTGTGTCCGGATCCAGAGTGTTTATGTGCCTGGGCAGGGATGAGGGGGCTTCCTGATGCCTAAGGGGCTTCCTCCAGCACTTATCTGGAAGGGGCCCCCTGGATCCAGCATCCCTATGGGCAGGGTCTGGGCTCCCCCTCTGGTGTGTGGAGAGGGTATGAAGAATCTTGTCTCGAGTCATTTGGGGTTCCCTCCCTGGAGGCTGCGTTCTCTGCAGATACTCAGGCTTTATCAGAGGAATCTTCAAATCTTAATCATCAAAGTGTGTTCAGGAATTTATAAGTGATGAAAACAAACAAACAAAAGTATTCTGAGTTAAAAAAAAAATTCTTTGGAGGGTTTGAAAAACAGAAGATGATTTCATGGTATAGGTGGTGCCCAGGGCAAGTATGAGGCCATGAATTTAATTCCTGGTACCACAAATGCACCAAATCCCGAGAAAGGGTAAAAACATAGCAGGGACTGTGGCTCAGTGGTGGAACACATGCCTCTGGATTCT